>NW_007251893.1:349550-776149 GCF_000164805.1 Carlito syrichta
GAAAGAAAGAAAGAAAGAAAGAAAGAAAGAAAGAAAGAAAGAAAGAGAGAAAGAAAGAAAGAAATCCATTTCCTGAAAATCTTCTGCCCTCAGTCCTTCAGCACCTGACTCCCCCACATGTGACAGCCCCCAACTTGACACCCTCCAGCTCCAATCCCCCCAAAATGGCTGACCCCGCTTTGGTGCGGGAGTTCCCAAGGCTCTCTGGCCGAGTTCCTGCTGGCTCTCTTCTCCAAGGTGAGAAATGTGCTACAGGCAGGCTGACCCTCCGACTCGGCAGTGAGGACCTTCCAAAAGAAAGGCCAGGGACACATCCCTCATCCAGGGACATTTCTTCCCTCACAATCTCATTTATCCTGGCTCTAAAGAAACTCATCCTGTGAACACACAAGGCACAGTTGAGAATCTGTGTATGATTCTGATGTTTTTGGAGAAAGGGTCTAGCTCTGTGGCCCAGGCTGGGACCCAGGGAAATGACCATCATTCACCGCCAACCTCGAAATCCTGGATTCTGGTGATCTTCCTGCCTCAACCTCTGGAGTGGCCAGGATGACGGACACCTCAACCTCAAACACCCTGCTTGCATGGGTGCAGTGATGGGGTCACCTTATATGGCCCAGGCTGGCCTTGGGTTCCTGGGCTCCAGCCATCCTTCCATCTGTGCCTCCTAGAGCACTGGGATTTCAGGTGTGGGCAGCTGTGCCATGACTTCTGGTTCATTTTTGACAAGAGATAGAGGCCGGGCTCGGAGGCTCAGCCTCATCATCCCAGCATTATGGGAGGCTGAGGCCAGTGGCCGGCCCAAGCCCTCAGGCTGAAACCCACATGGGCACCTCAGTGAGACCTCATCTCTACCCTCCATCCCAAATGATCTGGGTGTGGTGGCATGTTCCTGTCATTCTGGCACCTTGGAAGGCCAGGTAAAGGCTCGATGGAGCCTGGAGTGCCAAGACTGCAGTAGCCCAGAGCGAGCCATTTCCCTTCAGCCTGGGTGATGGAGTGAGACTCCCACTCAAAGAGAAGGAAAAAGGGGAAAAAAGAAGAGCAACCATTTTTGTATGGAGTTGGAATCATCATGAACAGGCAGAGATCATTTGGGAAGGAAGCCCCAGCCTTGGGTCTAGAGTTCCCCAAAGATGATGTATCAGCAGACAATTCGACTGTGGCTTTGGGAGACTTAAGCATGGGACCACTGACGCCCGGCAGTCTGATACCATCCTGGGCCACGTAGGGAAACCACATTGCTCCCTGGAACACAAACATTGGAGTCGCGCATGGTGGCGACGGCAGTCCCAGGTACAAGAGATGCTGTGGACTCCATCCCGGGGCATTCCTTTTCATCACAGCCACCAACAGAATGTGCAAGTCCAGGCTGGGAACCGTGGCTCATGGCCATCAGCTCCTGCCTGAGCCCAGGGATCAGAGACCAGCATATATGACATGGCCAGACCTCATCTCGGCGAGTGGTACCCAAAATTGAGTAAGGCTTGGTGGGCCACAGTTCTCAGCTGTTTGGGGAGAAGGCAGTTCGAGATCCCAAGAGCCACGATCCTGCTGCCATGCCCCAGCCTGGGTAATGGAGATTCTGGGGACAAAAATGATGCCTCCCACATATGTCACGAAGGGCATCCTGGGCTCCACAGGGAAAGGTCCAAGTGGGCAGGACATGATGGAGTGATCTAGAGAGGAAGGGGCCCTTCCCCCTCCTGTAGGTGGCAGACAGGGTGACTGGAAACTGGGCTGGCCGTGATGTTGTTGCACCGCCTTGATGGCTCTGTGTCCAAAGGACACCCTCGCTCAGGGCTGTCTGTTCTGCAAGGTCACACATGTCTTTTCTGTGGTACATGAGTGTGGAGGGTGGAGGCTGGTATTCTGGGGTGCATGGCCAAAGGTGTGTGACAGAAGTGCCTGGTGGCCACCTTTGAAACCTCCCATGAATGAGACTGAAAAGTGCCTTTTCCTCTCCCATCCCTGAGGGTGACTCCTTGTTCTTGGTGGCAAGGGTGGTGGTGGTGGTGGTGGTGAAAGTGATTATTATTATTTGGAGTCGGAATCCTGTTCTGTCACCCAGGTCAGAGTGCAGTGGCATGCTCACAGTCACCATGGACTCCACCTGCTGAACTCAGGGGATTCTACCACCTCGGACCCCTGAGTGGTTGGAACCACAGGGCTATGCCACCATGCCAGGGTTATCTTTGGATTTATTTCTGATGGCCGAGATTAAGTCTTGCCCCATGTCCCAGGCTGGTGTCAGACCTGCAGGCTCAGGCTGTCCAACTGCCTGGGACTCTGAAGGGCTGGGATGCAAGTTTGAGTCCCAGAAATTGGCCTCTGGTTGTTATGGTGGTCGTGGTTGGTATTATTATTCTGAGTAGGAGTCCCACTCTGTTGCTCAAGCTGGAGTGCAGTGACACTCAGCCAATGCAGCCTACACCAGCTGGCCTCCGGAGTCCTGCCACCATTTCCACCTGAGTGGCCAAAATGACAAGCATGAGCCACCATGCTCCATTCATTTTTTTGGTTTCTTGTAGAGAAGAGCTCTCGCCAAAGTGCCCAGGGTGGTCTCGAACCTGGGGGCTAAGGTCATCCTCTCACCTCAGCCTCCCAGATTGCTGGAATGACAGGCGTGAGCTACAGGGCCTGGCCTTCAGACTCCTCTCGAGTCCCCACAATGAGGCCCACTCCCTTCCAATGACCCAGGACCCTGGAGAGGGCTGCCAGAGTCGCCTGACAAACCCTCGATTGGGGGAGGGCCAGGCTCAGGGACATGTCTCCCCTGGGGTGCCCACCCCACCACCTGCTTCAATCCCCAGGATGGTTCCACTCGCTCCTCCCAGGGGCTGATGGGGAAAGGGAGGTTGTGAATCTCAAAGCTTCAAGGTGGCAGGAATGCAGGATGACTCATGGCTGTCTCCTGGGCACATATAGAGGCAGAGACGGGAAGATGGCCATAGCCTGGGAACTCGAGACCAGGCTGGACACCATAGCAGGCACCCACTTAGACCCCAAGCAAAACCCCAAAAACCTTGGGTGAGGGCAGGCATTGGCAGGAAGATTGCCTCCAGCCCAGAGTTCAAGACCAGGCAGGAAGAGTAGGATATCAATCAAATGGAAAGCCTATGATTGCAGCAGTTTGGGAGGCCCAGGCCGAGAGCATGGCCAAAGTTGGGTGGTTTGAGAGCAGCCTGGGCAACCTAGTGAGGAAAGAAAAAGAAAGAAAGAAAGAAAGAAAGAAAGAAAGAAAGAAAGAAAGAAAGAAAGAAAGAAAGAAAGAAAGAAAGAAAGAGGGAAAGAAAGAAAGAAAAAAGTAAGGAAAGAAAGAAAGAAAGAAAGAAAGAAAGAAAGAAAGAAAGAAAGAAAGAAAGAAATCCATTTTCCTGCAAACCTTCGTCCCTCAGTCCTTCCCCCCCAACCCCACATTGAGGGTATACCAAGCTCAACACCTTCCAGCACCAACTCCCTACAATGGTTGCCCCTGCTTTGGGGTAGTAGTTCTCGAGTCTCCCTGCCCAGGTTATTGCCAGCACAACTCTCCGAGGTGAGAAATGTGCCCCAGGCTGGCCAACCATCTGACTCAGCAATGAGGAACTTCCATCAACAAAGGCCAGGCACTCATCCCTCTCCTGGAGACATTTTTCCCCCCAAAACCCATTTTTCCAGACTCTAAATCCAGACGATCTGTGAACACACCACATGCAGTTCAGAATCTGTGCACGATTCTGGTGTTTTTGGAGACAGCGTCTGACTCTGTGGTTGGTACCCAGGATATGGACAGCGTTCACTGCAAGCCTCTATATCACAGGCTCTGGCGATCCACCCCTTCAGATTTTGGAGTGTCCGGGATGAAGGGCAACTCGACACCAGACCCCCTGTTTCAATGGGTGCAGAGACGGGGTCTCCCTGCATGGCCCGGGCTGGCCTTGGGCTCCTGAACTCCAACCATCCTCCTGCTTTGGCCTCCCAGAGTGCTGTAATTCCAGACATGGGCTGCCAGGCAAGACATTCTGGATCATTTTCGATGAAGGCTTGAGGCCAGACTTAGGGGCTCAGCCTTGTCATTCCAGGGCTCTGTGAGGCCGAGACCACTGGCCAACCTAAGCTCGCAGTTCGAGAACCAACTGGGCACCTTGGTGAGACCTCATCTCTACTCTCCATCCCAAATGAACCGGGCATGGTGGTGCATGCCAGTCGTTCTGGCTACTTGGAAGGTGGCAACAGGCTCACCAGAGGCCAGGAGCCCAAAGCAGCTGTGGCCGGGAATGAGTCACCGCACTCCAGCCTGGGTGATTGAGTGAAACTCCGATTCAAAGAAAAAAAGGAAAAAAGGAAAAAAAAAGGAGAGCATCCATTTGTGTATGGAGTTGGGATCCTCATGAACAGAGATAATTTGGGAAGGAGGGCCCAGACTTGGGCCTAGAGTTCTCAACAAATGGTGGACTGTGGTTTTGGGAGGCCGAGGCCAGGGGACAGCTTGAGCCTGGGAGAAAAGACCAACCTGGGCCATATAGCAAGACCTCATCGCTCCACAGTAGGCAAACTCTGGAGTCACGTGTGGTGTCACCCACTGTCCTGGTTACACGGGATGTGGTGGCATCTGTCCTGGGCATTCCTTTGCATCTCCCCCATCAAACAAACATGCGAGTCCAGACTGGGACTCATGGCCATCAGACTCGCACCCTTGTAGGCCGAGGCGGAAGTCATCCTCAACCCAGGAGTCAGAGACCAGCCCAGGTGATGTGGCCAGACTTTGTCTCAGTGAGAGGTCCCCAAAATCGAGTCTGTCGTGGTGGTCCCCAGAGTCCCAGCTGCTCGAGGGCTGAGGGGGAAGATCCTACCACCAAGCTCCAGGGCAGCCATTGGAGACTATGGCAAAAAAGAAGACATCTCCCACATGCGTCAAGATGGGCATCCGCGGCTCCCCATTAAGAGGACTGCGTGGGCAGGGGATAATGTCGTTTTCGGGAGAGGAAGAGGCCCTACCCCCACGCAAAGGTGGCAGACAGGGCAACAAGAACCTGAGCTGGCCGCATCATTGTCGGACCATCTTAATTGCTCTGTGTCTGATGGCTGACCTAACTCGGGATCATTTGTCCCATGAGCTCACACATGTCTTTGCTGTGGGGCATGGTTGTAGAAGGTGGGTGCAGGCCTTCTGGGGCGAGTGGCCAAAGAGGTGGCATGAACCTACCTTGTGGTCACCCATGAAACCTCCCATGAATGACAGGCCAGAACGTGCCTGTTTCTTTCTCAACCCTGAGAGTGACTCCTCACTCTATGTGGCAGGGTTGGTGGTGGTGGTGATTATTATTTGGAGACGAAATCTCACCCTCTCACCAAGGCTGGATTGCAGGGGCATGCTCACGGCCACTGCAGATGCCAACAACTGGGCTCAGGTGATCTTCCTGCCTTGGCTCGACTAGTGGCTAGGACCACAGGCTTGTGCCACCACACCTGGCTAATATTTCAATTTATTTTTGATGGCTAAGATGAGGACTCGCCCCATATTCCAGGCTAGTGTCAAACTGTAGGCTCAGGCTGTCCACTCACCTGGGGCTCCGAAGGGTGGGGATGCCAGGCTGATAAACTGATCCCGGCCTCTGGTTGTGGTGACGGTGGTAGTTGGTATTATTATTCTGAGTCAGTGTCATGCTCTGTCACCAAGGCTGGAGCGCAGGGGCCCGCTGTCGGACACCATGGCATTCACCGGCTGGGCTCCGGTGATCCTCATACCCTGGCCTTTTGAGTGGTCATAACAATGAGCGTTCACCTCCACGCTTGGCTCATTTTTGGTTTTTATACAGACGAGGTCTCCCCAAGGTGCCCAGGCTAGTCTCGAATACAGGGGCTCAGGCCATCCTTCTGCCTTGGTCACCCAGAATGATGGGGTGACAGGCGTGAGCACTCACACCCAGACTCAACACCCCTAGGGGCCCAACTGTGAGACTGGCTCCCTTCCAATGACCTGAGACCTCAAAGAGTGTGGCCTGAATCACCCACTGAGCCCTTCCCAGTGGGAGAGTTTGGCATACGGGCATGTCTCCACCAGGGTACCACCCATCCACTTGCCTCATTCCCCAGGTTCGAACTGCTCAATCCTCCAAGGGGTTGTCTTGGGAAACGAGAGGGCCAGATTCTCAAACCTTCAGTGAGGTGGAATGTGCTAGATGACTCACGCCTCTCTCCTTGGCAATCGAAGATGCTGAGACAGGAAGACGGCTGTAACCCGGGAGATTCTGACCAGGCTGGACATGATAAAAAGTCCCCACCTCGATCCCAAGCAAAAAGAAAAAAAGCACTAGTTGAGGGTAGGCCTCAGTGGGAGGATTGCCTCTGACCCAAAGTTCAAGACCAAGTAGGAATACCAGGTTTTCGACCAAATGGAAAGGCGGTGATTTCCACAGTTTTGGAGGCATAAGCTGAGAGGATAGCCGGAGTTGGGTGGTGTGAGAGCTGCCTGGGCAAACTAATGAGGAAAGAAAAAAAGAAAGAAAGAATGAACGAAACAAAGAGAGAAAGGAAAGAAGGAAGGAAAAAAGAAGGAAGAAAGAAAGAAAGAAAGAAAGAAAGAAAGAAAGAAAGAAAGAAAGAAAGAAAGAAAGAAAGAAAAAGAAAGAAAGAAAAACAATAAAGAAAGAAAGAAATCTATTCTGTTGCAAACCTTCGGCCCTCAGTCCTTCCCTCTGCCAACACAACATGTGAGGGTATCCCAAGCTCGGCACCTTCCATCCCCAACTCCCTTCAATGGCTGCCCCCACTTTGCAGCGGGAGTTCCCGAGTCTCCCTGCCCGGGTACCTGCCGGCCCAACTCTCCGAGGTGAGAAATGTGCCCGAGGCTAGCTGACCATTCGACTTGGCAATGAAGCCCTTCCATCAACAAAGGCCAAGGACTCAACCATCTTCTGGAGACATTATTTCCCCTCAATCCCATTTTTCCAGACTCTAAATCCAGACGATCTGTGAACACACCACATGCAGTTCAGAATCTGTGTACGATTCTGGTGTTTTTGGAGACAGGGTCTGACTCTGTGGCCCAGGTTGGGGCCTGGGACACGAAGGGCTTTCACTGCCATCCTTGATATCACAGGCTCTGGTGATCCACCCCCTCAGCCTTCGGAGTAGTCGGGATGATGGGCAACTCGACACCAGACCCCCTGTATGGATGGGTGCAGAGACAGGGTCTCCCTGCATGCCCCGGGCAGGCCTTGGGCTCCTGAACTCCAACCATACTTGTGCCTCGGCCTCCCAGAGTGCTGTAATTCCAGGCATGGGCTGCCACACCAGGCCTTCTGGTTCATTTTCAATGAAGGATAACAACCAGACATAGGGGCTCAGTCTTGTCATCCCAGGGCTTTGTGAGGCTGAGACCACTGGCCAACCTGAGCTCGTGGTTCGAGAACCAACCGGGCACCCTGGTGGGACCTCATCTCTACCCTCCATTCCAAATGAACTGGGTATGGTGGTGTGTGCCTCTTGTTCTGGCTACTTGGAAGATGGTGACAGGCTCGCTGGAGTCCAGCAGGTCGAGGATGCGGTAGCCGGGTGCGAGCCATCACCCTCCAGCTTTGGTGATTGAGTGAAACTCCGACTCAAAAAAAAAAGGAAAAAAGGGGAAAAAAATGAGAGCATCCATTACTGTATGGAGTTGGGACCCTCATGAACAGAGATAATTTGGTAAGGAGGGCCAAGCCTTGGGCCTAGAGTTTTCGACAAACGGTAGAGAATCAGGCTGTGGTTTTGGGAGGCCAAAGCCAGGGGACCGCTTAATTTGGGAAAAAAGACCAGCCAGGGTCATGTAGCAAGACCTCATTGGTCCACAGAAGGCAAATTCTGGAGTCACGTGTGGTGGCACCCATAGTCCTGGCTACATGGAATGCAGTGGCATCTGCCCTGGGGCATTACTTTGCATCTCAATCGTGCAAGTCCAGACTGGGAACTGTAGCTCACAGCCATCAGACCCTCACCCTTGTAGGCCAAGGAGGGAGGTGGCCTCAGCCCAGATGTCAAGACCAGTCCAGGTGACGTGGCAAGACCTTGTCTCAGTTAGAGGTCCCCAAAATCGAGTCAAGGGGTGCTCTCCAGTGTCTGGACTGCTTGAGGGCTCAAGGGCAATGACTGCCTGAGTCCCAGATGTCGATTCCCCAGGAAGAACAATCGTACCACCGAACCTCAGTGTAGCCATTGGATACTATGGCCACAAAGAAGATGCCTCCCACGTGTGTCAGGATGGGTGTCCACGGCTCCCCATTTAAAGGTCGGTGTGGGCAGGGGACAATGCAGTGATCGGGACAGAAAGGGGCCCTATCCCTGCCCAAAGGTGACACAGAGGCAACTCGAACCAGGGCTCGCCTCATCATTGTCAGATCACCTTGATTGCTCTGTGCCCAATGGCTGCCCTAACTCAGGGTCATTTGTCCCATTAGCACTCACATGTCTTTGCTGTGGGGCACAGTTGTGGAGGGTAGGTGCAGGTCTTCTGGGGCGAGTAGCCAAAGGTGTGGCATGGACATGCCTGGTGGCCACCCATGAAATCTCCCATGAATGACAGGCCAGAACATGCCTGCTTTTCTCCCAACACTGAGAGTGACTCCTCGCTCTGTGTGACAGCGTTGGTGTTGGTGGTGATGGTGGTGATTATTATTTGGAGTCAGAATCCCACCCTCTCACCAAGGCCAGATTTCAGGGGCATGTTCACGGCCACTGTGGACTCCAAGAACTGAGATTCCAACTCAAAGACAAAAACGAAAAAAGGAAAAACAAGGAGATCCATTTGTGTATGGAGTTGGGATCATCATGAACAGACAGAGATCATTTGGGAAGAAAACCCCAAATTTC
Source organism: Carlito syrichta (assembly GCF_000164805.1). Taxonomy (NCBI): domain Eukaryota; kingdom Metazoa; phylum Chordata; class Mammalia; order Primates; family Tarsiidae; genus Carlito; species Carlito syrichta. Next base: position 358,383 of record NW_007251893.1, read on the forward strand.
GGCCCAGAGTTCCCGAAGTACAGTGAATCTGAAGAAAATCGGGCTGTATCTTTGGGAGGCTGAGGTAGGGAACCACTGGAGCCTGGGAGTCAGAGACCAGCCTGGGCCACGTGGCGAGACCTGATCACTCCCCTAAACACAAACACTGGAGTTGCTTGTGGTGTCACCCATGGTCCCAGCTACACAGGAAATGGTGGCCCCCATCCAGGGTCATTCTTGACATCGCCCCCACAGAGAGAACATGCAAGTCTAGGTCGGGCACCACAGTACACAGCAGTCAGTCCAGCGCCCTGGTAGGATCAGGTGGGAGGCTGCCTGAGCCCAGGTGTTGGAGACCAACCTGGGTGACCTGGGCAGAGCATGGCTTGGTGAGTGGTTCCCCAAATCGAGTCAGGTGTGGTGGACCCCAGAGTCCTGGCTGCCTGGGACCAGAGGGGGGAGGACCACCTGAGACCCAGAGGATGAGGTCCAGGGAGTCACAATCATGTTGCCAGACCCCAGCTTGACTGAGACTCCGGAGACAAAAAAGACCCCTCCCATGTGCATCACAATGGGCGTTCACAGCTCCCAAGGGAAATGTCCACATGGGTGGGGGACAATGGAATGATCAAGAGAGGAAGGGGCCTTTCTTCCTGCCCAATATTGACAGACAGCAAATACAGAACCTGGGCTTGCTGTGACTTTGCCAGACTGCCTTGATTGTGCTATGCCCAATGTCCACCCTAGCTTGGGGCCATCTTTTTCGTGAACTCATTCACGTCTTTGCTGTGTGGCAAGAGTGTGGAGGGTAGAGTCAGGCCTTCTGGGTCGCGTGGATGAAGGCATGGGAGGGACTTGCCTGGTGGCCACCTTTGAAACCTCCCATGAAAGAAAGCCCAGAAAGTGCCTTTTCCTCTCTTATCCTTGAGAGTGACTCCTTGCACTGTTTGGCATGTGTGGTGACGGTGGTGATGGTGGTGATGGTGGTGATTGTTATTTGGAGTCAGAATCTCACTTTTCTACCCAGGCCGGGATGCAGGAGCATGTTTATGGCCACCTTGAAATCCACCTGCCAGGCTCAGGCGATTCCCCTACGTCAGCCCCCAGAGTGGCTGGAACCAGAGGCCTGCGCCACCATACCTGGCTAATCTTTGGATTTATATTTAATGGCTGAGACATCCCAGGCTGTTATCAAACCCATTGCCTAATTCCATTCACTTGCCTGGGCCTCTGAAGGGCCAGAATGCCAGTCTGAAGCCCTGAGGGCAGCCTGTGGTTGTGGTGGTGGTGATTGTTGGTATTACTTTTCTGAATCGGAGTCCCTCTCTGTCACACAGGCTGGAGCACAGGGACCCGCTATTGGCCACCACAGCCTCCACTGACTGGGTTCTGGTGATCTTCCCACTGCTACTTCCTGAGTGACTGGAAAGACATGTATGCACCAACATACTCCATTCATTTTTTTGGCTTCTTGTGGAGGTGAGGACTCGGCAAGGAGCCTGGGCTAGTCTCAAACCTGGTGGCTCAGGACATCCTCTTGCCTAAACCTCCAAGAGGGCCGGGATGACAGGTGTGCTTCCTGTACCAGGCCTCCACACCCATCTTTGGTCTCCCCCCACGAGGTTTTCTCCCTTCCATCGACCCAGGAACCCAGAGAGGATGGCCAGAGACACCCCTATGGTCCTCCTCAGGTGAAGGGCCTGACTCAGGGGTGTGTCTCTGCTGGTCAGCCACCCCTCCACCTGCTTCATTCCCCAGGGTACACCCAATAACTTTCCCAAGGTGCTGTCTCAGAGAAAGGGAGGGTATGACTCTGAATCCTTTGGGGAGCCGGGGATTTTTGGGAGACTCATGCCTTTCTCCTCAGCAATCAGGGAGGCTGAGATGGGATGTGGCCTGAAGTCATAAACTCCAGACGAGGCTGGTCACAATAGCAAGCCCCCACCATGACCCCAAGGAAAAAACATAAAACATTGGTTGGGGGCAGACCTAAGAGGGAGGACCCCCTCTGGCCCAAAATTCAAGAACAAGCAAGAAGACCAGGTTGTCGACCAAATGAAAAGTTGGTGATTGCTACAGTTTGGGAGGGCTAAGCCAAGACGATGGCTGGATTTGGGTGATTTGAGAGCAGCCTGGGCATCCTAATGAGGAAAGAATGAATGAAAGAAAGAAAGAAACAAAGAAACAAAGAAGCAAAAAAGAAAGAAAGAAAGAAAGAAAGAATAAAGAAAGAAATCCATTCTCCTGCAAACCTTCTGTCCTCAGTCCTTCCCCCACCAATCCCATATGTGAGGGTACCCAAGCTAGGCACCTTCCAGCCCCAACTCCCTTCTATCACTGCCCCTGCTTTGGGGTGGGAGTTCCCAAGTCTCTCTGCCTGTGTTCCTGTGGGCCCAACTCTCCAAGGTGAAAAATGTGCCCCAGGCTGGTCGATAATCTGATTCTACAAGGAGGACCTTCCATCAGCAAAGGCCAAGGACCCTTTCCTCTCCTGGAGATATTTCTTCCCCCAATCCCATTTTTCCAGACACTAAAGCCAGATGATCTGCAAACACACCACATGTAGTTGAGAATCTGTGTACGATTTTGGTGTTTTTGGAGACAGGGTCTGACTCTGTGGCCCAGGCTGGGGCCCGGGACACAACTGGTGTTCATTGCCCGCCTCGATATTGCAGGCTTTGGTGATCCACCCCCTCAGCCTTCAGACTGACCGAGATAACGAACAACACAACAACAGACTCCCTGTTTGGATGGGTGCAGAGACGGGGTCACCCTGCAAGGCCAGGGCTGGCCTTGGGCTCCTGAACTCCAACCATCCTCCCGCCTCGGTCTCCTAGAGTGCTGTAATTCCAGGCATAGGCTGCCACGCCAGGCCTTCTGGTTCATTTTCAATGAAGGATCGCAGCCAGACTTGGAGGCTCAGCCTTGTCATCCCAGGGCTTTGTGAGACTGAGACCACTGGCCAGCCTGAGCTCGTGGTTTGAAAACCAACCGAGCACCTTGCTGAGACCTCTTCTCTACCTTCCATCCCAAATGAACTGGGCATGATGGCATGTGCCTGTCTTTCTGGCAGCTGGGAAGGTAGCAACAGTCTCTTAAGAGTCCAGCGGGCTGAGGCTGCAGTGGCCGGGAGTGAGCCACCACCCTCCAGCCTAGGTGATTGAGTGAAACTCCGACTCAATGAAAACAAGGAGAAAAGGAAAAAAAAGGATAGCATCCATTTGTGTATGGAGTTGGGATCCTCATGAACAGAGATCATTTGGGAAAGAGGGCCCAGCCTTGGGCCTAGAGTTCTCAACAAATGATGGACTGGTAGACAATCAGACTGTGGTTTTGGGAGGCTGAGGACATGGGACTGCTTGAGCCTGGGAGAAAAGACCAGCCTGGGCCATGTAGCAAGACCTCATTGCTCCATAGTAGTCAAACTCTGGACTTGCATGTGGTGGCACCGACAGTCCCGGCTACACAGGATGCAGTGGCACCTGTCCTGGGGCATTCCTTTGCGTCTCCCCCATCCAACAAACGTGTGAGTGCAGACTGGGCATCAGACCCGCCCCTTTTAAGGCTGAGGTGGGAGTCGTCCTCAGCCCCAGGAGTCAGAGACCAGCCCAGGTGACATGGCCAGACCTTGTCTCAGTGAGAGGTACCCAAAATAGAGTCAGGTGTGGTGGTCCCCAGAGTCCTGGCTGCTCAGGGGCTGAGGTGGAAGGACCATCTGAGCCCTGGAGGTCCAGGCTCCAGGAACAACGATCATGCCATCGAGCCCCAGTTCAGCCATTGGAGACTACAGATGCAAAGAAGATGCCTCCCACGTGCATTACGAAGGGCCTCCATGGCTCCCCATTAAAAGGTCCATGTGGGCAGGGGACAATGCAGTGATTGGGAGAGGAAGGGGCCCTACCCCTGCCAAAAGATGGCAAACAGGGCAACCCAAACCTGGGCTGGCCACGTCATTGTCGGACCACCTTGATTGCTCTGTGTCTGATGGCTGTCCTAATTCGGGGTTGTTTGTCCCATGAGCTCACACATGTCTTTGCTATAGGGCAAGGTTGTGGAGGGTGGGTGCAGGCATTCTGCACACATGGTCAAAGGTGTGTCATGGACATGCCTGGTGGCCACCCACAAAACCTCCCATGAATGCCAGGCCAAAACGTGCCTGTTTCTTTCCCATCCCTGACAGTGACTCCTCGCTCTGTGTGGCAGGGTTGGTGTTGGTGGTGGTGGTGGTGATTATTATTTGAAGTCGGAATCCCACCCTCTCACCAAGGCTGGATTGCATGGGCATGCTCACGGCCACTGTGGACTCCAACAACTGGGCTCAGATGATCTTCCCGCCTAGGTCCCATGAGTGGCTGGAACCACAGGCCTGTGCCACCATGCTTGGCTAATCTTTAAATTTATTTTTGATGGCTAAGATGAGGTCTCACCCCATATTTCAGGCTAGTGTCAAACTGTAGGCTCAGGCTGTCCACTCACCTGGGGCTCTGAAGGGTGGGGATGCCAGGCTGATAAACTGATCCTGGCCTGTGGTTGTGGTGGTGGTGGTGGTGGTAGGTATTTTTATTCTGAGGCAGAGTGACGCTCTGTCACCAAAGCTGGAGCTCAGAGGCACGCTGTCAGACACCATGGTCTTCACTGGCTGGGCTCCAGTGATCCTCCGATCCCAGCCTCCAGAGTGGCTGTAACGACAGGCATTCGCCACCACGCTCGGCTCATTTTTGGTTTTTGTAGAGACAAGATCTCACCAAGGTGCCCAGGCTAGTCTCGAATACAAGGTCTCAGGCCATTCTTCCACCTTGGCAACCCAGAAAGTTGAGATGACAGGTGTGAACACTCACACCCAGACTCCACACACCTTGGGACCACACTGTGAGACTGGCCCCCTTCCAATGCCCTGGGACCCCAGAGAGTGTGGCCAGAATTGCCTACTGAGCCCTTCCCATGGGGAGAGCCTGGCATTTGAGTGTCTCTCTGCCAGGGCACCACCCATCCACTCACCTCATTCCCCAGGTTCGAACTGCTCAATCATCCAAGAGGCTGTCTTGGGTAAAGGGAGGGCACGAATTTGAAACCTTTGGTGGGGTGGAGTGTGCCAGACGACTCACACCTGTCTCCTTGGCAATCGGGGATGACGAGATGGGAAAATGGCTGAAACCTTGGAGCTTGTGACCAGGCTGGACACCATACAAGCCTCCAACCTCGACCCCAAGCAAAACCAGAAAACCTGTGGAAAGGACAGGCCTTGGTGGGAAGATCACCTCAGGCCAAGATTTTAAGACCAGAAAGAAAAATCAGGATGTCGACCAAATGGAAAGCTTGTGATCACAGCTGTTTGGGAGGCTGAGGCCAAGAGGAAGGGCCAAGTTGGGCATTTTGAGAGATGCCAGGACTTGTGGGAGAACAAGGGAGAGAAAGAGAAAGAAAAGAAAAAGAAAGAAAGAAAGAGGGAGAGAGAGAGAGAGAGAGAGAAAGAATGAAAGAAAGAAGGCCTTTGGGAGTCTGAGGTGAGTGGGTTGCCTGAGCCCGTGTGTTCAAGACCCGCCTGGGCAGTGAAACTTTATCTCTACAATAAATCAAAAAATCAGCCAGGCATGCTTGTAATTCCAGTTACTCGGAAGGCTGTGGCAGAAAGAACACCAGAGTCCAGCAGGTCGAGGCTGTGGTGGCCGGGAGCAGTCACTGCACTCCAGTCTGGGCGTCAGAGTGAGACTCCAACTCAAAGAAAAATATATAAAATAAATAAATAAATAAATCCATTCACTTGCAAACCTTCTGCCCTCAGTCCTTTCCTCCCACCCCCCCCCACATATGAGGTTCCCACAAGCTTGTCACGTTCCAGGCCCAACCCCCACACAATTGCTGTCCAAGCTTTGGTGTGGGAGTTCCCTAGGCTCCCTGCCCAGGTTCCTGCCAGCTCTCATCTTTGAGGTGTGAAATATGCCCCAATCCGGCTCAGACTCAACAATGAAGAACTTCCATTGAGAAAGCCCAGGGACACATCCCTCAATCGGAGCCTTTTCATTCCCACCAATCCCATTTTTCCTGGCCCAAAACCCAGTCATCCTGTGAACACACAACATGCAGTTGAGATCTGTGTAAGATTCAGATGATTTTGGAGACAGGGTCTGGCTCTGTTGCCCAGGCTGGGGCCTGGGAACACGACCATCGTTCACCTCCAGCCTCAAAATTGCAGGCTTCGACAATCTTCCTGCCTCAGCCTCCAGAGTGAACTGGATGATGTGCATCTTGAATGCAGACACCCTGTTGGGATGTATGCATAGATGGGGTCTCCCTGCATGCTCAGGGCTGGTCTTGTGGTACTGAGCTTCAGCCTTCCTCCCACCTCGGACTCACAGAATGCTGGTATTCCAGTCATGGGCTGCCACGCCAGGTCTTCTGGTTCATTTTTGACGAAGGATCAAGGCCAGTGCTTTGTGAGAATGCGGTCATCAGCTGGCCTGAGCCTGTGGGCCAAGACCCACCCATGCACTTCAGCAAGACCTCGTCTCTACCAACCATTCCAAATGAGCCAGACGTGGTGGTACCCGCCTGTCCTTCTGGATCTGTGTAAGGCAGTAGTAAGGGTCACCAGAGCCTGGTATGCCAAGGCTGCAGTGACCAGAAGTGAGCCACCACCATCCAGCTTGGGCGATGAAGTGAGACTCCAACTCAAAGAAATAAACAAAGAAAAAAACGAAGATCCATTTGTGTATGGAGTTGAGATCATGGTGAACAGTCAGAGATCATTTGGGAAGAAGGCCCCAACCTTTGGCCCAGAGTTCCCGAAAGATGGTGGATGTGAAGAAAATAAGGTTGTGGCTTTGGGAGGCTGAGGTGGAGGACCGCTGGAGTCTGGGAGTCCGAGACCAGCCTGGGCCCCATGGCAAGACCTCATCACTCCCTGAAACGCAAACCATGGAGTTGCTTGTGGTGTCACCCATGGTTCTGGCTACATGGGAAATGGTGGCCTCCATCCAGGGGCATTCCTTTACATTGCTCCCATAGAGAGAACATGCGAGTCTAGGTCGGGCACCATGGCACACAGCTGTCAGTCCAGTGCCCTGGTAGGACGAGGTGGGAGTCGGCTTGAACTCAGGTGCTGGAGACCAGCCCAGGCAATGTGGACAGACCATGACTCGTCAAGGGGTTCCCAAGATCGAGTCAGGTGCAGTGGACTCCAGAGTCCTGGCTGCCTGGGACTAGAAAGGGGAGAACCGCCTGAGACCCAGAGGATGAGATCCAGGGAGCCACAATCGTTTCACTGCACCCCTGCGTGGCCAACACAGACTCAGGGGACAAAAAAGATCCCTCCCATGTGTGTCACGATGGGTGTCCATGGCTCCCAAGGGAAACGTCCACGTGGGTGGGGGACAATGGAGTGATCGGGAGAGGAAGGGCCTTCTTCCTGCCCAAAAGTGACAGACAGGGAGTCCAGAACCTGGGCTTGCTGTGACTTTTCCAGACTGCCTTGATCACACTATGCCCAATGTCCGCCCTAGCTCGGAGCTGTCTGTTCTATGAGCCCACACATGTCTGTGCTGTGGGGCACGAGTGTGGAGGGTGGAGGCAGACTTTTTGGGTTGCGTGGCAGAAGGCATGGGAGGGACTTGCCTGGTGGCCACCTTTGAAACCTCCCACGAAAGACAGCTCAGAAAGTGCCTTTTTTTCTCCCATTCCTGAGAGTGACTCCTTGAACCTTTTGGAATGTTTGGTGATGGTGGTGGTGGTGGTGATTATTATTTGGAGTCAGAATCTCACTCTTCCACCCAGGCCAGAGTGCAGGGACATGCTTACGGCCACCTTGAACTCCACCTGCCGGGCTCAGTCGATTCCCCTGCCTCGCCCCCCAGAGTGGCTGGAACCATAGGCCTGCACCACCATACCTGGCTAATATTTGGATTTATATTTGATGGCCGAGACATGGTCTCGTCCCATGTCCCAGGCTGGTGTTGAACCCGCTGGCTAATTCCGTCCCCTTGCCTGGGTCTCTGAAGGGCCAGGATGCCAGCCTGAGACCTTGAGGGCAGCCTGTGGTTGTGGTGTTGGTGATGGTTGGTATTAATTTTCTGAATCGGAGTCCCACTCTGTCACACAGGCTGGAGCACAGAGGCCTGCTATCGGCCACAATGGCCTCTATGGGCTGTGCTCCAGCGATCTTCCCGCTGCTGCCTCCCGAGTAACTGGAATGACATGTATACACCAAATGCCCAGTTCATTTTTTGGCTTCTTGTAGAGGCGAAGTCTTGGCATGGAGCCTGGGCTTGTCTCGAACCCAGGAGCTCAGGTCATCCTCTTGCCTCAGTCTCCAAGAATGCCAGGATGATAGGTGTGATCCCTGTGCCAGGCCTCCACACCCATCTTTGGGCCCCACTGTGAGGTCTGCTCCCCTCCATCAAACCAGGAACCCAGAGAGGATGGCTGGAGTCACCCACAAGTCCCTCCCTATGTGGAGTGCCTGGTTCAGGGGCATGTCTCTGCTGGGTTGCCACTCTTTCCCTGCTTCATTCCCCAGGGTGGATCCACTAGCTTCCCCAAGGTGCTTCCTCGGAGAAAGGGAGTGTATGACTCTGAAATCTTTGGGGAAGCAGGCACAGTTGGGAGACTCATGACTGTATCCTCGGCAATCAGGGAGGTTGAGACACGATGTGTTCTGAATGCATATACTGCAGACCAGGCTGCAGCCCCCACTATGACCCCTAGCAAAAAACATAAAACATTGGTTGAGGGCAGGCCTCGGCGGGAGGATAGCCTCTGGTCCAAAGTTCAAGAACAAGCAGGAAGACCAGGTTGTTGACCAAATGAAAAATCAGTGATTGCCACAGTTTGGGAGACCTACGCTGAGAGGATGGCCAGAGTTGGGTGGTTTGAGAGCACCCTGGGCAAGTGGATGAGGAAAGAAAGAAAGAAAGAAAGAAAGAAAGAAAGAAAGAAAGAAAGAAAGAAAGAAATCCATTCTCCTGCAAATTTCTGCCCTCAGTCCTTTCCCCAACGTCCCCTCCCACATGTGATGGTTCCCCAAGCTTGACACCTTCCATCCCCAACATCCCCCTATGGCTTCTCCCACTTTGGTGCGGGATTTCCATAGGCTCCCTGGCCAGGTGCCTGACGGTTTTCCTGTCCAAGGTGTGGAATGTGCCCCAGGCAGGCCGATCCTCCAACTCAGCAAGAGGACCTTCAGTCAAGAAAAACCAGGGACACATCCCTCACCTGTGGACATTTCTTACCCCCAATTCCACTTTTCCTGGCTCTAAAGCCAGTTTCCCTGTGAAAATACCAAACACAGCTGACAATCTGTGTATGATTCCAATGTTTTTGGAGACAGGGTCTGGCTTTGTGACACAGGCTGGGTACCGGGGACACAATCGTCATTCACCACTAGCCTCAAATTGTGGGCTCCAGTGATCATCCTGCATCAGTCTCCAGAGTGGCTGGGACAACAGGCACCTCGAACCCAGATGTCTTGTTTGGAAGGGTGCGGAGAAGCACCGTTCTCCCTCATGACCTGGGCTGGCCTTGGGCTCCTGGGCTCCAGCCATCCTCTTGACTGGGTCTTCAAGACCGCTGGGATTTCAAGTGGGGGCCACCCCACCAGGTCTTCTGATTTGTTTTCATTAAAGGATAGAGGCTGGGCTCACGGGTTCAGCCTCATCATCCCAGTGCTGTGGGAGGTCAAGGCCAGTGGTTGGCCTGAGCCCTTGGACTGAGACCTACCCAGGCACCTCAATGAGACCTCATCGCTACCCTCCATCCCAAACAAGCCAGAAATGGTGGTGTGGGCCTATCATTCTGGCTCCTTGAAAGACCAGAGAAAGGATCGCCAGAGCCCGGCATGCCAAAGCTGCAGTGGTCATGAGCGAACCACTGCCCTCCAGCCTGAGCGACAGAATGAGACTCGGAAACAAAAAAAAATGTAAAAGGAAAAAAAAGAGCATCCATTTGTGTATGGAGTTGAGATCATCGTTAACAGCCATAGATCATTTGGGACGGAGGCCCCAGCCTTGGGCCTAACTTTCCTGAAATACATTGAATCAGCAGAAAATCAGACTGGCTTTGGGTGTCCGAGTCGGGGGAACGCTGGAGCCCGGGAATTGGAGACCAGCCTGGGACACTTGGTGGGACCTCATCATTCCCCATAATGCAAACACTGGAGTTGTGCATTGTGGCATCCACGGTCCTGGCTACACGGGATATGGTGGCCTACATCCAGGGGCATTCCTCAGGTGTGGTGGCCCCCAGAGACCCGGCTGCTTGGGGCTTGAAGTGAGAGGAGCTCCCTCCCCCTGCATGTTGAGACCTGGGGAGCCATGATCATGCCACTGTGCCAATCCTCAGGTGACGGAGACTCTGGCAACAAAAAAGATGACTCCCACATGCATCACAACCTGCGTCCACTGCTCTCCAGGGAAAAGTCTACATGGACGGGGGAAGATGGAGTGATTGGGAGAGGAAGAGGCTCTCCCCTCACCTGAGGGTGGCAGACTGGGTGTCTGGAACCTGGACTGGCCCCAGCATTGTCAGACAGACTTGATCACTCTGTGCCCATTGGCTGCCCTAGCACGAGGTCGTCTGTTTCATGAGCTCACACACATTTTTGCTGTGGGGCCCAAGTGTGGAAGATGGAGACAGGAATTCTGGAGCGCATGTTCAAAAGTACAGGATGGATGTGCCTGGTGGCCACCTTTGAAACCTCCCACGAATGACAGGGCAGAAAGTGCCTTTTCCTCTCCCATCCCTGAGGGTGACACCTCATGCTGTGTGGCAGGGGTCGTGGTGTTGGTGGTGGTGGTGATTATTATTTGGAGTTGGAATCCCACCCAGTCTGGAGTGCAGGGGCATGATCACAGCATCTGAGGACACCACCTGCCAGGTTCAGGCGATCCAAGCATCCCTGCCCCCTGAGTGTATGGAAACACATGCCTGCACGACCATGTCCAGCTAAACTTTGATTTTTTTTTGAGTTGGAGTCTCACTCTGTCACTCAAACTGGAGTGCCGTGACCACTTCCGGCCACAGTAGCCTCAACCTGCTGAGCTCCGGTGATCCTTCCACCTCAGCCTTTCGAGTAGCTGGAATTACAGGCATATGATACCACACCCAGCTGACTTTTTGATTTATTGTAGAGATGAGGTCTCGCTGCCCAGGTGGGTCTCGAACTGACGGGCTCAGGCAATCCACTCACCTCAGCCTCCCAAAGGCATCTTTGATTTATTTTTGATGGCTGAGATGAGGTCTCGCCCATGTCCCGGGCTGGTGTCAAACCCACTGGTTCCGACCTCCACTAGCCTGGGCCTCAAAAAGGTAAGGATGCCAACCTGAGAACCTGATCCCGATCTGTGGTTTTGGTGGTGGTGGTGATTGCTATTATTATTCTTAGTCAGAGACCCACTCTTTTGACAAGGCCAGAGCTCAGAAGTCCACTCTTGGACACAGCACCCTCCATCGACTGGGCTCCAGCAAATCTACCGCCATGGTCTCCCGAGTGGCTGAAACGACAGGCATTGTACACCACGCTTGGCTCACTTTATTGGCTTCTTGTAGATACGTGGTCTTGCCAATGTTGCCTGGCTCATCTTGAACACTGGGTCTCAAGCCATCCTCTTACCTCAGTGCCCAGAGTCCCAGGATGACAGGCATGAGCACACGTGCCCAGCCTTCACACCCCTCTCAGGGTCCCACTGTGAAGACCTCTCCCTTGTGACAACCTGGGACCCCAGAGAGTGTGGCCGAAGTCACCCACTGAATACTCTTCAGGGAGAGTGCCTGGAGCAGGGGCGTGTCTCTGACAGTGTGCCCATACCTCCACCCGCCTCATTCCCCAGGGTGGAACCTCTCACTCCTCCCAGAGCCTGTCTCAGGAAAAGGAGTGGTGTGATTATCAAATCTTCAGCAGGGCAGGAATGGCCAGATGACGCACGTCTGTCTCATCAGCACTCAGGGAGGCTGAGACGGGAAGATGGTCGAAGCCTGGAAGATTGAGACCAGGATGGACATCATAGCTTGCCCCCACCTAGACCCCAAGCAAAACCCAGAAAACCATGGGTAAGGGCAGGCCTCAGCGGGAGGGTCTCCTCCAGCCCAGAGTTCAAGATGAGGCAGGAAGACTAGGATTCGATCAAATGGAAAGCCCGTGATTGCAGCAGCTTGGGAGACCCAGGCTGAGAAGATGGCCCAAGTTGGACTGTTTGAGAGCAGCCTGGGCAACCTAGTGAGGGAAGAAAATAAAGAAGGAAAGAAAGAAAGAAAGAAAGAAAGAAAGAAAGAAAGAAAGAAAGAAAGAAAGAAAGAAAGAAAGAAAGAAATCTATTCTCCTGCAAACTTTCTGCCCTCAGTCTTTCCCCCCTGGCTCCCCCACATTTGAGCATCCCCCAAGCTCAGTACCTCCCAGCCCCACTCTGCCCCCAATGGCTACCCCGCTTTGGTGTGGGAATTCCTGAGACTCCCTGCCCGGGTAGTGGTGGCTCTACTCTCTGAGGTGAGAAATGTGTCCCAGGCAGGCCAACCCTCTGAATCGACAATGAGGACCTTTGGTCAAGAAAGGCCATGGACACATCCCTCACCTGGGGACATTTCTTCCCTGCCAATCCCATTTTTCCTGGCTCTAAATCCATTTGCCCTGTGAACACACCACACGCAGTTGAGAATCTGTGTATGATTCTGATGTTTTGGGAGACAGGGTGTGGTTCTATGGCCCAGGATAGGACCCAGGGACACAATCATCGTTCATCGCCAGTCTTTAAATCACAGATTCCAGTGATACTCCCGCCATAGCCTCTGGAGCGCCAGGACGACAGGCACCTCAACCCCAGATCAACTGTTGGGATTGGTGCAGAGACGGGATATCCCTGTCTGGTCAGTGCAGGCCTTGGGATTCTGTGCTACAACCATCCTCCAGCCTCGGCCTCCCAGAGCACTGGGATTCCAGGCATGGGCCCCCACACTGGGCCTTCTGTTTCATTTTCGATGAAGGATCGAAGCTGTGCTCTGGTGCTCAGCCTCATCATCCCAGTGCTTTGCAAGGCCAAAGTGAGCCCATGGGACAAGACCCACCCAGACACCATAGTGAGACCTCATCTCTATGATTTATACCAAATGAGCCAGAGGTGGTGGTGCGCAGCTGTCATTCCCGCTCCATGGAAGGATCGGGAAAAGCTTGCTGGACCACAATGTGCCCAGGCTGTGGTGTCCAGGAGTGAGCTTCCACCCTCCAGCCTGGTCTACAGAGTGAGACTCCAACTCAAAGAAAAAAAGGAAAAAAAGAAGAGCATTCATTTGTGTATGGAGTTGGGATCATCGTGAACAGAAAGAGATCATTTGTAAAGGGGGCCCCAAACTTGGGCCCAGAGTTTCCGAAAAACATTGGATCGGCAGTCAATCAGGCTGTGGCTTTGGGAGGCCATGGAGGGGGACCACTGGAGCCCGGGATTTTGAAACCAACCTGGGACACGTGGTGCGACCTCGTAGCTCCATGTAACACAAACACGAGTTGCACGTGGCAGTCCACCACGGTCCTGTTTACATGGGATGCGGTGGCCTCCATCCAGGGGTGTTCCATGGTCTCACCCCCACAGACCGAACGTGCATTTCCAGGCCAGTCACCATTGCACATGACAACAGCCCATTGTGATGGAAGGCTGAGGTAGGAGCCTGCCTGAGCCCAGGGGTCAGAGAACAGACTAGGCTACATGGCCAGACCTCATCTAGCCAAGAGGTCCCCAAAATTGAGTCAAGCGTGGTGACCCCTGGAGTCCCGATTGCTCGGGACCAAGGCAGAAGGATCTCCTGTGCCCAACAGGTCGAGGTCCAAGGAGCCATATCGTGCAACCACACCCCAGTCTGTCCAATGGAGACTCAACACCAAACAGATGCCTCCTATGTACGTCAAGATGGCCGTCCATGGCTCCCCAGGGAAAGATCTGCATGGGTGAGGGAAGATGAAGTGATTGGGAGAAAAAGGGGCCCTCCTCCCACTGACAGGTGGCAGACATGGCGTCCGGACCATGGGCTGGTCGTGGGGTTGCCAGACTACCTTGATTGCTCTGTGCCTGATGGCCTCCCTAGCTCTGGGCCTCCTGTTCCATGACTCACACATGTCTTTACTGTGGGGCACGAGTATGGAGTGTTGAGGAAGGACTTCTGGGTCACCTGGTTATATGCTCTGTACAGACATTCTTGGTGGCCTCCCTCGAACGACAGACCTGAACGTGACTTTTCTGCTTTCATCCCTGAGTGTGGCACCTCAGACTGTGTGGCAAGGTTTGTGGTGGTGGTTGTGGTGGTGATTATTATTATTTGGAGTTGAAATCCCACTCTGTCACCCAGGCTGAAGTGCAGGGGCATGTTCAAGGCCACGGTGGTGTCCACCTGCCTGGTTCTGGCAATCCTCTTGCCACAGCCCAGTGAATGGCTGGAAATACATGCCTGCGCCACCACACCAGGCTAATCTTTGGATTTATTTTTGATGGCTGAGGCAAGGTCTCAGCTCATGTCCTGGGCTGTTGTCAAACTCGAAGTCTCAGACCATCCACTCGTCTGGGCTTCCAAAGGGGTGTGATGCCAGGCTTTTCCCCTGAGCCCAGCCTGTAGTTGTGATTGTGGTGGTGGTTGGTATTATTAATCTGAGTTGGAGTCCTGCTGTTTTGCCCACGCCGGAGGGCAGGGCCCACTCTCAGCCACTGTGGCCTCCATTGTCTGGACTCCAGCCATCCTCCCGCTACAGCTTCCCAAGTGACTGGAATGACAGGCATGCTCCACCACGATTGGTTCATTTTTTTGGCTTCTTGCAGAGACGAGGTCTCACCAAGGTGCCTGGACTGGCCTCAAAACCGGGGTCTCAGATCATCCTCTCGCCTCAGCCTCCCAGATCTCTGGAATGCGAGGCATGAGTCCCCATGCCCCACCTCCACACCACTCTCAGTGCCTCACAGTGAGGCCCGCTCCCTTCCGATGACCTGGAGCCATGGAAAGGGCAGCCAGATGCACCCGCTGAGCCCTTCCCTGGGTGAGTGCCTGGCATAGGGGTGTGTCTCCAGTGAGGCACCCACCCCTCCCTCCACCTTGTTCCCCAGGTTGGACCTGCTCCTTCCTCCCAGGGGCCACTTCAGGAAATGGGAGGGTGTGACTCTCAAACACGTGTGGGTGCAGGGATGACTGCACCCAAGTGACTCATGCCTGTCTGCTTGGCACTTGGGGAGGCCAAGACATGAAGATGGCCCAAGAATGGGAAATTGAGTCCAGGCTGGACACCATAGCAAGCCCCCACCTCTACCCCAAGCAAAACCCAGAAAACCTAGGTTGAGTGCAGGCCTCGGTGGTAGGATCACCTCCAGCCCAGAGTTCAAGGCCAGGTAGGACAACCAGGATGTCAACCAAATGGAAAGTCTGAGATCACAGGTGTTTGGGAAGCCCGGGCTGAGAGGATGGCCAGAGTTGAACGGTTTGAGAGCCTGGCCAACCTAGTGAGGAAAGAAAAGAAAGAAAGAAAGAAAGAAAGAAAGAAAGAAAGAAAGAAAGAAAGAAATCCATTCTCCTGCAAACCTACTGCCTTCACTCCTTCCCCCCTCTGCCCCTGCATATGTGAGGGTTCTCCAAGCTTGGCACCTTCCAGCCCCAAACCCACCAATGGCTGCCTCCTCTTTGGTGCATGAGTTCCTGAGGCTCCCTGGCTGAATTCCTGCAGACTCTCCTCTCCGAGGTTAGAAATTTGCCCCAAGCAGTTCAAAGCTCTGACTTGGCACTGAGGACCTTCCACAAAGATATACCAGGGTTACATCCCTCACCCGGGGGCATTTCTTTCCTCCAATCCCATTTTTCTTGGCTCTAAAGCCAGTCACCCTATGAACACACCATGCACAGTTGAGAATCTGTGTATGATTCTGATGTCTACGGAGACAGGGTCTTGCTCTGTGGCCCAGACTGGGGCTCGGGGACATGACCATCATTCACCATCAGCCTCGAAATCGTGAGCTCCGGTGATCCTCCCCCCCAGCCTCTGGAGTGGCCAGGATGCCAGGAACGTTGTCCCCAGACCCACTGTTTGGATGGGTGCAGAACGGGATACCCCTGCATGGCTCAGGCTTTCATTGGGCTCCTGTCAACTTTCTGCCTCGGTCTCCCAGAGTGCTGAGATTCCAGGCATGGGCCACCATACCAGGCTTTCTGGTTCACTTTCGATGAAGGATCGAGATCATGCTTGGGGGCTCAGCATCATGATCCCAACACTTTGGGAGGCCAACACCAGCTGCTGGCCTGAGCCTGCAGACCTAGACCTGACCGGGCACCTCAGCGAGACCTTGTCTCTACCCTCCATCCCAAATGAGCCATGTGTGGTGTCACATGCCTGGCGTTCTGGCTCCTCAGAAGGCCAGAGAAAGGCTCATCATAGCCCAGCAGGCTGAGACTGCAGTGGCCAGGAGTGAGCCACCACCCTCCAGCCTGGGTGATGGAATGAGACTCCGACTCAAAGAAAAAAGGAAAAAGAAGAATAACATCCATTTGTGTATGGTTTTTGGATCATCGTGAGCAGACAAAGATCATTTGACAAGGAGGCCCCAACTTGGGTCTAGTTCCCAAAAGACCCTTGATCAGCTGACAATCGGGATGTGGATTTAGGAGGCCTAGGAGGTGCGCTGCTGGAGCCCTGGATTTTGAGACCAGCCAGGGGCATGTAGCGAGACCCATTGTGCCCCAGAATGCAAACAATGGAGTCACAGGTTGTGTTGCCCCCGGTCCCAGCTACACAGGATGTGGTGGATTCCATCCCTGGACTTTCCCTTGTGTTGTCCTCCCTGACAGGACGTGCGAGTCCAGGTTGGGCACCATGGCTCATTGCTGTCAGCCCAGCACACTTGGAGACCAAGGTGGGAGGCTGCCTGAGACCAGGGGCTGCCTTAGACTATGGCAATGCTAGACCTCATCTCAGTGAGAGGGCTCCAAAATCGAGTCAGGCATGGCAGTCCCAGAGTCCTGGCTGCTTGGGTGCCAAGGAGGGAAGATCACCTGATCAATGCATGTCAAGGTCCTGGGAACAATGATCATGCCGCCACACCCCAGCCTGGCTGACAGAGTCTCTGTCAACAAAAAAAACCCTTCCACATGCATCACGATGGGTGTCCATGGCTCCCCAGGGAAAGGTGCACGTCTGAAGGGGATGTTGGAGTGGGGAGGAAGAGGCCATCCCCCTGCACAGAAATGGCAGACATGGCAGTCGGAACCTGGGATGGCCGTGGCAATGCCTGGGGACTCAACTGTCATTCACCACAAGCCTCAAAGTCATGGACTCTGGTGATCCTCCTGCCACAGCCTCTGGAGTGGCCAGGATGACGGGTACCTCGACCCCAGACACCCTGTTTGGATGAGTGCAGAGATGGTGTCTCCCTACATTACCCAGGCTGGCCTTGGGCTCCTGGGCTCCAGCCATCCTCCCTCCTTTGACTGCCAGAGCACTGGAATTCCAGGAATGGGCTGGTGCATCAGGCCTTCAGGTTTGTTTTTGATGAAGGTTCGAGGTAGGGCTTGGAAGCTCGACCTCATTATCCCAGTGCTTTGGGAGGCCGAGGACATTGGCCAGCCTGAGACCGTGGACTGAGACACACATGGGCACCTCAGCAAGACCACTCCTCTAACCTCTATCCCAAATGAAGTAGGTGTGGTGGCACGTGCCTGTAGTTCTGGCTCCTCAGAAATCCAGGAAAGGCTTACCGGAGTCTGGCATATCAAAGCTGTGGTGGCTGGATGCAAACCACTGACCTCCAGCCTGGGCAACAGAGTGATACTCCAACTCAATGAATAAAACAAAATAGGAAATAAAGGAGAATATCCATTTATGTATGGAGCTGGGATCATTGCAAACAGGCAGAGATCATTTGGGAAAGAGACCCCAGACTTGGGTAGAGAATTCCCAAAAGAGAGTGGATCCATAGACAATCAGGCTTTGGCTTTGGGATGCTGATGTGGGGGACCACTGGAGTCCGGGAGTTTGAGACTAGCCTGAGCCACATAGTGAGACTTGTCACTCCCCAGAATGCAAACATTGGAGTTGTGCCTGGTGGCGCCCAGAGTCCTGTCTACACAGGATGCAGTTACTTCCATCCCCAGGAGTTTCTTTGCAATGCCCTAGCCAACAGGATGTGTGAGACCAGCCCAGGCACCATGGCTAATGGTCATCAGCTCCCGCCATGGGAGGCCAAGGAAAGAGGCTGCCTGAGACCAGGGGTTGCAGATCAGCACAGGTGACCTGGTCAGACCTCCTCTGGGTGAGAGGTCCCCAAAATCGAGTCAGGCATCATGGCCCCTAGAGTCCTGGCTGCTCAGGAAATGAGGCAGGAATACCGCCTGAGTCCCACATTTTGAGGCCCCAGGATCCACGATTGTGCTGATGTACCTCAATCCCGCCAATGGAGATTCAGGTGACAAAGAAGACACCATTGTGAATAACAATGGGCATCCATTTCTCTCCAGTGAAATGTCCCCACGGGTGGGGGATGATGGAGTTATACAGATAGGAAGGGGCCACCCTCGACTGAAGGTGGCATACAGGGTGACTGGAACTTGGGCTGGCCATGGTGCTGCAGGACCGCCTTGTTTGCTCTGTACCCAATGGCTGCCCTAGCTCTGGGCCGTCCTGTCCTGGAGGTCATACATGTCTTTGCTGTGGGGCACGTGTGTGGAGGGTGGAGACTGCTCAGGGGCTGAGGTGTTAACACTGCCTGGGCACAGCAGCTTGGGGACCTGGGAGCCACGATTGTTCTGCTGTACCCCAGCCCAGCAAGCAGAGAGGCTGGCGACCATAAAGATGCATCCCAAGTGCATCAGCATGGGCGTCCACACTCCTCAAAGTAAGGTCCACTTGGGCAGGGAATGATAGAGTGATTGGGAGAGGGAGGAACCCTCCCACTGCAAGAAGGTGGCAGACAGGGCTAGCCACAGCATTGCTGGATCGCCTTGATTGCTCTGTGCCTGACAGACACACTACCTAAGGGCTGTCTGTTCTGAGAGCTCACACACTTCCGTTCTGTGGGGCACGAGTGTGGAGGGTGGTGGCAGGACTTCTGGGACACGTGACTGAAGGTGCAGGATGGACATGCCCTGTGGCCACCTTTGAAACCTCCTGAAAACGACAGGCCAGAAAGTACCTTTTCCTATCCCGTCCTTGAGGTTGACTCTTGGCACTGGGTCTCATGGGTGGTGGTGGTGGTGGTGGTAGTAATTATTATTATTTGGAGTCAGAATCTGGCTCTGTCTCCCAAGCCAGAGGACCAGGGCATGCTCATGGCCACTGTGGACTCCACCTGCCAGACTCAGGTGATCCTCCTGCCTCAGTTCCCCAAGTGACTGGAATCACAGGCTTGCATCACCATGCCCAGTTAATCATTGGATTACTGTTTATGGCCAAGAAGAGAACTCGGCTCAGGTTTAAGTCTGGTGTCAAACCCATAGGCTCAGGCCACCCATTCGCCTTTGCCTATGAAGGACCGGGATGCTAGGCTGAGCCCCAGAGCCCGACCTGTGTTTATGGTGGTGATGGTGTTTGGTATTATTATTCTTTTTTTTCTGAGTTGGAGTCTCACTCTCTCACCCAGACTGGTGTGCAGTGGCCACTCCTGGCCACTGCAGCATCGACCTGCTGGGCTCTGGTGATCCTTCTGCCTCAGCCTTCCAAATAGCCGGAATTACAGGTGTGCACTACCATGCCTGGCTAATTTTTTGATTTATTGTAGAGTTGAGGTCTCGAACCTGCAGGCTCAGGCAATCCACTCACCTCAGCCTCCCAAAGGCGTGGGATTACAGGCTGAGCCACCGAGCCCGGCTGGTATTATTATTCTTAATTGGAGTCCTGCTCTATTTCCCAGGCCAAAGTGCAGGGGCCCGCTTTCGGCCACCATGACCTACATTGGCTGGGCTTCAGCAATCCTCTCACTGTGGCCTCCTGAGAGGTTGGAAAGACAGGCGTGCAACACCATGCATGGTTCAGATTTTTGACTTCTTATAGAGAGGAGGTCTTGCCACGCTGCCCGGACTGGTATTGCACCCAGGGACTTAGGCTATCCTCTTGCCTCAGCCTCCCAGAGCACTGGAATGACAGGTGTGAGATCCTACACATGGCCTCCACACTCCTCTCAGGGAGCCAACAAGTGTCCCGCTCCCTTCCAATGACCTGGGTCCCCTGGAGATGGAGGCCGAAATCCCCTATCAAGTCCTCCCAGGGGTAGCGCCTGTTGCAAGGGCATGTCTCCACTGGGGCATCCACACGTCCACCTGCCTCACTACCCAGGGCTGACCCACTCACTCCTCCCTGGGGCCAACTCAGAGAAAGAAAGGGCATAACTCTCAAATCAATGTGGGGATGGAGACGGTGGGGTGACTCATGCCTGTCACCTTGGCACTCCTGGAGGACGATACTGAAATATGGCCGGATCACAGGTATTGAGACCTGACTGGACACCATAGAAAGCCTCCACCTTGACCCCAAGTAAAACCGAGGAAACCTTGTGTGAGGGTAGGTGTCAGCGGGAAGATTGCCTCTGGTCCAGAATTCAATACTAGGCAGGAAGACCAGGATGTCAACCAAATGGAAACCCTGTGATCGCAGCAGTTTAGGAGGCCCAGGCCAAGAGAATGGCCCGAGTTGGAAGTTTTGAGAGCAGCCTGGGAAACCTTGTGAGGAAAGAAAAAAAGAAAGAAAGAAACAAAGAAACAAAGAAACAAAGAAAGAAAGATCCATTCTGCAAACCTTCAGCCCTCAGTCCTTTCTTCCCCACCCCCACACACGTGAGGGTCCCCAAAACTCGGCACCTTCCAGTCCCTACCACCCCAATGGCTGCCTCCACTTTGGTGCATGATTCCCAAGGCTCCCTGGCGGGGTTCCCACTGACTCTTCTTTCCGAGGTGAGAAATGTGCCCAAAGCAGGCTGACCCTCCGAATTGGCAACAAGGACCTTCCGCCAAGCAGGTCAGGTACATATCCCTCACCCAGGGACATTTCTTCCCCAACAATCTCATTTTTCCTGGCTCTAAAACCAGTCGCCCTGTGAACTAACCATAACCATGTGCAGTTGAGAATCTGTGTACAATTCTAATGTTTTGGAGGCAGGGTCTGGTTCTGTGGCCCAGACTGGAGACCAATGACATGATCGTTGTTCACCGTCAGCCTCGAAACTGCTGGCTCTGGCAATCCTCCTGCCTCAGTCTCAGGAGTGGCTGGGATGATGAGCACCTCAATCCTAGACCCCTGCTTGAATGGGTGCAGAGACGGGTTCTCCCTGCATGGCCCATGCTGGACTTAGCCTACAGGGATCCAGCCACCCTCCTGACTCAGCCTCCCAGAGCACTGGGATTCCAGGTGTGTGCTGCTATGCCAGGCCTTCTGGTTCATTTTTGATGAAAGATCGTGACCTGACTTGTAGTCTCAGCCTCGTCATTCCAGTGCTTTGGAAGGCCAAGGCAAGTGACCAGCCAGAGCCCATAGGCCAAGAATCGCCCGGGCACCTCAACAACACTTCGTCTGTACCCTTCAACCCAAATGAGCCAGGCATGGTGGCACACGCCTGTCATTCCAGCTGCTCCAAAGGCCGGGGAAAGGCACACTGGAGCCCGGCAGCCTGGGGCTGCAGTGGCCAGGAGCGAGTCACTGCCTTCAAGCCTGGGTGACCAAGTGAGACTTTGACTCAAAGAAGAAAAGGGGAAAAGGAAAAAATAGAAGAGCATCCATTTGTTTATGGGGTTGGGATCATGGTTAACACACAGAGATCATTTGGGGAGGAGGCACCAAACTTGGGCCTAGAGTTCCCAAAAGACAGTGTGTTGGCAGACAACTGTGCTGTGGCTTTGGGAGGCCCAGGTGTGGGTCCACTGGAATCTGGGAGTTCGAGACCAGCTTAGGCCATGTAGCAAGATATTGCTGCTCCCCGGAATGCAAACACTCAAGGAGAGTCTGGTGGCACCAGTGATCCCAGCTACACAGAATGTGGTGTCCTCCATCCCAGGGCCTGCTTTTGTGTCTCCCCCACTGACAGCACATGTGAGTCCAGGTCGGGCACCTTGGTTCATGGACATAAGCCCTGTGACCTGGGAGGCTGAGGTAGGAGGCTGCCTGTGCCCAGGTGTCAGAGACCAGCCGGGGAGACATGGTCAGACCTCGTCTCAGAATGAGGTCCCCAAAATCGAATCAGGCATAGTGGTGCCCGAAGTCATAATCATGCTTCTGTGCCCCAGCTGAGCCAACGGAGACTCCAGTGACAAAAAATTTCCTCCCACGTGTGTCACTATGGTCCTTCACTGCCTCCAGGGAGAGGTTTATGTGGGTGGGGGATGATGGAGCGATCAGGAGAGAAAGGGGACCTCCCCCACCCAAAGGTGGCTGACTGGTGACCAGAAACTGGGCTGGCCATTCCAAGGCCAGACCGCCTTGATTGCTCTGTGCCCGATGGCGGGCAAAGCTCAGGGCCGTCTTTTCCATGAGCTCACTCACATCTTTGCCATTGGACAAAAGTGTAGAGGATGGAGGCAGGCCTTCTGGGGCACGTGGCCAAAAGCATGGGATGGACATGCCCAGTGGCCACCTTTGAAACCTCCCGCAAACAACAGGCTGGAAAGTGCCTTTTCCTCTCCCATTCCTGAGGCTGCCTCCTCGTGCTGGGTGGCAGGGGTGGTGATAGTGGTGGCTGTGGTGGTGTTGATTATTATTTGGAGTCAGAATCCCGCTCTGTTGCCCAGGTAGGAGCACAAGGGCACACTAATGTCCACCGTGGAATCCACCTTCCTAGCTCAGGCTATCCTCCCATCTTGGCCCCCTGAGTGGCTTGAACCACAGGACTGCGTCACCACGAAAAGCTAATGTTTGGATTTATTTTTGATGGCTGAGATGAGGTCTTGCCCTGTGTCCCAGTGTGGTTTAGAGCCAGTGGGCTCAGGCCAACCTCTTGCCCTGGCATCCCAAGCACAGGGGTGACAGTTGTGAGCCCACACGCCCATTCTTCACATCGCTCTTGGGCCCCACTGTAAGTCCCACTCCCATCAGATGACCCGGGACTCTGGAAAGGGCAGTTGAAGTCACCCTCTGAGCCTATCCTGGGAAGGGCTCATGGCACAGGGGTGTGTCTCCACTGGGGCACCACATCTCCACCCACCTCATTCTCCAGGGTGGACCTGATCACTCCTCCCAGGGTTGCCTGAGGGAAAGGGAGGGTGTGACTCTCAAACCGTCTGGTGGTGGCCAGCCGAGAAACACACCCCTGTCTCCTCAGCATCAGGGAGGCCAAGATGGGAAGATGGCCAGAGCCCAAAGACTGAGACCAGGCTGGACACCATAACAATCCCCCAACTTGACACCAAGCAAAACCCAGAAAACCTTGGTTGAGAGGGCAGACCTTGGTGGGAGGATCGCCTCTGGCCCAGAGTTCAAGACCAGGCAGGAAGACCAAAGTGTGGAGCAAATGGAAAGCATGTGATCACAGCATTTTAGGAGGCTGAGGATGAGAGAAAGGCCTGAGTTGGGAGGTGTGAGTGCAGCCAGGGCTACCTAGTGTGGAAACAAAAGAGAGAGAGAGAAAGAGAGAGAGAGAGAAATAAAGAGAAAGAAAAAAGAAAGGAAGAAATGCATTTTCCTTCAAACCTTCTGCTCAATCCTTCCCCCCATCTCCCCTACATGTGAGGGTTCCCAAAGCTCAGGAAGTTTCTGCCCCAAACCCCCAATGGCTGCCCTGCTTTGGTGTGGGGTTTCCCGAGGATTCCTGGCCAAGTTCTTGCTGGTTCTCCTCTCCGAGGTGAGAAATGTGGCCCAGGAAGCCTGGCCTTGGCAATGAGGACCTTCAGCCAAGAAAAGCCAGGAACACAACCCTCACCCAGGGACATCTCTTCCCTGCCAATTCCATTTTTTCTGGCTTTCAAGTCAGTCACCCTTTGAACACACCATGCACAGTTGAGAGTCTGTGTACAATTCTGATGATTTTGGAGACAGGGTCTGGCTCTGTGGTCCAGGCTGGGGTCCAGGGTCACGACCATCATTCACCGCCAGCCTTGAAATCACAGGCTCCAGCCATCCTCCCACCTCAGCCTCCGGAGTGCCTGGGACGACGGGCACTATGACCCCAGACTCCCTGTTTGGATGGGTGCGGAGATGGCATCTCTCTGCATGTTCCAAACTGACCTTGGGCTCCTGGACATCAGCCATCCTCCCGCCTTGGCATAGAAGAGTGCTATGATTCCAGGCATGGGCCACCATGACTGGTTTTCTGATCCGCTTTTGAAGAAGGATAGAGGCCTGACTCTTGGCCACAGCTTCATCATCCCAGTGTTTTGGGAGGCTGAGGTCAGCAGCTGGTCTGAGCCCACAGGTCCAAGACATGCCTGGGCAACTCAGCAAGACCTTGTCTCTAACCTCCATCCCAAATGAGCTGGGCATGGTGTCACACACCTGTCATTTCGGCTGATTGGAAGGCCATAGGGGGAGGCTCACTGGAACCTGGCAGGGAGAGGCTGTGGTGTCTGGGAGTGAGCCACCACCCTCCAACCTGGGAGATGGAGTGAGACTCCACTAAAAAAAACATAAGGAAAGAAAAGAAGAGCATCCACTTGCATATGCAGTTGGGATCATTGCGAACAGACAGATATCATTGGGGAAGGAGGCATCAGCCTTGGGCATAGAGTTCCTGAAAGGTGGTGGATCAGCAGACAATCAGGTTGTGGTTTGGGAGGCCAAGGTGGGGGACCACTGGAGCCCGGGAGTTTGGGAGCAACTTGGACCACGTAGTGAGACCTTGTCTCTCCCTGGAACACAAATACATGAGTGGAGCATGGTGGTGCCCACGGCTCCAGCTAAACGGGATGCAGTGGCCTCCATCCTGGCATATGCTTTTACATTGTCTGCACCAACAGCACGTGTGAGTACAGGCTGGGTGCCATGGCTCATGGCTGTAAGACCCAAGCCCTGGGATTCTGAGGTGGGAACCTGCCTGAGACCCGGGGTCAGAGACAAGTCAGGGCAAGGTGGCCAGAACTCATCTCACCGAGAGTTCCCCCAAATCGAGTCTAGCATAGTGGCCCCAGGAGTCCCAGCTACTCTGGGTCTGAGGTGGGAAGACCACCTGAGCATGACAGGTCGAGGGCCCTGGAGCCACAATCATGTCGTCATGCCCCTGCCTGGCTGACAGAGACTCTGGCAACAAAAAAGACACCACCCACATGCATCACGGTGGGTGTCCACCCTCCCTGGGAAATGTACGTGTGGGAGGTGGATGATGGAGTGATCAGGAGAGGAAGGCACTCTCCCCCCACCCGATGGTGGCAGATCGGGCGACTGGAACCTGGGCTGGCTGTGGTGTTGCTGTACCACCTTGATCACTCTGTTCCCAATGGCCAAACTAATTCAGGGCCATCTCTTCCGTGTACTCACACTCTTTGCCATGGGTCACGATGTGGAGGGTGGAGGCAGGCCTTCTGGGATGCGTGGCTGAAGATGCATGATGGACGTGACCGGTGGCCTCTTTTGAAACTTCCCACGAATGACAGGCTGGATAATGCCTTTTTCACTCCCATCCCTGAGGTGACTCCTCATGCTAGCTTGCAAGGGTAGTGGTGGTGCTGATAGTGGTGATTATTATTATTTGGAGTTGGACTCCCACTCTGTCACCCAGGTCAGAGTGCAGGGGCACACTCACGGCCACCACAGACTCCTCCTGCTGAACTCAGGCAATCCTCCCTCCTTGGTGCATCAAGTGGCTGGAATCACAGGTCTGCGCCAGCCTGCCTGGCTAATCTTTGGATTTTTTTTTTGATGGCTGAGATGAGATCTTGCCCTGTGTCCCGGGCAGGTGTCAAACCAGGGTCTCAGATCATACTCTTGCATTGGCCTCCAAAGGCCGGGATGCCAGGCCGAGCCCTTGAAGCTTGTCTGTGGTTGTGGTGTTTGGTATTTGGTATTACTAATCTGAGTCAGAGGCCCACTCTGTCGTCCAGCCCAGAGCTCAGGGGCCCACTGTCAGCAACCATGGACTCCACTAGCTTGGCTCAGGCAATCCCCCACCATGGCCTCCTAAAATGGGTGGAATGATAGGAGTGAGCCACCATGCTTGGCTCATTTTTTGGCATCTTGTAGAGATGAGGTCTCACTGAAGTGCCTGGACTGGTCTCAAACCTGGAGACCCAGGCCATCACTCACCTTGGCCAAACAGAGTGCTGGGATGACACGGGTGAGACCCTGCCCCTGCCCTACACATCACTTTTGGGGCCCCAATTCTCCACATGATCCCTTCCGAAGACCCAGGACCCCAGAGAGGGCAGCCAGAGTTGTCCACCAAGCCCTCTCTGAGAGGAGCAACTGGCACAGGGTGTGTCTCCTCTGGGGCACCACCTCTCTCCACCCGCCTCGTTCCCCAGGGTGGATCCGCACACTCCTCCCAGGGCCCAACTTGAGGAAAGGCAGGACATGACTCTCAAACCTTCAGAGGGATGGGGACAGCTGGGCAACTCACGCCTGTCTCCTCAACACTGGGGGAGGCCGGGATGGGAAAATAGCTGGAGCCCAGGTGCTGGAGACCAGACTGGACACCATCACAAGCCCCCTCCTCGACACCAAGAAATACCCAGAAAACCTTGGCTGAGGGCAGGCCTTGGCAGGATTATTGCCTCTGGCCCAGAGTTCAAGAACAGGCAGGAAGACCAGGATGTCAACCAAATGGAAAGCCTGTGATCGCAGCAGTTGGGAGGCCCAGGCCGAGAGGATCTCCAGAGTTGGACTGTTTGAAAGCAGCCTTGACAACCTAGAGAAGAAACAAAAGAAAGAAAGGAAGGAAGGAAGGAAGGAAGGAAGGAAGGAAGGAAGGAAGGAAGGATGGAAGAAAGGAAAGAATGAAAGAAGGCAACAAAGAAAAGAAAAAAAGAAAGAAATCCATTTTTCTGCAAACATTCTGCCCTCAGTCTTTCCCTCCCCACCCCCATCACAAGTGAGGTTTCCCCAAGCTCGGCAGCTTCTAGACCAACCCCACCCCCAGCAGCTGGGTTCCTGCTGGCTCTCCTCTCTAAGGTGAGAAATGTGCCCCAGGCAGGCTGACCCTCTGACTCAGCAATGAGGACCTTCCACCAAGAAAGCCCAGGGACACATCCCTCACCTGGGGACTTTTCTTTCCCTCCAATTTCATTTTTCCTGACTCCAAACCTAGTCGCCCTATGAACACACCATGTGCAGTTGAGAATCTGTGTACGATTCTGATATTTTTGGAGACAGGTTCTGGCTCTACGTCCCAGGCTGTGGACAACGGACACCACCATGTTTCACTGCCAGCTTTGAAATCATGGGCTCCAGTGATCATCCCACCTCAGCCTACAGAGTGGAGGGTATGATAGGCATCTTGACCCCAGACCCCCTTTTTGTATGGGTGCAGAGACTGGGTCTCCCTGCATGACCTGGGCAGGCCTTGGACTCTGAGGCTTCAGCTATCCTCTCATTTCAGCCTCCCAGAGCACTGGGATTCCAGGCATGGTCCTCCATGCCAGGTATTTTGTTTCGTTTTCAATGAACGATCCAGGCTGTGCTCGGGGGCTCAGCCTCATCATCCCAGCACTTTGGGAGGCTGAGCTAGTGGCCGACCTGAGCCTGCAGACTGAGACCCACCCAAGCACCTCAACACGACCTCGTCTCTACCATTCATCCCTAATGAGCGGGTGTGGTGGTGTGTGCCTGTTGTTCCAGCTCCTCCAAAAATCGGGAAAGTCTTGCCCAAACCTGGTGGGCCAATGCTTTGGTGGCGTGGAGTGAGCCACTGCCCTCCAGCCTGGGTGATTGAGTGAGACTCTGACTCAAAGAAAAAACGGAGAAAGGAAAAAAAAGAAGAGCATCCACTTGTGTTTGTAGTTGGGATCATTGTGAAAAGGCAGAGATCATTTGGGAAAGAGGAGCCAGCCTTGGGCCTAGAGTTGCCGAAAGATGGTGCATCAGCAGACAATCGTACTGTAGCTTTGGGAGGCCAAGGCAGGGTATTTCAGGAGGCTGGGAGTTCGAGACTAGCCAGGGACACATAGTGAGACCTCGTCGCTTCCCAGAAGGCAAACACTGGAGTCACTTGTGGTGGCTCCCGTGGTCCCGACTACACAGGGCATGACATCTCCATCCCGGGCATTCCTTACATCACCCCACTCTCTAAACTTGCAAGTCCAGGTCAGGAACCCTGTCCCAAGGTCGACAGCCCACCTCCCTGGGAGGCCGTGGTGGGAGACTGCCTAAGCCCAGGTTTCAGAGACCAGCCCGGGCATAGTGGGCAGACCTCATCTCAGAGAGAGGTCCCCAAAATCATGTCATGCGTAGTGGCCCCTGGAGTCCTGTCTGCTCAGGGGATGAGGCAGGAGGACCACCGGAGCCCAACAGGACGATGCCCTGGGATCTACGATAGTGTTGGTGCACCCCACACAGTCCAACAGAGACTCCAGCAATAAAAAGGATGCCTTCCACGTGTGTCACAAAGGGGGTCCATGGCTCCCCAGGAAGAGGTCCATGTGGGCGTCTGACAATGGAGTGATTGGGAGAGGCCTTCCCCACCCAAAAGTGGCAGACAGGGTGACTGGAACCTGGGCTGGTCGCAGCATTGCTGGACCACCTTGTATGCTCAGTGCCTGATGCCCACCCTATCTTGGGGCCGTCTCTTCTGTGAGCTCACATGCATCTTTGAGGTGGGGCACGAGTGTGGAGGTTGGAGGCAGGCCTTCTGGCAAGTGTGGTTGAAGGTGCAGAGTGATGTGCCCAGTGGTCACCTTTGAAATCTCCCATGATCGACAGGTGGGAAAATGCCTTTTCCTCTCCCATCCCTGAGGGTGACTCCTCGAACTGGGTGGCAGGGGTGGTGGTGGTGGCGGAATTATTATTTGGAGGTGGAATGATGCTCTGTCACCCAGGCTGGAAAGCAAGGGCTAGCACACGGCCACCACTGACTCCACTTGCCAGACTCAGGTGATCCTCCAGCCTTGGCCCCCCAAGTGGCTAGAACGACAGGCCTGCAACACCATACCCGGCTAATATTTGGTATATTTTTATGGCCGAACGAGGTTGACCCCAGGGTCCTGGTCTCAAACCCAGAGGGTCAGGCTGTCCACTCGCCTCGCCCTTAAAGGGCTGGGATTCCAGGCTAAGGCCCTGAGCCTGGCCTGTGGTTGAGGTGGTGATGGTTGACATTATTATTCTGAGTAGGAGTACCACTCTGTGGCGCAGGCCAGAGCACATGGGCCCACAGTCAGCCCCTGCAGCCTCCACTGGCTGGGCTCAGGCTATCTTCCCACCCTGGCCACCCGAGTGGCCAGAAAGACAAGCGTGCACAACCAAACTTGGCTCATTTTGTTTATTTCTTATAGAGATGAGGTATCGTCAAGGAACCTGGGCCTCCTCAAACACGGTGGCTCAGGCCATCCTCTCACTCCAGCCTCCCAAAGACAAGCGTGAGTCCCCAAGTCCAACCTTCACACCCCTCTTGGAGACCCACTGCGAGGCCTCCTCCCTTCAGACAGCCCCTGACACAAGAGAGGGCAGCTGGAGTCATCCACTGAACCCACACAAGAGGAGATCCTGTCTCAGAGGTGTGTCTCCACAGGGGCAGCCAGCCCTCCACCTGCCTTGTTCCCCGGGGTGTACCCAATCCATTCTCCCAGGGGGCAACCTTGGTGAAAGGGAGGGCATGACTCTCAAGCATTCAGGGGGATTGGGATGGTCGAGCGACTCACGCCTGTCTCCTTGGCACTCAGGGAGGCTGAGACAGGAAGATGGCCAGAGCCCGGAAGCTCGAGACCAGGCTGGACACCATAGCAAGTCCCCACATAGACCTCAAGCAAAACCCAGAAAGCCTTGGGTGAGGGCCTCCGGCCCAGATTTCAAGGCCAAGTAGGAAGACCCAGATGTCGCCCAAATGGAAAGCTTGTGATTGCAACAGTTTTGGAGTCCCAGGCCTAGAGGATGCCCCGAGTTGTGATGTTTGAGAGCAGACTGGGCAACTTTGGGAGGAGAGAAAAGAGGAAAGGAAGAAAGAAAGAAAGAAAGAAAGAAAGAAAGAAAGAAAGAAAGAAAGAAAGAAAGAAAGAAAGAAAAAAAGAAAGAAAGAAATCCATTCTTGTGCAAAAATTCTCTCAGTCCTTCCACCGCCACCCCCCCATGTGAGGGTCTGCAAAGCTCGGCACCTACCAGCCTCAACCCACCCAAAATGGCTGCCTCCAATTTGATGCCAGAGTACCCGAAGCTCCCCGGCCATGTTCCTGTCAGCTCTCCTCTTTGAGGTGAGAAATGTGCCCCAGACAGGCTGACCTTCCGACTCGGCAACAAGGACCTCTGCCAAGAAAGGATAGGGACACATCCCTCACCTGGGGACATTTCTTCACCCCAAATCCAATTTTTATGACTGTAAAGTCAGTTGCCCTGGGAACACAGTCACCCTGTGAACACACAGTCTCCCTCTGAATAGTTGAGAATGTTTTTGGAGACAGAGTCTGCCTCTGTGGCTTAGCATGGGGCCTGGGAACATGACTGTTGTTCACCACAAGCCTCGAAATCATGGGCAATCTTCCCTCCTCAGCATCTGGAGTGGCCAGGACGATGGCGATCTCCACCCCAGACTCCCTGTTTGGATGGTGCAGAGATGGGGACTCCCTGTGTCCTGGGCTGGCCATGGCCTCCTGGGATTCCAGGCATGGGCCACCATGACAGGTCTTATTGTTTGTTTTCAATGAAGGATAGAGGCCAAACTCGGGGATTGAGATTCATCTTCTCAGGGCTTTGGGAGGCAAAGGCCTGCAACCAGTCTGAACCCATGGACTGAGACTTGCTTGGGCACCATGGTGAGACCTTGTCTCTACCCTCCATCCCAAATGAGCTGGGCGTGGTGGCAGGTGCCTGTTGTTCTAACTCCTCAGAAGGCTGGGAAAAGGCTTGCCAGAATTTGGCAAGCTGAGTCAGCGGTGGCTGGGAGTGAGCCACTACCCTCCAGCCTAGGTGATGGAGGGAAACTGACTCAAAGCAAGAAAGGAAAAAAGATAAAACAGAAGTGCATCCATTTGTGTGTGGCATTGGGATCATCATGAACAGTCAGAGACCATTTGGGAAGGAGGCCCCAGCCTTGGGCCTAGAGTTCCTGAATGATGGTGGATCAGCAGACAATCAGGCTGTGGCTATGGGAGGCTGAGACAGGGGACTGCTGGAACCTGGGAATTCGAGACCAGCCTTGGCCACGTAGCAAGACCTTATTGCTCCCCGAACACAAACACTGGAGTTGCGTGTGGTGGCGCATGCGATCCTGGGTACACTGGATGCAGTGGCCTCCATCCCTGGGCATACCTTTGCATCACCCCCACCAACAGAGTCCGGGGTACTCAGGGACCTAGGTGGGAGGACCACCTGAGCCCCATAGGTCCAAGCCCCGGGAGTCCTGATTGTTCTGCTGCACCCCATCCCTGCCAATGGAGACACTGGTGACAAAAAAGACACATTCCATGTGCATCAGGATGGGCGTCCACGATTCCCCAGGGAAACGTCTTTGTGCGTGGGGGACGATGGAGTGATCAGGAGAGGAAAGGGCCCTCCCCATGCCCGAAGGTGGCAGACAGGGCAACCAGAACCTGAAATAGTCACTGCATTGCCATCCCGCCTTGATCACTCTGTGCCTTATGGCCGCCCTAGATTGGGGCCATCTGTCCTGTGAGCTGACACATGTCTTTGCTGTGGGGAATGGGTGTGGAGGGTGGAGGTAGGCCTTCTGTGGCACGTGGCCCAAGGTGGAGGATGAACGTGTAGGAGTGCCACCTTTGAAGCCTCTCATGAATGACAGGCTGGAAAGTGCCTTTTCCTCTCCCATCCCTGAGGGTGACTCCTCATGCTGGGTGGCAGGGGTGGTAGTGGTGGTGGTGATTATTTTTATTTGGAGTCAGAAACCCATTCTGTTGCCCAGGGTGGAGCACAGGGACATGCTCATGGCCACCGTGAACTCCACCTGCCAGGCTCAGGTGATCCTCCTGCCTCAGCCCCTCAAGTGACTGGAACCAAAGGCCTGGCTACCATGTTCGGCTGATCTTTGGATTTATTTTTCATGACCAATACGAAGCCTCATCCCATGTCCTGAGCTGGTGTAGAAGCCACAGGATAAGGTCATCCATTCTCCTGGGCCTCTGAAGGGCTGAGATGCCAGGCTGAGTCCCTTAGCCTGGCCTGTGGTTGTGGTGGTGGTTGGTACTATTATTCTGAGTAGGAAAACTGATCTGTCACTCAGGCCAGAGCACAGGGGCATGTACTTGGCCACTGTGGCCTCCACCAGCTGGGCTCTGGCGTACCACACACTGCAGCCTACTGAGTGGCTGGAATGCCAGGTTTGCAACAACACATTCGGCTAATGTTTGGACTTCTTGTAGAGACTAAGTCTCCTCAAGGTGCTCAGTTTAGTCTCGAACTTGGGGACTCAGGCCGTCCTCTTGCCACGGCCTCCAAGTTCACCAAGATGACTGATGTGAGCCACCATGCATGGCATCCACACCCCACTCAGGGACTTAGGTCGAGGCCCACTCCCTTCTGATGACCCACGACCACGGACAGGGGGGCTGGATTTACCTGGCAAGCCCTCCCCATGGGGAGTGACTGTGGAAGGGGGTGTCTCCACCGGGGTGCCCACACCTCTGCCCACCTCATTCCCCAGGGTGGACCTGCTTGCTCCTTCCAGAAGTCAACTCCCTCTGGGAAATGGAGGTCGTGACTCTTAACCTTTCGGGGGGGTAAGGACATCTGGCTGACTCACGTCTGTCTCCTCAACAGTCGGGGAGGGCAAGACAGAAAGTTGGCAGGAGGCTGTGACCTCGAGAGCAGTCTGTACACCATAGCAATTGCCCACCTCGACCCCAAGCAACCTCAGAAAACCTTGGGTGAGGGTAGGGCTTGGTGGGAGAGTTAAAGACCAGGGAGTAAGACCAGGATGTAGACCAAATTGAAAGCATGTGATTGCAGCAGTTTGGGAGACTTGGGCCGAGAGGATGGACAGATTTGGGAGGTTTGATAACAGTCTGCTCAACCTAGTGAGGAAAGAAAAGGAAAAAAGAAAGAAGAAAGAAAGAACGAAGAAAGAAAGAAAGAAAGAAAGAAAGAAATCCATTTTCCTCCAAACTTTCTGCCCTTAGTCCTTCCCCCCCGCCCTGCCCACATATGAAGGTCCCCAAAGCTTGGCACCTTCCAGCCCCACCCTCCCCCAATGGCTGCCCTGCTTTGGTGCAGGAGTTCCCAACATTCCCTGGCTGGGTTCCTGCTGGCGCTCCTTTTCGAGGTGAGAAAAGTTCCCTGGGTAGGCCGACCCTCTGACTCGGCACGGAGGACCTTCCACCAAGAAATTCCAGGGACACATCTCTCATGCGGGAACATTGGTTTCCCCATTCCCATTTTTTCTGACTCTAAAGCCAGTCGCCCTGTGAACACAACATGCCTAGATGAGAATCTGTGTAGGATTCTGATGTTTTTGGAGACACGGTCTGGCTTTGTTTCCCAGGCTGGGGCCCAGGGACACGACTGCTGTTCACTGCAAGCCTCAAAATAATAGAATCTGATGATCCTCCGGCCCATGCCTCTTGAGTGGCCGAGACAACGGGCACCTCTCCCCCAGAGCCCCTGTTTGGATGGGTGGGGAGACAGGGTTTCCCTGCCTGGCCCGGGCTGGCCTTGGGCTCATGGACTCAAGCCATCCTCCCACCTTGACCTCTCAGATCACTGGAATTCAAGGCATTGGTCACCGGGCCAGGCTTTCTCTTTTGTTTTTCTTGAAGGACAGAGTTGGGCCTGGGAGTTCAGACTCATCATCCCAGCACTTTGGGAGGCCAGGGCCAGCATGTGGTGGCACATGCTTGTCTTTCTGATTCCTGGGAAGATCGAGTAAAGGCAAGCCAAAGCCCAGCATGGTGAGGCTGCGGTGACCAAGAGCAAGCTTCCACTCTCCAGCCTGTTTGATGGAGTAAGACTGACTCAAAGAAAAAAAAGGAAAAAAGGGAACAACGTCCATTTGTGTATGGAGTTGGGATCACCATGAACAGACAGAGATCATTTGGGATGGAGACCCCATCCTTGGGCCTAGAGTTCCTGACACGTGGTGGATAGGCAGATAATTGGACTGCGGCTTTGGGAGGCCACGGTGGGGGAACACTGGAGGCCAGGAGTTCGAGACTAACCTGGACCATGTAGCAAGACTTCGTCATTCCCTGGTATGCAAACACTGGAGTCTCACGTGGTGTCTCCTACAGTCCTGGCTACATGGTTTGCAGTGTCCTCCATCCCGGGGCATTCCTTTTGGTTGCCCCTACCGACAGAACATGCGAGTCCAGGCTGTGCACCGTTGCTCATGGCTGTCAGTCCTACACCCTAGGATGCTGAAGTGGGAAGCTTCCTGAGCTCAGGGGTCAGAGCCCAGCCCAGGCAACGTGACCAGACCTCATCTCAGAGAAAGGTCCCAAAAATCATGTTAGGCATGGTGGCCCCTGGAGTCCCAGCTGCTAGGGTGCCGAGGAGGGAGGACCACATATGCCTCGCAGGTCGAGACCCCAGGAGCCACGATTGTGCCACCATGACCCAGCCTGACTGAAGGAGACTCTGGCGATAAAAAGACCCCCCCCACGTGTGTCAAGATGAGCATCCATGGCTCCCCAAGGAAAGGTCCACATAGGCAGAGGACAATGCAGTGATCGGGAGAGGAAGGTACCCTCTCCCTGCCCTAATGTGGCAGACTGGGTGACCATAAACTGTGCTGGCTGCAGTGTTGCCATACCACATTGATCACTCTGTGCCCAAAGGCCGCCTTATCTTGGGCCCTTCTGTTCCTTGAGCTCAAAAGTGTTTTTGCCATAAGGCATGATTGTGGATTGTGGAGGCACTCCTTCTGGGACGTGTGGCTGAAGGTATGGGATATATGTGCCCGGTGGCCATCTTTGAAACTTCCTGTGAATGACAAGCAGGAAAGTGCCTTTTCCTCTTCCATCCCTAGGTGTGACTTCTTGCGCTGAGTGGCAGGGGTGGTGAGGGTGCCAATGGTGGTGATTATTATTATTTGGAGTCAGAATCCCACTCTGTCACCCAGGCCAGAGTGCAGGGCCATGCTCATGGCCACTGTGGACTCCACCTGCCAGTGTCAGGCAATCCTCCTACCTCGGCCCCCGAATGCCTGTAACTACAGGCCTGCACCACCACACCCATCTAATCTTCAGATTTAGATTTGATGCCAAAGATGAGGGGTCGCCGAGGTCCTGGGCTGGTCTCGAACCCAGAGTTCAGGCTCTCCACTCGCCTCGGCCTCCAAAGGGCCAGGGTGCCAGGCTGAGCCCCTGAGCACCTATGGTTGTCGTACTAGTGGTTGGTATTATTATTCTGAGTCAGAGACCTGCTCTGTCTCCCAGGCCGGAGCACAGGTGCCTGCACTTGGCCACCACAATATAGCATTTCTTGGCTCCAGCAATGTTCCTGCCATGGCCTACTGATCGGCTGGAACTACCGGCATTCACCACCACACTCAGAACATTTTTTTAGTTTCTTGAAGAGACAAGGTCTCGCCATGGTACCCAGGTTGTTTTGAACCCAGGTCTCAGGCCGTCCTCTCCCCTCGGCCTCCCAAAATGCTGTTTTGACAGGCGTGAGTCCCCACGTCTGATCTTCACATTACTCTCAGGGCCCCACAAAGAGGCCCTCTCCCTTCAGATGACCCAGGATAGGGCAGCTGCAGTCGCCTGCCAAGCCCAGCCTGGAAATTCGCCTGGTGCAGGGATGTGTCCTGTGGGGGGCCCACCCCTTCGCAGGTTTGCCCAAAATGGAGGACCTGCATGCTCCTCCCTGGGGCTGTCTGGGGGCAAGAGAGGGCATGATTCTCAAACCATCAATTGGGAGTCAGCCAGGCGACTCATGCCTGTCTCCTCAACACTCTGGGAGGTTGAGACAGGAAGATTGCTGGAGCCTGAGAGGTCAACCCAGGCTGGACTCCATAGCAAGCCACCACCTCGACCCCAAGCAATACTCAGAAAATCTTGCTTGACAGTAGTCCTCAGTGAGAGGATTGCCTCAGACCCAGAGTTCAAGACCATGCTGGTAGACCAGGATGCCAACCAAATGAAAAGCCCATGATCACAGCAGTTAGAGAGGCCAAGGCTGATAGGAAGTCCCGTGTTGTGCGGTTTGAGAGCAACCTTGTCTAATTAGTAAGGAAACAAAAGAGAGAGAGAGGAAAAGAAAGAAAGAAAGAAAGAAAGAAAGAAAGAAAGAAAGAAAGAAAGAAATCCATTCTTCTGCAAACACTCTGCCCTCAGTCCTTTGCCCCCACCACCCCCACATGTGAGGGTCCCCAAAGCTCAGCACCTTCCAGCCCCAACCCCCCCAATGGCTACCCCTGCTTTGGTGCAGGAATTCCCGAGGCTCCCTGGCTGGGTTCCTGTCAGCTCTCCTATCTGAGGAGAGAAATGTGCCCCAGGCAGACCAACCCTCTGAATCAGCAATGAAGACCTTTCACCAAGAAAGTGTAGCGACAAATCCCTCACCTGGGGACATTTCTTCACCACCAATCCAATCTTTCCTGGCTGTAAAACCAGTAGTCCTGTGAATACACAACACGCAGTTGAGAATATTTTTGGACAGGGTCATGCTCTCTGGCTCGGTCTCAGGTCCATGGACACAATCCTTGTTCACCGCCAGCCTCAAAATTGTGGGCTCAGGGGATCCTCTCTCTTCAGCATCCGTAGTGGCTGGCATGACGGGCTCCTCAACCCCAGAGCCCTTATTTGTATGTGCAGATACGGGGTCTTTGAGCATTGGACAGGGCTAGGCTTGGGCTCCTGGGATCCAGTCATCCTCCTGACTCGGCCTCCCAGAGTGCTGAGATTCCAGGTGTGTGCTGCCACATCTAGCCTTCTGGTTCATTTTCGAAGATGGATCGAGGCAAAGCTCAGGGGCTCCACCTCATCATCCCATCATATTGGGAGTCCGAGGGCAGCAACTACCCCAAACCCAAGGGATGAGACATTTCTGGGCACCTCAGTGAGAACTCCTCAGTACCATCCATCCCAAATTAGCCGGGTGTGGTGGTGCCCACCTGTCTTCACTGCTTGAAAGTCTGGAGAAAATCTTGCTGGAGCCCAATGCCCCAAGATTGTGGTGGCTGGGAGGGAGCCACCACCCTCCACCCTGGAAGATGGAGTGAGACTTTGACTCAAAAGAAAAAAGGAAAACAAATAAGTGCATACATTTGTGTATGGAGTTTGGATCATAGTGAACAGACAGAGATCATTTGGAAAGGAGGTGCTGCATTGGGCCTAGAGCTCCCAAATGATGGTGGATCAGCAGACAATCGGGCTGTGGGTTTGGGAGGTTGAGGCAGGGGACCACTGGAACCTCGGAGTTTGAGACCAGCCTGGGCCACATAGTGAGACCTCATCACTCCCTGTAATGCAAACACTGGAGTTGTGTGTGGTGGCACCCATGGTCCCAGCTACACTGGAGGCAGTGGCCTGTCTCAGGGCATTCCTTTGCATTGCCCCTGCTGACACAGTGTGCGAGTCCAGGCTGGAAACTGTGACTCACGGCCATCAGTCATGTGCCCTGGGAGGACGATGCAGGAGGTTGACAGAGTCCAAAGTTCAGAGACCAGCCTGGGCTATGTAGCCAGACCTTGTCTCAATGATACATCCCCAAATTCGAGGCAGGCGTGGTGGTCCCCTGAGTCCCGGCTGATCAAGGGCCGAGGTGGGAGGACCTATGTGCCCTGCAGCCATGAGGGCCCTTGAGGCCCCTGAAGCCATGATCGTTTCTTCGCACCCCACCCCAGCTGATGGAGACTCCAGCAACAAAAAGGCTTCCCATGTGTGTCACGATGGGCGTTTACAACTCCTGTGGTAAAGGTCCCTGTGGGCGAGGGATGATGGAGTGATCAGGACAGTAAGGACCCACCCCTGCCCAAAAGTGACAGACTGAGCAACTGGAACCTGGGCTGGCTGCAGCATTGCCGAACTGCCTTGATCACACTGTGCCTGATTGCTGCCCTAACGCGGGACCATCTGTTGCAGGAGCTCACATGCATCTTTGCTGTGGGGCACTTTTGTGGGGGTTGGAGGCAGGCTTTCTGGGACATGTGGCTGAAGGGGCAAGATGGACCTGCCAGTTGCCATCTTTTTAACCTCCCATGAAAAACAGGCGGGAAAGTCCCTTTTCCTCTCCCATCCCTGAGGATGACTTCTCATGCTGAGTGGCAGGGGTGCTGGTGGTTGTGGTGGTGGTGACTATTATTATTTGGGGTTGGCATCCTGCTTTCGCCTAGACCAGAGCACAGGGGCACACTCATGGCCACCATGGACTCCACCTGTGGGGTTCAGGTGATCCTCCTACCTTGGCCTCCTAAGTGGTTGGAACCACAGGCCTGTGTCATTGCACCTGGCTAATTTTGGATTTGTTTCTGATGGCTGAGGCAAGGTCTCACCCAGTATCCCGAGTTGGCCTTGGACCCGCAGGCTCAGGCCGTCCACTTATCTTGGCCTTCGAAGGGCTGAGATGCCTGTCTGAGTCCCTGAGCTCATCCTGTGGTTGTGGTGGTGGTGTTTGGTATTATTATTCTGATTCAGAGTCCCTCTCTGTCGTCCAGACGAGAGCACATGGACCCTCTCTCGGTCACCGCAGTCTTCACCCTCTGGGCTCTGACGATCCTACCACTGTGGCATCCTGAGTGGTCATAAAGACAGTCGTGCATCAACACACTTGGGCATTTTTTGGTTTCTTGTTGAGACGATGTCTCACCAAGGTGCTCGGACTGGTCTTGAACCCAGGGACTCAGGCAATCCTCTTGCCTCAGTCTCCCAGAGTGTTGGGATGACAGGCATAAGCCCCCGCATCCGGCATCCACATTCCTCTCAGGGCCCCACCATGAGACCCGCTCCCTTCCAATGACCCGGGACCTCAGAGAGGGTAGCTAGAGTCAGCTGCCAAGCCCCTCCCAGGGTGGCACCTGTAGCAGCTGCATCTTCACCGGGACGCCCACCCCTCAGCACACCTCAATCCACAGGGTGGACCTGCTTGCTCCTCGCAGGGGCTGCCCTGGGGCAGGAGTCCCTGGACCTCTACATCAAGGTAATCAATTAGCAGATGCCTTGACAAAATCGGTCATGTGCCCTCTCCTTGTAGATTATTTAGTCAATCAAGCTCAGCAATCCCATAAAATCCATCACCAAAATGCTACAGCTTTAAGACACCAGTTTCACATTCCAAGAGAAATGACTAGACAAATCATAAAAAATGTACTTCATGTCCTATTTCTAGTAACCCCCCCCCCAGGAGTTAGTCCCCACAGATTAAAACCTAATGTTTTGTGATAAAAGGATGTTACTTATTTCCAAAATTTTCGAAAATTGTCACTTCTACATGTGACTGTGGATTCAGTTTCCCATGTAATTTGAGCCTCGCCCAGATCTGGGGAAGCCTATAAAGATGCAGTCCAACATTTATTCTTTTGTTTTACACAGCTGGGTATTCTTAAACAATTAAAAACTGATAATTCTCCTGCTTATGCATCCAAAGCTTTTCAGTCGTTTTGTACCCAGTTTGGCATCTCTCATTCTACAGGAATTCAGTATAATCCTCATGGTCAAGTTGTAGTCGAGAGCCCATCAAACATTAAAAAATCAAATAATTATATTTCAGGAAGGGGAATTTGAATATAGTTCTCCCCATCAAATTGTAAATAATGCCATGTTTTTAATTAATCATTTCAATTTGGACTCCCAAGGACATTCAGCTATGTTAAGACTTTGGACTCCTGAGAAAACTGTTAAACCAATGTTAAAATGGAAAGATCTTCTTACAGGTTAATGGAAGGGGCCCTATGTCCTTTTAGCATGTAGGAGAGAATTTGTTTGTGTATTTCCCCAGGACTTACCATCACCTTTTTGGGTACAGGATTGTCTAATTAAACATGACCAGTCACCCACCCCTGTCGAGGTACACCCACACCAGACCTAATTCATGTCATCAGTCCGAGTCAGATGCAGATGATGAAGAGAAGGTGTTGGTGACAAAGCTGAAATGTCTGACCATTCAACAACCACTTCCACCTCCACCAACTCGACCAAAGACATCTCATCTTTTGTCATCTCCCATTTCTCAACCCAGACATTACCATTGAGCTATTTTGACTAGACAGTACAGATTGCTCACATGGGGGCAAATCAAGATGTTCACCCAGGCCGCCGAGGATCTGGTTCACTCTCAAAACTCTTCTCTCACTCTCTTACTGTTTTTGTAGCTATGCTGGCTATTATAGCATGCCAGGTAGGTTGCATTTATTCGGAAAAATCTTATTTGGCTTATATCCCAAATCCTCCAATGTTCCAGCCTGTTACATGGGATGCTGAGATTATTACTGTTTTTACTAGTCATTCCTCTTTACTAACAGGCCCCACTCTTTTTTCATCAGAAGTCAAATCTGTTATTTATCATAATTTTTCTTTTTCAGGTTGTTCTAGTTTTCCTCCAATACGTTTTAGTTTACCCAAAAACCCAGAACACTCCCTTGATATATTAGGTTGTTTAAACTCCTGTTTAAAAGCTATGGTAACTGATAGCCCCTCTTCTCCTCCCAGAATAGCAAATGACGATATAATTGGTTTCTTAAATTATTGATGCCTGGTGACTCTGACGCTAAATTATCAATGAGGTCTTGGGAGGATCAACTGAGCCCTGCAGGTCAAGGTACAGGGAGCCATGATCGTGCTGCCATGCCCCAACCTGGCCAATGGAGAGACTGGCAAAAAAAGATGCCTCCCATGTGCATCATGATGGGCGTACACAGCTCCCCAGGGAATGTCTGTGTGGGTGGGGGACTATGGATTGATTGGGAGAGGAAGGGGCCTTACTCTCACCTGAAGGTGGCTTACAAGGAGACCAGAACCTGGACTGGCCACGGCATTGCCAGACTGAATTGATCGCTCTGTGACCGACTAACACCCTAGCTTGGGGTTGTCTGTTCTGTGAGCTAACATGCATCTTTGCCATGGGTCACGAGTGGGGAAGGTGGAGGCAGGCCTTCTGGGGCACGTGGTCAAAGGCCAGTGCTGGACATGCCCAGTGGCCACCTTTGAAACCTCCCATGAACGACAGGCCTCAAAGTGCCTTTCCTATCCCATCCCTGAGGGAGACTCCTCGTACTGGGTGTCAGGGGTGGTGGTGGTGGAGGTGGTGGTGATAATTATTATTTGGAGGTGGAATCTCACTCTGTCACCCAGGCCAGAGCACAGGGGAATGCTCATGGCCACCATGAACTCCTCCTGAGGGACTCAGGCAATCCTCCCACCTCGGCCTCCCGAGTGGTTGGAGCCACAGGCCTGTGCCACCTTGTTCAGCTAATTTTTGGCTTATTTTTTGATGGCCGAGATGATATCTAGCCTGGTGTCCTGGGCTGGTATCGAACCCAAAGTCTCAGGCCGTCCACTTGCCTGGGTCTCTGAAAGGGCTGGGATGTTAGGATAAGACCCTGATCCTGGCCTGTGATTGTGGTGGTGGTAGTGGTTGGTATTAATATTTTGATTCTGAGTCCTGCTCACTCACCCAGGTCATAAACAGGGGCCAGCTCTCGGCCACCATGTTCTCCACAGCCTTGCCTCTGGTGATCCTCATGCCATGGCCTGCTGAGTGCCCGTTAAAACAGGCATGCACCATCACATTTGGATCTTTTTTTGGCTTCTTGTAAAGATGAGGTCTAGCCAAGCTACTCGGGCTTGTCTCAAATCCAGGGTCTCAGGCCATCCTCTTGCCTCGAGCTCCCATAGCAATGGGATGACTAGCCTAAACCTTCACTCCCAGCCTCCACAACCCTCTTGGGCCCCACCCCGTGAAGACCCCTCCCTTCTGATGACACGGGATCCCAGAGAGGGCAGCCAGAGTCAACTGCCGAACGCTACCCATGGGGAGTGCCAGGCGCAGGGGCGTGTCTCTTCTAATGCACCCACGCTTTCGCCTGCCTCCATCCCCATAGTGGATCACCGGGATTTTCCCAGGGGTCGCCTTGGAGAAAGGGAGGGCATGACTCTCAAACATTTAGGGGGGCAGGGATGGCCGTGTGACTCATGCCTGTCTCCTCAGCTCTCAGGAAATCTGAGACAGGAAGATGGCCAGAGCTCAGGAGCTTGACACCAGGCTGGACATCATAGCAGGCCCACACCTTGACCTCATGCAAAACCCAGAAAGCCTTGGATGAGGGCAGGCCTCGTCGTGAGGATCTCCTCCGGTCCAGATTTCAAGACCTGGAAAGAAGACCAGGATGTCATCCAAATGGAAAGCATGTGATTGCAGGAGTTTAGGAGGCCCAGGCCGAGACAATGGCCAAAGCTGGGCATTTTGAGACAAGCTTGGTCAACCTAGTGAGGAATGAAAAGAAAGAAACAAAGAAACAAAGAAAGAAAGAAAGAAAAAAGAAATCCATTCTCCTGTTAACCTTCTACCTCAGTCCTTGCCCCCCATTCCCCCCACATATGAGGGTCCAACAAGCTCAGCACCTTCCAGCTCCAACCCTGCCAATGGCTACCCCTGCTTTGGTGTGGTAATTCGCGAGGATCCCATGCAGGGTTCCTGCCAGCTCTCTTCTCCGATGTGAGAAATGTTGCCCAGGCAGACCAACCCTCTGATTCGGCAACGAGGACCTTCTGCCAGAAAGTTCAAGGACACATCGCTCACTCGGGGATATTTCTTCTCCTGCAATCCCATTTTCCTGGCTATAAAGCCAGTTGCCCTGTGAACACACAATGGGCAGATGAGAATCTGTATGATTCTGATGTTTTTGGAGATAGGGTCTGGTTGTGTGAACTAGGCTGGGACCCAGGGACACGACCGTCATTCACCGACAGCCTCGAATTCATGGGCTCCAGTGATCCTTCTGCCTCAGCCTCTGGAGTGACCAGGACAATGGGCACATGGACTCCACACACCCTGTTTTGATGGGTGCAGAGACAGGGTCTACCTGCATTGTCTGGGTGCACCTTGTGCTCCTGAGATCCAGCCATCCTCCTGCCTATGGCTCACAGAGCACTGGGACTCCAGGCGTGGGCCACCACATCATAAATTCTGGTTCATTTTTGACAAAGGACGGAGGCTGGGCTCACTAGCTCAGCCTTGTCATCCCATAGCTTTGCTAGGCAGAAGCCAGCAGCCGGCCCAAGCCCATGGGTGGAGACCAGCTCGGGCACTGGGTGAGACCTCTTCTGTACCCTCCATCCCAAATGAGCTGGACAGAGTGGTGCACGCCTGTCGTTCAATCTCCTGGGAAGGCTGGGAAAAGGCTCGCCAGAGCCCAGTGGGCCGAGGTTGCATTGGCTGTGAGTGAGCCACCACTATCCAGCCTGGGTAACAGAGTGAGACTCCAGCTCATAGAAAAAAAGGAAAAGAGAAAAAAAGAAGAGCATCCATTTGTGCATGGAGTTGGGATTACTGTGAAGAGACAGAGATCACATGGGAAGGAGGCACCAGCCTTTGACCTACAGTTCTTGAAAGGCAGTAGATCGGCAGAAAATCGGCCTGTGGCTTTGAGATGCCAAGGCAGGGGACCGCTGGAGCCCAAGAGTTCAGACCAGCCTGGGCCACGTAGTGAGACCCCATTGCTCCCCAGAACGCAAATAATGGAGTCTCATGTGGTGGTTTCCACGGGCCCGGACACATGGAATGTGGTGGTCTCTGTCCTAGCATGTTGCTTTGTGTCCCTCCACCAACAGAACATGCAAGTCCAGGTCAGACATCAGGGCTCACGGCCATCAGCCCCACACCCTGGGAGGCCAAGCTGGGAGGTTGCACGAGCCCAGGTGTTGGAGACCAAACTGGGTGATGTAGCCAGACCTCGTCTTGTTGAGAGGCTCCCAAAAAGGTCTCAGGCGTGGTGGACCCAGGAGTCCCAGCTGCTCAAGGGGCCAAGGCGGGAGGACCACCTGAGTCCCACAGGTCAAGGCCCTAGGAGCCACGATCATGCCGCCATGCACCATCCCAGCTGATGGAGACTCTGGTGACATAAAAGAGGCATCCCACGTGCATCATGACGGGTGTCCACGGCTCCCCAGGTAAAGGTCGTCATGGGTGGGTGATGATGGAATTTTCAGGAGAGGAAGGGGCTTTACTCCACACGAAGATGCCAGACAGGGTGACTGAAATCTGGCTGGCTGAGGCATTGACAGACCAACTTGATCACTCTGTGCCCAATGGCAGTCTTAGATTGGGGCTGTCTATACCATAAGCTCACTCATGTATTTGCCATGGGGCACGAGGGTGGAGGTTTGGGGCAAGACTTCTGCAGCGTGTGGCCAAAATCACATGACTGATGTGCCCGGTGGCTCCCTTTGATACCTCATGCAAAGGAAAGACTGGAAAGTGCCTTTTCCTCTCCCATCCCTGAGGGTGACTCCACACTGGGTGTCAGGGGTGGTGGTGTTGGTGGTGGTGATTATTATTATTTGGAGTCAGAATACCTCTCTGTCGCCAATGCCAGAGTGCAGAGGCATGCTCACCGCCACCACAGACTAGAACCGCCGGCCTCACATAATCCTCCTGACTCATCCCCCCGAGTGGCTGAAACTACAGGCCTGCACCACCATGCCCAGCTAATACTTGGATTTCTTTTTGATTTCTGAGATGAGGTATCCCCTGGTGTCCTGGGCTGGTGTCGAACCTGCAGGCTCAGGCTGTCCACTAGCCTGGAGCTTGGAAAAGCAGGGATGCCAGATTGAGCCCCTGAGCCTGGCCTGTGTTTGTGGTGGTGGTGGTGGTTGGTATTATTATTCTAAGTCGGAGTCCCTGGCCTTTTCCCAGGCCATGGTTCAGAGGTCCGCTCATGGCCACATTAGCCTCCACTGGCTGGGCTACGGCAATCCTCCTGCCATGGCTCCCG
The DNA here is from genome assembly GCF_000164805.1 of Carlito syrichta. Lineage (NCBI taxonomy): Eukaryota > Metazoa > Chordata > Mammalia > Primates > Tarsiidae > Carlito > Carlito syrichta. Next base: position 403,229 of record NW_007251893.1, read on the forward strand.
AGTGATGAGAACAACAGGTGTGTGCCTCCATGCTTGGCTTTCTTTTAGGCATCTTGGAGAGACAAGGTCTCGAGATGGTGTCTGGGCTGGTCTCAAACCCAGGGGCTCAGGTCACCCTCAGGTATCGGCCTCCCAGTCCTTCCACCAAGAAAGGCCAGGGACACATTCCTCACCTGGGGACATTTCTCCGCCCCAGTACCATGATTCCTGGCTCTAAAGCCAGTCTTCCTGTGTAAACACCATGTGCAGTTGAGAATCTGTGTACGTTTCTGATGTTTTAGAGACAGGGTCTGGCTCTGTGGACCAGCCTGGGGCCTGGGACATGACCAGCATTCACCACCAGCCTCAATATCGCAGGCTCTGGTGATCCAGCCCCCTCAGCCTATGGAGTGGCCAGGATGATGGACATCTCAACCCCAGACCACCTGTTTGAATGGGTGTGGAGATGGGGTCTCCCTGCATGGCCTGGGCTGGGCTTGGGCTCCTGGGCTCCAGCCATCCTCCTGCCTCGGCCTCCCAGATCATGGGATTCCAGGCATGGGTCACCACACAATGCCTACAGATTCCTTTTCAAAGAAGGTTCGAGGCTAGGCTCGAAGGCTTTGCTTCATCATCCCATTGTTTTTGGAGGCTGAGACCAATGGATGGCCCTAGACCATGGACCAAGACCCACCTGGGCACCTTGGCAAAACCTAGTCTCTACCCTCAATCGTAAATGAGCTGGGTGTGATAGCATGCGCCTGCCCTTCCAGCTCCTTGGAGGCCAGGAAATGGCTTGCTGGGGCATGGCAGGCTGAGGCTGTTGTGGCCAGGAGTGAGTCACCACCCTCCATCCTGGCCAAAGAAGTGAGACTCTGACTAAAAGAAAAAAAGGAAAAAGGAAAAAAAGACCAGCATGCATTTGTGAATGGAGTTGGGATCATCGTGAACAGACAAAGATCATTTGTGAAGGAGGCCCCAACCTTGGGCCTAGAGGTTCCAGAAGACAGTGGATCAGCAGACAATAGGGCTATGACTTTGGGAGACCAAAGCAGGGGACTGCTGGAGCCCAGGAGTTCGAGACCAACCTAGGCCACATAGTGAAACCTCATCGCTGCCAGGAATGCAAACACGAGTTGTGCATGTTGGCACCCGTGATCCCAGACACATGGTATGCAGTGGCCTCTGTCTCAGGGCATTCCTTTGCATTGCCCCCGCCGACAGAATGTGCAAGTCCAGGTCAGGCATGGTGGCTCAAGGCTGTCAGCCCTACACCCTAGAAGGCAGAGGCAGGAGACTTCTTGAACTCAGGGTTCGGAGACCAGCCTGGGCGATTGGGCCAGACCTTTTCTCGGCTAGAGGTCCCCAAAATCGAGTCAGATGAGGTGGCCCCTGGATCCCAGCTGCTTGGGAGCCAAGGTGTTAAGACTACCTGAGCCCCACAGGTTGAGACCCCGGGAGTCACGATCATGCCGCTGTGCCCCAGCCCAGCAGATGGAGACTCTAATGACAAAGTAGATGCCTCCCATGAGCATCACAACAGGCTTCTATGACTCCCCTGGGAAAGGTATGTGTGGGCGGGGAAAGATGGAGTGTTTGGGAGAATGGGAGGCCCTCCCTCTGCCAGAAGGTGGCAGAAAGGGTGACCAGAATCTGGGTTGGCTGCGACTTTGCCGGTCTGCCCTGATTACTCTGTGCTTGACAGCGGCCCTAGCTCTGGGCCCTCTGTTCTGTGAGCTCACACATGTCTTTTCTGTAGGGCATGAGTGTGGGGGGTGGGGCAGAACTTCTAGGGTGCGTGGCTGAAGGTGCAGTAGGGACGTGCCTGGTGGTAACCTTTGAAACCTCCTGCAAATGACAGGTCGGAAGGTGACTTTTCCTGTCCCATCCCTGAGGGTGACTCCTCGTGTTGTGTCACACGGATGGTGGTTGTGGTGGTGGTGATTTTTATTATTTGGAGGCAGAATCCTGCTGTGTCCCCCAGACCAGAGCTCAGAGACACTCACAGCCACCACAGACTCCACCTGCTGGGATCAGGCGATCCTCGTGGCTCGGCCCCCCGATTGGCTAGAACCACAGGCCTGTGACACTGCGCCAAGCTAATCTTTGGATTTACTTTTGATGGCTGAGATGAGGTCTCACCCCATGTCCCAGGCTGGTGGCAAACCCGCAGCCTCAGGCCATTCACTTGCCTGGGCCTTCAAAGTGTTGGGATCCCAGACTGAGCACCTGAGCCTGGCCTGTGGTTGTGGCAGTGTTGATGGTGGCTGATATTATTATTCTGAGTTGTAGTCCCACTCTGTCATCCAAGCCGGAGAGTAGGGGCATGCTCTTAGCCACCATGGCCTCCATTGGCTGGGCTTTTGCAATCCTCCCGCCACAGCCTCCCGAGTTGCGGAAATGACACTTATGCGCCACCATGCTTGACTAATTTTATTGCTTCTTGTAGTGCCCGGGGTTGTCTCGAACCTGGAGGCTCAGGCCACCATCTCACCTGGGCATCCCAGAGTGCTGGGATAAAACACATGAACCCCTATGCCCAGCCTCCTCACCCCATTGGCATGAAGCCTGTTACCTTCCAAAGACCAAGGACCCTGGAGAGTGTGGCCAGATTTGACCATTGAGCTGACACAGGGGGCAGTGCCTGGCACAGGGATGTTTCTCCACCCAGGCGCCCAACCCTTTTCCTGCCTTGTTCCCCATGTTTGCCCACTTACACCTCCCAGGGGCTGCCTCAGGGAAAGGGAGGACATGACTCTCAAAACTTCCAGAGCGCAGGATGGTCTGGTGACTCATGCCTGTCTCCTTGGCATTCTGAGAACCTGAAATGGGAAGATAGAGCCCTGGAGCTCGAGACCAGGCTTGACACCATTACAAGTCCCCAACTCGACTCCAACCTAAATCCAGAAAAACTTGGGTGAAGGCAGTCCTCAGTGGGAGTATCTCCTTTGGTTCAAAGTTCAAGACCTGGCAGGAAGACCAGGATGTCGACCAAATGGAAAGCCTGTGATCACAGTAGTTTCAGAGTCCAAGTCTGAGAGGATGAACCAAGTTGAGTGGTTTGAGAGCAGCCTGGGCAGTCTAGTGAGGAAAGAAATGAAGGAAATAAATAAATAAATAAATAAATAAATAAATAAATAAATAAATAAATAAATAAATAAATAAATAAATAAATAAATAAATTTATATTTCTGCAAACCTGCCCTCAGCCCTTCCCCCCACAACCCCTCATGTGAGGGTCCCCCAAGCTTGGCACCTTCCAGCCCCAACCCCCACAATGGCCGCCCCAGCTTTGATGTGGGAATTCCCGAAACTCCCTGGCCAGGTTCCTGCTGGCTCTCCTTTCCGAGGTGAGAAATGTGACCAAGGCACGTTGACCCACTGACTCAGCAACAAGGACCTTGCGCCATGAAGGCCAGGGACATATCCCTCACCCAGGGACATTTCTCCCCATTCCAATCCCATTTGTCCTGACTGTAAAGCCAGTTGCCCTGTGAACTAAGCATGCACAGTTGAGAATCTGTGTACTATTCTGATATTTTTGGAGACAGGGCTCATTTTATTGGTTTCTTGTATAGACGAGGTCTTGCCAAAGTGCCCTGGCTTGTCTGGAACCCGTGGGCTCAGGACATCTTCTTGCCTCGTCCTCTCAAAGTGCTGGGGTAACAGGCATGAGCCCCCACGCCCAGTCTTCACACTCCACTCTGGGCCCCACAGTGAGTCTCGTTTCCTTCAGATGACCCAGGACCCCAGAGCAGACAGCCAGCGTCATCCACCAAGCCTGACCCAGGGGAGCGCCTGGGTTATGGGTGTGTCTCCACTGGGGCATCCAGACCTCCACCCACCATGTTCCTCACAGTGGACATGCTCATTCCTCCAAGGGGCTGCCTTCTGGAAGGGAGGGCAAGACTCTCAAGCCTTCATGAGGGGGATGGCTGGACGACTCACACCTGTCTCCTCAGCATTCAGGGAGTCCAAGATTGGAAGATGGCCTAAGCCCAGGAGCTTGAGACCAGGCAGGACACCATAGGAATCCCCCACCTCGACCCCAAACCCAACCAAGAAAACTTTGGATGAGTGCAGGTCTTGGTGGGAGGATTGCCTCCATCCCAGAGTTCAAAACCAGGCAGGAAGACCAGGATGTTGATCAAATAGAAAACCTGTGATGGCATCAGTTTAGGAGGCCCAGGCTGAGAGGTTGGCACAAGGTGGGCAGTTTGAAAACAGCCTGGGCAACCTAGTGAGGAAATGAAACAAACAAACAAACAAACAAAGAGAACAAGAAAGAAAGGACCAAACAAAGAAAGAAAGGAAAGTAAGAAAGAAAGACAGAAAGAAAGAAATCCATTCTCTTGCAAACCTTCTGCCCTCAGTCCTCCCACCTCCAACCCGCACAGTGAGTTTCCCCAAGCTCTGCACCTCCAGCCCCCAACCCCCCCAATTGCTGACCGCGCATTGGTGCGGGAGTTCCCGAGGCCCCTTGCTGGATTACTGCCAACTCTCCTCTTTGAGGTGAGAAATGTGACCCAGGCACGCTGACCCTCTGACTCGGCAACGAGGACCTTCTGCTAAGAAAGGACAGGGACACATCTCTCACCCGCAGAAATTTTTCCCTCCCAAACCCATTTTTCCTGGCTCTAAAGTCAGTTGCCCTGTGAACGCACCATGCGTGGTTGAGAATCTTTTTACTTTTATGAACTTTTTGGAGACAGGGTCTGACTCTGTGGCCCTGACTGGGGCCCAGAGACACTACCACCATTAACCACCAGCCCCAAAATTACAGGCTCTGGCAATCCTCCTGCATCAGCCTCCAGAGTTGCCAGCATGACAGGCACCTCGACCACAGAGTGCTGAGATGGTGTCTCCCTGCATGGCCCAGGCTGACTTTGGGATCCTGTACTCTAGCCATCCTCCTGCTTCAGCCTCCCAGAGCACTAGGATTATGCATGGACCGCCACACCATGCCTTCTGGTTCGTTTTCGATGAACGTTTGTGGCCTGACTTGGGACTCAGTCTCATCATCCCAGCCCTTTGGGAGGAAGATTCCAGCAGCCGGCTTAAGCCCAGGGACTGAGACCCACCCAGGCACCTCGGTGTGACCTCTTCTTTACCATCTATTCCAAATGAATTGTGTGTGGTGGTGCCCGCCTCTTGTTCTGGTTCCTTTGAAGGCTGTGGAAAGGTTAGCCAGCATCTGATGAGTCAAGACTGCAGCGGCCAGGACCGAGACACTGCCCTCCACCCTGGGCAAGGAAAGAGACTCTGATTCAAAGAAAAAAAAGGTCAAAAAAAAAAAAGAAGAGCATCTATTTGTGTATGGAGTTGGGATCATCGTGAACAGATAGAGATCATTTCTGAAGGAGGCCCCAGCCTTGGGCCTAGAGTTTCTCAAAGATGGTGGATCAGCACACAATCAGGCTGTGGCTTTGTGAGACTTAGGTGGGGGACCCCTGTAGCTTGAGATTTTAAGACCAACCTGGGCCACGTAGTGACACTTCATCACTCACCGGAACACAAACACTCAAGTTGTATGTGTTATCACCTGTGGTCCCAGCTACATGGGATGCAGTTGCCACCAAACCGAGGCATGCCTTTGCATCGCTCCCACCAATAGGTCTTGCAAGTCCAGGCTGGACACTGTGGCACATGGCCATCAACCCCTCACCCTGGGAGGCCAAGGAGGGAGGCTGCCTGAGCCCAGGGTTCTGAGACCAGCCCGGGCAACGTGGCCAGACCTCATCTCAGCAAGAGTTCCCCAAAATCGAGTCAGACGTGGCCCTGGCTGATCAGAGGATGAAGCGGGAGGACCACCTGAGCTCTGCAGGTCGAGAACCCGAGCCACGATTGTGTCATCATGCCCCTCCTGGTCAAAGGAGACTCCAGTGACAAAAAACAAGCCTCTGCTGTGCACACGATGGACCTCCATGGCTCCCCATTGAAAGGTCTGTGTTGGTGGGGGATGATGGAGTGATCTGGAGAGGAAAGGACCCTACCTACTCCGGAAGGGGACAAGCAGGGTGACCATAACCTGGAATGGCCAAGGCTTTGCCTGACCGCTTTGATCGCTCTGTGCCCAAAAGCCATTCTAGCTCAGGGCCCTCTGTTTCTTGAGCTCACACACGTCTTTGCTGTGGGACACGAGTGTGGATGATAGAGGCAGGCCTTCTGGGGGAGCATGGCCAAATGTGCGGGACAGACATGCCTGGTGGGCACCTTTAAAACCTCCCACAAATGACAAGTTGGAAAGTGTCTTTTCCTCTCCCATCCCTGAGGGTGAGTCCATGTGCGTGTTGGCAAGTTTGGTGGTGGTGGTGCTGGTGATTATTATTATTTGGAGTCAGAATCCTACTCTCTCACCAGGGCAGAGCGCAGGGGCTCTCTCATGGCCACCACAGACTCCACCTGCTGGGCTCAGACGATCCTTCCAATTGGCCACTCAAGTGACTGAAACCACCTGCCTGCACAACCACACCCAACTAATCTTTGATTTTATTTTTGATGGTCTCACACCTTGTTCCAGGCTGGTGTCAAACAGGAAGACTCAGGCTGTCCACTTGCCTGAGCCTCTGAAGGCTGGAATGCCAGGCTGATCCCCTGAGCTCAGCCTGTATTTGTGGTTGTGGTGGTGGTTGGTATTAATATTCTGAGTCAGAGTCCTATTCTGTCGGCCAGGACTTAGATCAGGGGCCAACTCTTGGCCATTGCATCCTCCACTGGCTGGCCTCCAGTGATCCTTCTGCCATGGCCTTCCAAGTGACCAGAATGACAAGGGTGTGCTACAACATGTGGCTCATTTTTTTGGATTCTAGAGACGAAATCTCTCCAAGGTGCCCAGGCTGGTGTCCCACAGGCATCATGACAGGTGTCCACAGCTCCCCAGGTAAAGCTATGCATGGGTTGGGGTCTATAGAGTGATTTGGAGAGGAATGAGCCCTCCCCATACCCAAAGGTGGCAGACGGCGACTGGAACTTGGCTGGCAATGGTGTTGCCAGGACCGTCTTGATCGCTCTGTGCCTGACATACACCCTAGCTCTGGGACGTCTGTTCTGTGAGCTCACACATTTATTTGCCATGGGGCACGAGTATGGAGGGTGGAGGCAGGACTTATAGTGCACGTGGCCAAGTGTGGGATGGATGTGCCCAGTGGCCACCTTTGTAACCTCCCGTGAACAACAAGCCAGAAAGTGCCTTTTCCTTTCCCATCCCTGAGGGTGACTTCTCGTGCTGGGTGTCAGGGATGGTGGTGGTGGTGATTTTTATTTTTTGGAGTAGGAATCCCTCTCATTCTCCCAGGCAGGAATCCAGGATCATACTCATAGCCACCACAGACTCCTCCTGCTCTCCTCAGACGATCTTCCCACCTTGGCTCCCGAGTGGCTGGAACCACAGGGCTGCATCACCACACCTGGCAAATCTTTGGATTTATTTTTGATAGCCAAGAGGATGTCTCTCCCCATGTCCCTGGCTGGTGTCGAACCAGCAGGCGTAGGCCGTCCACTTGCCTGGGCCTCCAAAGGGCTGGGAGGCTAGGCTGAGCCCCTGAGCCCAGCCTGTGGTTGTGATGGTGGTTGGTATTCTTATAGTGAGTTGGAGTCCCATTCTGTTGCCAGTGCAGTCTGCACTGGCTGGAACCCAGCAATTCTCCCGCCAGGGCCTCCCAAGTGGCCAGAACTACAGGCTTACACCACCACGCTTGGCACATTTTTTTGACTTATTGTAGAGACAAGATCTTGCCAAGGTGCCCATGCTGATCTCGAACCCAGGGACTCAGGTCATCCTCTCTCCTCGGCCTCCCAGAGAGCCGGGATGACATGCGTGAGCCCATGCACCTGGTATCCACACCCCTCTTGGGACCCTACCACTGGATCCGATTCCTTGCAAAGTCCCGGGACCATGGAGTGGGTGACCATAGTCACCCGCCGAGTTCCCCCTGGTATGTGCATCTGGCACAGCCACTTGTCTTTGCCAGGGCACCCACCCGTTCACCCACCTCATTCCCCAGTTTGGACCCACTCACTCTTCCCAGGGAGAGCCTGGGGGAAAGGGATGGCATCTCTCAAACCTATGGGAGGCGGGGACCACCGGGTGACACAGGCATGTCTCCTCGGCACTCAGGGAGGCCAAGACGGGAAGATGGCCAGAGTCCAGTAGCTCAAGACCAGGCTGGACACCAAAGCAAAACCCCACCTTGACCCCAAGCAAAAACCAGAAAACCTTGGGTGAAGGCAAGCCACAGCAGGATGATTGCCTCCAGTCCAGAGTTCAAGACCAGGCAAAAAGACCAGGATTACGCCTAAATGGAATGCCTGTGATCACAGCAATTTTGGAGGCCCGGGCTGAGAGGATGCACGAGTCGGGTGCTTTGAGAGCATCCTGGGCAACCTAGTGAGGAAAGAAAGACAAGAAAAAAAGAAAGAAAGAAAGAAAGAAAGAAAGAAAGAAAGAAAAAGAAAGAAAGAAAGAAAGAAAGAAAAGAAAGAAAGATCCATTTCTTGAAAATCTTCTGCCCTCATTCCTTCCCCACCCAACTCCCCCACATGTGATAGTTCCCCTACTTGATACCCTCCAGCCCCGCCCCCCAAAATGACCGATCCTGCTTTGGTGTGGAAGTTCCCAATTCTCCCTGGCCGGGTTCCTGCTGACTCTCTTCTCTGTGAGAAGTGTGCCACAGGCAGGCAAACCCTCCGAGTCAGCAATGAGGACCTTCTGAAAGAAATCCCAGGGACACATCCCTCACCCAGGTACATTTCTTCTCCCGCAATCCCATTTTTCCTGACTCTAAAGAAATTCGCCCTGTGAACACACCACATGCAGTTGAGAATCTGTGTACAATTCTGATGTTTTTGGAGACAGGGTCTAGCTCTGTGGCCCAGGCTGGGACCCGAGGAAATGACTGTCATTCACCACCTCAACATCACAGGCTCCCGTGATCCTCCTGTCTCAACCTCAGGAGTGGCTGTGTGACGGGCACCTCTACTCCAGTCACCCTGGTTGGTTGGGTGCAGAGATGGGATCACCTTGCATGGCCTGGGCTGGCCTTGGGTTCCTGGGCTCCAGCCGTCCTCCTGCCTCTGCCTCCTAGAGAGCTGGAATTTCAGGCATGGGCAACTGTGCCACAACTTCTGGTTCATGTTTGATGAAGGATCAAGGCTGGGCTTGAGGCCTCAGCCTCGTCATCCCAGCACTTTGGGAGTATGAGGCCAGTGGCTGGCCCGAGTCTACAGGATGAGACCCACCTGGGTACCTCGGTGAGACCTCGTCTTTATCCTCCATCCCAAATGATCTGGGCGTGGTGTCACACGCCTGTCATTCCGGCACCTTGGAAGGCCGGATAAAGGCTTGATGGATCCGGGTGGGCCGAGGCTGCAGTGGCCTGGAGTGAGCCATCGCCCTCCAGCCTGGATGATAGAGTGAGACTCCAACTCAAAAGAAAAAGGGGAGAAAGGGGAAAAAAGAAGAGAATCCATTTTTGAATGGTGTTGGAATCATCGTGAACAGACAGAGATCATTTGGGAAGGAAGCCCCAGCCTTTGGTCTAGAGTTCCTGAAAGACAGTGGATAGGGAGACAATCTGACTGTGGCTTTGGGAGGCCAAGGCATGGGACCACTGGCATCCGGGCATGAGACCAGCCTGGACCACGTAGTGAAATCTCATCACTCCCCAGAATGCAAACACTGGAGTCCCACGTGGTGGCGATGGCGGTCCCTGTTACATGGGATGTTATGGCATCCATCCCAGGGTGTTCCTTTTCATTGCACCCACCAACAGAACATGCAAGTCCAGGCTGGGCACCATGGCTCATGATCATCAGCTCCTGCCTGAGCCCAAGTATCAGAGACCAGCCCAAGCAACATGGTCAGACCTCATCTTGGCAAGTGGTTCCCAAAATTGAGTCATACTTGGTGGGCCCCGGTTCCCAATTGCTTGGGGACTGAGGTGGTAGGACCACCTGAACCCTGTAATTGGAGGCCCCAAGAGCCATGATCATGCTGCTGCGACCCAGACTGACTGACAGAGACTCAGGGGACAACAACAATGCCTCCCACGTGCATCACAATGGGCATCCTGGGCTCCACAGGGAAGGTTCACGTGGGCAGGACATGAAAGAGTGATCTGGAGAGGAGGGAGCCCTCCCCCCACCCATAGGTTGCAGACAGGGCAACCAGAACCTGGGCTAGCCACAGCATTACCACACTGCCTTGAACGCTCTGTGTCCAACAGACATCCTAGCTTGGGGCTGTCTGTTCCGTGAGCTCATACACGTCTTTTCTGTGGTGCATGAGTGTGGAGGGTGAAGTCTGGCCTTCTAGGGCATGTGACCGAAGGCGTGGGACAGACGTGCCTCATTGGCCACCTTTGAAACCTCCTGCAAATGAGAGACCAGAACGTCTCCTATCCCTGACGGTGACGCCTCGTTCATGGTGGCAAGGGTGGTGATTGTGGTAGTGGACGTGATTATTATTATTTGGAATTGGAATCCTGGTCTGTTGCCCAGGCCGGAGTGCTTTTGACAAACACAGACTCCACCTGCTGGACTCAGATGATCCTACCACCTCAGATCCCCGAGTGGCTGGAACCACAGGCCTATGTCAACATACCCAGCTAACTTTTGGATTTATTTTTGATCACCGTGATGAGGTCTCACCCTGTGTCCCAGGCTGGTGTTGGACCCATCGGCTCAGGCCATCCACTTGCCTGGGACTCCGAAGGGTTGGGATGCCAGGCTTAGCCCCAGAGCCTGGCCTGTGTTTATTGTTGTGGTGGTGGTTGGTATTATTATTCTGAGTCAGAGTCCCGCTCTGTTGCCCAGGTTGGAGTGCAGTGACATGTTCACGGTCAATGCAGGCTCCTCCAGCTGGCTTCCGGAGTCCACCCACCATTTCCTCTGAGTGACTAGATCAAGAGACATGGGCCACGATGTTCCACTCATTTTTTTGGCTTACTGTAGAGACGAGGTCTTGCCAAAGTGTACAGGGTGGTCTTGAACCTGGGGACTAAAGCCATCCTCTCACCTCGGCCTCCCAGATCATGGAAATGACAGGCATGAGCTGCAGCACCCGGCCTCCACATCCCTCTCATGTGCCCACAATAAGGCCCTCTCCCTTCCAAAAACCTGGGAAACTGGAGAGAGCTATTGGAGTTGCCTACCAAACCCTCCACCAGGAGAGGACCAGGCTCATGGGTGTGTCTCCACTGAGGTGCCCACCCCACTGCCCACCTCAACCCCCAGGGTGGACCAGCTCGCTCCTCCTAGGGACTGCCCTGGGGAAAGGGAGGTTATGAATCTAAAAACTTCAGGGGAATGGGTACTGCAGGATGAGTCATCCCTGTCACCTCGGCACTCGGGAAGGCCGAGATTGGAAGATGGCCATTGCCTGGGAACTCAAGATCAGGCTGGACACCATAGCAAGCCTCCACCTTGGCCCCAAGCAAAATCCTGAAAACCTTGGGTGAGGACAGGCGTCATCAGGAGGAGTGCATCCAGCTGAGAGTTCAAGACCAGGCAGGAAGAGCAGGATGTCGACCAAATGGAAAGCCTGCGATCACAACAGTTTGGGACGCCCAGAACAAGAAGATAGCCCAAGTTGGGCAGTTTGAGAGCAGCCTGGGCAACCTACTAAGGAAAGAAAAGAAAGAAAATAGAAAGAAAGAAAGAACGAAAGAAAGAAAGAAAGAAAGAAAGAAAGAAAGAAAGAAGGAAGGAAGGAAGGAAGGAAGGAAGGAAGGAAGGAAGGAAGGAAGGAAAGAAAGAAGGAAAGAAAGAAAGAAAGAAAGAAAGAAAGAAAGAAAGAAAGAAAGAAAGAAGGAAAGAAAGACAGAAAGAAAGAAGGAAAGAAAGAAAGAAAGAAAGAAAGAAAGAAAGAAAGAAAGAAAGAAAGAAAGAAAGAAAGAAAGAAAGAAAGAAATCCATTCTCCTGCAAATCTTCTGGCCTAAGTCCTTTCCCCCAGCCAACACCATATGTGAGGGTATCCCAAGCTCGGCATCTTCCAGCCCCAATGCCTCCCAATGAATGCCCCCTCTTTGGTGCAGGAGTTCCCAATGTTCCCTGCCCAGGCTCCTGCCAGCCCTCCTCTCTGAGGTGAGAAATGTGTCCCAGGCTGGCCAACCAGTGGACTCGGCAATGAGGACCTTCTGTCCAGAAAGGCCAGGGATTCATCCCTTTCCCAGAGACATTTCTTGCCCCAAGCCCATTTTTCCAAACACTAAAGCCAGACAATCTGTGAACACACCACAAGCAATTGAGAATCTGTGTATGATTCTGGTATTTTTGAAGACTGAATCTGGCTCTGTGCAGCAGGCTGGGGCCCGGGACATGACCAGTGTTAACTGCCAGCCTCGATATCGCAGGCTCTGGTGATCCACTCCCCTCAGTCTTCAGTGTGGCCGGCATGATGGGCACCTCAACACCAGACCCCGTGTTTGGATGTGGGTAGAGACAGGGTCTCCCTGTGTGGCCCAGGCTGGCCTTGGTCTCCCGAACTCCAACCACCCTCCCACCTTGGCCTCCCAGATTGTTGGAATTACAAGCATGGACTGCCTTTTGGTTCATTTTCGATGAAGGATTGCGTCTGGGCTTGGGGACACAGCCTTGTGATCCCAGGGCTTTGTGAGGCCAAGACCACAGGTTGGTCTGAGTTCGCTTGCTGAGAACAGCCCAGGGAACCTTGGCGAGACATCATCTCTACCCTCCATCTCAAATGATCCAGGCATGGCTGCACATATCTTCATTCTGGCTCCCTTTGAAGGTGTGGATATGCTCTCCAGAACCTGACAGGCCCAGGCTGCAGTGACCAGAAGCGAGTCACTGCCCTCCTGCTTGGACAATGGAGTGAGACTCCAACTCAAAGAAAAAGAGGAAAAAAGGGGAAAAAATAAGAGGATCCATTTGTGTATGCTGTTGGGATCATTGTGAACAGACAGAGATCATTTGGGAAGAAGACCCCAGGCTTCGGCCTGGAATTCCCAAAAGATGGTGGATTGGCAGAAAGTCGGGCTGTGGCTTTGACAGGGTGAGACGGGAAACCACCGGAGTCTGTGATTTTGAGACCAGTCTGGGCCACGTGACAAGACCTCATCGTTCCCATAAGGCAAGCACTAGAGTTGTGCTAGGTGTCACCCACAGTCCCAACTACATGGGATGTGGTGGCCTCTGTCCAGGGGCGTTCCTTGACATCACCCCCATAGACAGAATGTGCAAGTGCAGGCTGGGCACCGTGGCACACGGTGTCAGTCCCATGCCCTTTGCTGGACATGGAGGGAGGCTGCTTGAACCCAGGGGTTGGAGACCAGCCCAGGTGACATGAGCAGACCTCATCTCTGTGAGAGGTTCCCAAAATTGAGTCAGGCATGGTGGCCTCCTGAGACTCCAGGCACAATAGACACCTCCAACATGCATCAAAATGGGCGTCAATGGCTCCCAAGGGAAACATCCGCATGGGTGGGGGATGATGGAGTGATCGGGAGAGGACAGGGCCCTCCCTACTCCCAAAGGTGACAGACAGGGAGTCCAGATTCTGGGCTTGCTGTGATTTTGCCAGACCACCTTGATCGCGCTGTGCCCAATGTCTGTCCTAGTTCAGGGCCACCTGTTCTGTGAGCTCATGCACATCTTTGCTGTGAGGCATGAGTGTGGAGGGTGGAGGCAGTCCTTCTAGGTCTTGTGTCTGAAGGCATTGGAGGGACATGCTCTATGTCCACCTTTGAAACTTTCCACAAAAGAAAGCCCAAAATGTGTGTTTTCCTCTCCCATCCCCGTGGGCTATTCCTCGTGCTGTGTGGAATGTATGGTGGTGGTGTTGGTGGTGGTGATTATTATTTAGAGTCAGAATTCCACTCTGCCACCCAGAATCCCACTCTGCCACCCAGGCTGGAGGGCAGGGACATGCTCGCGGCCACCTAGAACTCCACCTGCTGGGCTCAGGCAATGCCCTCACCTCTGCCCCCAGAATGGCTGGAACCGCAGGCCTGAACCATTCCGACTGGCTAAGCTTTGGATTTATATTTTATGGCTGAGACGTGGTCTTGCCCTGTATCCCAGGCTGGTGTTGAACCCGCTGGCAAATTCTGTTCTATTGCAAGGGCCTGCAAAGGGCCAGGATGCCAAGATGAGCCCCTGAGGCCGGCCTGCGGTTGTGGTGGTGGTTGGTATTATTTTTCTGAGTCAGAGACCCACTCTGTCACACAGGCCAGAGCTCAGGGTCCTGCTCTCATCCATCATGGCCTCTGCCAGCTAGACTCCGGCAGTCCTCCTGCTGCAGCTTCCCAAGTGGCTGGAACGACAGGCATGTGCCACCATGCCCAGATCATTTTTTGGCTTCTTGTAGAGGCAAGGTCTCAGCAAGGAGCCCAGGCTTGTCTCGAACCCAGGGGATCAGGCCATCCTCTAAGAGTGCTGGGATGACAGTTGTGATCCCTGCACCTGGCCTCCACACCCATCTTGGGACCCCAAAACAAGGTCTGCTTCCTTCCGATGACCCAGGACCCTGAAGAGGACAGTTGGAGTCACCTGAAAGACCCTCCCTGGGGGGACGGCCTGGCTCAGGGGCATGTCTCTGTTGGGGCACCAGCCCTCCACCTGCTTCTTTGCCCAGGGTGGACCTGCTAGCTTCCCACAGGTGCCGCCTCAGAGAAAGAGATGGTATGACTCTGAAACCTTAGAGGGTGCAGGGACAGTTGGGTGACTTATGCCTCTCTCCTCAGCAATCGGGGAGGCTGAGATGGGATGATGGCCAGAAACCATAAGCTCAAGACCATGCTAGTGACCAAAGCAAGCCCCCACCACAACCCCAAGCAAAACGCAGAAAATATTGGTTGAGGGCAGACCTTGGTGGGAGGATTGCCTCCGACACAAAGTTCAAGACCAGGCAGGAAGACCAGAATGTCGATCAAATAGAAAGTCGGTGACTGCAGCAGTTTGGGAGGCCTAAGTCAAGAGGATGGCCAGAGTTGGGTGGTTTGAGAGCAGCCTGGGCAAACTAATGAAGAAAGGAAAGAGAGAGAGAGAGAGAGAGAAATCCATTCTTCTGCAAATTTCTGCTCTCAGTCCTTCCGCCCTCTCCCCACATTTGAGTGTCACCCAAGCTCGACACCTTCCAGCCCCAACCTCCCCATATCTTCCCCCACTTTGGTGTGAGATTTCCTGAGGCTCCTTTGTCAGGTTCCTGCCTCTTCTGCTTTCCAAGGTGTAAAATGTGCCCTAGGCAGGCTGACCCTCCAACTCAGCAATGAAGACCTTCGGTCAAGAAAGGCCAGGGACACATCCCTCAGGGACATTTCTTCCACCCAATCCCATTTTTCCTGGCTCTAATGCCAGTATCCCTGTGAAAACACCATGCACAGCTTTCAATCTGTGTACGATTCTGATGATTTTGGAGACAGGGTCTGGCTCTGTGGCCCAGGCTGGGTACCAGGGACACAACAGTCGTTCACCACCAGCCTTGAAATTGTGAGACCCAGTGATCTTCCTGCATCAGCCTCTGGGATGATGGGCACCTGGAACCCAGATGCCCTGTTTGGAAGGGTGCAGAGAATGGGTCTCCCTCATGAACCAGTCTGGCCTTGGGCTCCTGGACTTCAGCCATCCTCCTGCCTCGGCCTTCCAGACCGCTGGGATTTCAAGCAGGGGCAGCCTTGCAAGGTCTTCTGGTTCAGTTTTGATGGAGGATCGAGGCCAGGCTAGGGAGCACAGCTGAACCTGTGCTTTGGGAGGTGGAGGCCAGCGTCCAGCCTCAGTCCATGGACCAATACTTACCAGGGCATCTTGACAAAACTTCATCTTTACCCTCCATCCAAAACGAACTGGGCATGGTGGCATGGGTCTGTTATTCTGGCTCCTCCAAAGGCCGAAGAAAGGTTCACCAGAGCCTGGGATGGCAACGCTGCAGTAGCCGGGAGCAAGCCACCACTCTCCAGGTTGAGCAACAGAGTAAGACTCTGACTCAAAGAAAAATGTAAAAGGAATAAAAGAAGAGCATCCATTTGTGTATGGAGTTGGGATCATTGTGAACAGACAGAGATCATTTGGGAAGGAGGCTCCAGCCTTAGGCCTAACGTTCCCGAAATATGGTGGATCGGCAGAAAATCAGACTGGTTTTGGGAGTCCGAGGTAGGAGAACACTGGAGCCCGGGAGTTGGAGACCAGCCTAGGACACTTGACAGGACCTCATCACTCCCCATAACGCAAACACTGGAGTCATGCATGGTGGCGTCCGCTGTCCTAGCTACACGGGATGAGGTGGCCTCCATTCAGGTGCGTTCCATTGCATGGCCCCTGCCAACAGAATGTGCACATCCAGGCCAGGCACCGTGGCTCATGGCCATCAGGCCCACATCCTGGGAGGTCAAGATGGGAGTCTCCCCTAGCCCAGTGGTCAGAGTCCAGCCCGACAACATGGCCAGACCTCATCTCGGAGAGAGGCCCCCAAAATTGAGTTGGGCGTGTTGGTCCCTGGAGTCCTGGCTGCTCGGTGTCTGAGACAGAAGGACCTCCCACAATCCACATGTTGAGGCCCAGGGAGCCATTATCATGCCACTGCACCCCAGCCCAGGCGACAGAGACCCTGGCAACAAAAAAGATGCCTCCCACGTGTGTCACGACCTGTGTCCACTGCTCTCCAGGGAAAGGTCTGAGTGGGTGGGGGAAGATGGAATGATTGAGAGAGGAAGGGGCTCTCCCCCTGCCTGAAGGTGGCAGACAGGGGGTCCGGAAACTGGGCTGGCCATGGCATGGTCATACTGACTTGATCGCTCTGTGACTGAGGGCTGCCCTAGCTCGGGGTCCTATGTTCTGTGAGCTCACACACGTCTTTGCTGTGGATCCCAAGTGTGGAGGATGGAGGCAGGGATTGTTGGACACATGGCCAAAGGCATGGGACGAATGTGCCTGGTGGCCACCTTTGAAACTTCCCACAAATGACAGGGTGTAAAGTGCCTTTTCCTCTCCCATCCCTGAGGGTAAGTCCTCGGGTTGTGTGGCAGGAGTGGTGGTGTTGGTGGTGGTAATTATTACTATTTGGAGTCAGAATCCCACCCTGTCACCCAGGCTAGAGTGCAGAGGCATGATCATGGCAACTGAGGACTCCACCTCCCGGACTCAGGTTATCCAACCACCCTGGCCCCATGAGTCGATGGAAACACATGCCTGCACCACCACGTCCAGCTAATCTTTGATTTATTTTGATGGCCAAACAAGGTCTTACCCCATGTCCCAGGCTGGTGTTGAGCCCTCAGGCTCAGGCCTCCACTCCTCTGGGCTTTAGAAGGGTGGGGATGCTAGCCTAAGACCTTGATCCCAGCCTGTGGCTGTGGTAGTGGTGGTGATTGGTATTATTATTCTTAGTAAGAGTCCCACTCTTTCACCAAGGACAGAGTGCAGTGGCCTGCTCTCGGACACAGTGCCTTCCACCAGTGGGACTCCAGTGTTCCTCCTGTCGTGGCCTCCTGAGTGACCAGGATGACAGATGTGGGCCACCATACTCAGTTCGTTTCTTTGGCTTCTTGTAGAGATGAGGTCTCACCAATATCGCCTGGCTCATCTCAAACACGGGGTCTCAGGCCAAGGATGAAAGGTTTGAGCACCCGCGCCTGGCCTCCACACCCATCTAGAGGCCCCACCACGAAGTCTTCTCCTTTGTAAAAACCTGAGACCCCAAAGAGGATGACTGAAGTCACCCACTGAACACTCTTCGGGGAGAGTGCCTGGAGCAGGAATGTCTCTCTGTCGGAGCACCCACCCCTTCGCCTGCCTCATTCCCCTGGGTGGAACCACTCACTCCTCCCAGGGGATGTTTCAAAAAAGGGACTGAGTGATTCTCCGTGATTCTTCAGGGGAGCAGGAACCGTCGGACAAGGTACACCTGTCTCCTCAGTACTCATGGAGGCCAAGACGTGAAGATGGCTGGAGCCCAGGAGCTCAAGACCAGGATGGACACCATAGCAAGCCCCCTCCTTGACCCTGGGAAAAACACGGAAAACCTTGGGTGAGGGCAGGTCTTGGCAAGAGGTTCTTTTCTGGCCCAGAGTTCAAGACCACACAGGAAGACCAGAATGTTGACCAAATGGAAAGACTGTGATCGCACATGTTTTGGAGACCCAGGCCAAGAGGATGGCCCAAGTTGGGTGATTTGAGAGCAGCCTGGGCAACCTAGTGAGGGAAGGAAAGAAAGAAAGAAAGAAATAAAGAAAGAAAGAAAGAAAGAAAGAAAGAAAGAAAGAAAGAAAGAAAGAAAGAATCCATTCTCCTGCAAACTTTCTGCCCTCAGTCCTTCCCACCCCCCGATCAGCACCTTCTAGCCCCAACCTTTCCCCAATGGCTGCCCTGCTTTGATGTGTGAATTCCTGAGGTTTCCTGGCCAGGTTCCTGCTGGCTCTCCTCTCTGAGGTGATAAATGTACCCCAGACAGGTTGACTCTCCAACTCAACAATGAGCACTTTCAGCCAAGAACGGCCAGGGACACATCCCTCACCTGGGGACATTTCTTCCCCCCAATCCCATTTTTCTTGTCTCTAAATCCATTTTCCCTGTGAACACACCATGGGCAGTTGAGAATCTGTGTAGGGCTCTGATGGTTTGGAAGACAGAGTCTGGCTCTGTGGCCCAGTCTAGGACCCAGGGACACAACAGTTGTTCATCAGCAGCCTCAAAATCTCTAACTCTGGTGATATTCCTGCCACAGCCTCCGTAGGGGCCAGGACTATGGGCACCTTGACCCCAGATCACTTGTTGGGATGGGTACAGAGATGGGGTATCCCTGCCTGGTCAGTGTGGGCCTTGGGCTCCTGAACTCCAACCATCCCCCTGCCTCAGCCTCCCAGAGAGCTGGGATTCCAGGCATGGGCCCCCAAACAGGGCCTTCTGGTTCATTTTTGATGAAAGATTGAGGCTGGTCTCTGACGCTCAGCCTCGTCATCCCAGTCCTTTGTGAGGCTGAGGACAGCAGCCAGACTGAGCCCTTGGGACAAGACCCACCTGGGCACCTCAGTGAGACCTCGCCTCTACTGATTATCTCAATTGAGCCAGGTGTGGTGGCACTCGTCTGTCATTCCCACTCGGCAAAAGGATGGGGAAAGGCTTGCGAGAGCCTGGTGTGCCAAGGCTGCCGTGGTTGGGAGCGAGCTTCTGCCCTACAGCCTGGTCTATGGAGTGAGACTCCAAATAAATGAAACAAGGGAAAAAATTTAAAAAAAGAAGGGCATCTACTTGTGTGTTTAGTTGGGATCATTGTGAACAGACAGAGATCCTTTATAAAGGAGGCATCAACTTGGGCCCAGAGTTCATGAAAGACAATGGGTCGGCAGTCAATTGGACTGTGGTTTTGGGAGGCCAAGGAGGAAGCCCAGGATTTTGAGACCAACCTAGGCCACGTGGTGAGACCTCATCACTTCATGTAACGCAAACACTGGAGTCGCACATGGCAGTCGTCCACAGTCCTGGCTACATAGGATGAGGTCACCTCTGTCCAGGGGCGTTCCTTTGCATCGACCCCACTGACAGAATGTGCGTGTCCTGGCCAGGCACCATGGTGCATGACTGTCAGCCTCGCACCCTGGGAGGCCGAGGCAGGAGGTTGCCTGGACCCAGGTGTCAGATACCAGCCCAGACAACGTGGCCAGACCTCATCTCAATGACAGTTGCCCAAAATCGAGTCATGCGTGATGGCCCCTGGAGTCCCGATTGCTCAGGGACCGAGGTGGAAGGATCTCCTGTGCCCAACAGGTCGAGGTGCAAGGAGCCATATCGTGCCACCACACCCCAGCCCATTCGATGGAGACTTGGCACCCAACAGATGCCTTCCATGTGCATCAAGGCAGGCATCCATGGCTCCCCAAGGAAAGGTCCACGTGGGTGGGAGAAGATGAAGTGATGGGGAGAGAAAGAGTTCCTTCTCCCACCTGAAGGTGGTAGACAGGGCGTCCAGAGTCTGGGCTGCCAGACCACCTTGATCATGCTGTGCCTGATGGCTGCCCTAGCTCTGGCCTGCCTGTTCTGTGACTCACACTTTGCCATGGGGCACAAGTGTGGAGCATTGAAGGAGGCCTTCTGGGAGGCCTGGCCGTATGTTCTGGACAGACATTCCAGGTGACCACCTTTGATAACTCCCTCAAACGACAAACCAGAAAGTGACTCTTCCTCTTTCATCCCTGAGGGTAACACCTTGCACTGTGTGGCAGGAGTGGTGGTGGTGGTTGTGGTGGCGATTATTATTATTTGGATTCAGAATCCCACTCTGTTGGCCAGGCTTAAGTGAAGGGCCATGCACAGGGCCACCGCAGTGTCCGTCTGCCGGGTTCAGGCAATTCTCCTCCCACGACTCCTCCCACAGCCCCATGAATGGCTGGAACTACAGGCCTGCACCACCACACCCAGATAATCTTTGGATTTATTTTTGATGGCCTAGAGAAGGTCTCAGCCTGTGTCCCAGGCTGTTGTTGAACTCACAGTCTCAGACCATCCACTCGCCTGGGCCTCCAAAGGGCTGTGATTCCAGAATGTTCCCCTGAGCCCAACCTGTAGCTGTGATGGTGGTGGTGGTTTGTATTAGTATTTGGAGTCAGAGTCCCGCAGTTTCCCCAAGGCTGGAGTGCAGGGCCCACTCTCAGCCACCATGGTCTCCACCACCTGGGCTGTGACCATCCTTCTGCCGTGGCTTCCCGAGTGACTGGAAGGACAGGCATGATCCACCATGATTGGTTCATTTTTGTGGCTTCTTGTAGAGATGAGGTCTTGCCAAGGTTCCTGGGCTGGTCTCAAAACTGGGGTCTCAGGCCATCCTCTCGCCTAAGCCTCCCAGAGCTCTGGAAAGACAGGAATGAGCCCCTGCACCCCACCTCCACACCAATGTCATTGCCCCACAGTGAGGCCTGCTTCCTTCCGATGACATGGGACCACGGAGAGGGCAGCCAGAGGCACTTGCTGAACCCTCCCTGGGGTGAGTGCCTGGCACAGGGGTGTCCCGGGGACACCCACCCCTCCCTCCACCTATATCCCCAGGGTGGACCTGTTTGCTACTCCCAGGGGCCACCTTGGGAGAAGGAGGGCATGACTCTCAAACATTCATGGGTGCAGGGAAGATCAAGTGACTCACACCTGTCTTCTCAGCACATGGGGAGGCTGAGACATGAAGATGGCCCAAGACCCGGATCTTGAGTTCAGGCTGGACACCATACAAGCCCCCTCCTCGACCCCAATAAAAACTCATAAAACCTAGGTTGAGGGCAGGCTTCAGAAGGAGGATTGCCTCCGGCCCAGAATTTAAGATGAGGCAGGATGACCAGGATGTCAAACAAATGGAAAGCTTGTGATCACAGCTCTTTGGGAGGCCCAGGCTGAGAGGATGGCATGAGTTGAGCGGTATGAGAGCCTGGGCAACGTAGTGAGGAAAGAAAAGATAGAAAGAAAGAAAAAAGGAAAGAAAGAAAGAAAGAAAGAAATTCTCCTGCAAACCTACTGCCCTCACTCCTGCCCCCTCTGCCCCACACATGTGAGGGTCCCCCAAGCTTGGCACCTTCCAGCCCGAACCCCCTCCAATGGCTGCCTCCGCTTTGGTGCATGAGTTCACAAGGCTTGCTGGCCAGGTTCCTGCAGGCTCTCCACTCTGAGGTTGGGAAATTGCTCCAAGCAGTCCAAAGCTCTGACTCGGCAATGTGGACTTTCCATAAGGAAATACCACAGTTACATCCCTCACCCAGGGACTTTTCTTTCCCCCAATTCCATTTTTCCTGGCTCTAAAGCCAGTTGCCCTATGTACACACCACGTGGAGTTTAGAATCAGTGTATGATTCTGATGTTTTTGGAGACAGGGTCTAGCTCTGTGGCCCAGACTGGTGCTTGGGTACACGACTGTCATTCACTACCAGCCTCCAAACTGTGAGCTCCAGTGATCCTCCCCCCTCAGCCTCCAGAGTGGCCAGGATGACAGGCACATCATCCCCAGACCCACTGTTTGGATGAATGCAGAGATGGGTTCTCCTGTGTGGCGCAGACTTGCCTTGGGCTCCTGGGCTCCAGTCAACTTTCCAGCTTGGCCTCCCAGATCACTGGGATTCCAGGCATGGGCCACTGTGCCAGGTCTTCTGGCTTATTTTCAATGAAGGATCGAGATCGTGCTTGGGGGCTCAGTCTCATGATCCCAACACCTTGGGAGGTCAAGGTCAGCTGCTGGCCTGAGCCTGCAGGCCGAGACCTGACCAGGTACCTCGGTTAGACCTTGTCTCTCTCCTGCATCCCAAATAAGCCATGTGTGGTGGCACGTGCCTGGCTTTCCAGCTCCTCGAAAGGCCAGGGAAAGACTTGCTGTATCCCAGTGGGCTGAGACTGTGGTGGCCAGGAGAGAGCCACTGCCTGCCAGCCTGGGTGATGGAAAGAGACTCAGACTCAAAGACTAAAGGAAAAAGAAGAATAACAGTCATCTGTGTATGGTATTTGGATCATCATGGACAGAGATCTTTTGGCAAAGAGGCCCCAGCTTGGGTCTAGAGTTCCCAAAAGACCCTTGATCAGCAGACAATCGGGATTTGGCTTTTGGAGGCTGAGGCAGGGCACTGCTGGAGCCCTAGAGTTCAAGAACAGCCTAGGACACATAGTAAGACCCCTTCGTGACCTGGAACAAAAGCAATGGATTCACGGGTGTTGGTGCCCACAGTCCCCGCTACATGTGATGTGGTGGATTCCACCCCGGGGCATTCCCTTATGTCACCCCGCTGACAGAATGTGTGAATCCATATTGGGCATCGTGACTCACAGCCGTCAGCCCAGTGCACTTGGAGGCTGAGGAGGGAAGCTGCCTGAGACCAGGGATTGGTGACCAGCCCGGATGAGGTGGCCAGACCTTGTCTCGGTGAGAGGTCCCCAAAATCGATTCAGGTGTGGTGGCCCCCGGAGTCCCAGCTGCTTTGGTGCCAAGAATGGAGGACCACCTGAGCCCCGCACATCAAGGCCCCAGGATCCATGATCATGCCGCTGCAACCCAGCCCAACCGACAGAGGATCCAGAGACCAAAAAGACCCCGCCTCGTGTGTCACGATGGGTGTCCACGTATCCCAGGGAAAGGTCCGCTTCAACGAGGGATGTTGGAGTGATCGGGGAGGAAGGGGCCATCCCCCAGTGCAGAGTGGCAGACATGGCAACCGGAACATGGGGTGGCTGCAGCAATACCAAACCGCCTTGATCGCTATTTATCCAACAGCCATACTAGCTTGGGGTCATCTGTTCCATGAGCTCACACACGTCATTTTTGTGGATCATGAGTTTGGAGGGTGGAGGCATGTCTTCTGGGGTGCTTGGCCAAAGGTGCAGGATGGATGTGACCCGTGGCCTCCTTTGAAACTTCCCACAAATGACAGATCGAAAAGTGCCTTTTCCTCTCCCATCCCTGAGGGTGACACCTCACGCTGGGTGGCAGGAGTGTTGTTGATGTTGGTGATGTGACTATTATTACTTGAAGTCTTAATCCCATGCTGTCACCAAGGCTGGAATGAGGAAGCACACTGAAAGCCACAGTGGACTCCACCTGCCAGGCTCAGACGATTCTCTCGCCTCGGTCCCCTGAGTACAGGTCTCCACTACCACGCCTGGGTAATCTTTGGATTTATTTTTGATTTCTGAGACGAGGAATCTCCCCCTGTCCCGGGCTTGTATCGAACCTGCAGGCTCAGGTCGTCCATTCACCTGGGCCTCTGAAGGGCCAGGAGACCCTGACCCCGACCTGTTGCAGTGGGGGTGTTTGTGGTTTATATTATAATTCTGAGTCAGAGTCCCACTCTGACACCCAGGCCGGAGCATAGGAGCCCACTCTTGGGCACCACAGCCTCCATCAGTTGGGTCCTGGCAATCCACACACTTTGGCCTCTTGAGTGGCGGGAAAGACAGGCATGCTCCTCCATGCTCGGTTCATATTTTTGGCTTCTTGTAGAGAGAAGGTATCACCAAAGTGCCCAGGCTTGTCTCAAGCCTGGGACTCAAGCCATTCTCTCGCCTTGGAAGCCCTGAGCTCTGGGTGACTGAGGTGAGCACATGCACCTGGCCTCTAAAGACCTCTCAGGGCTCCACCACGAGACCTGCTCCCTTTTGACATCCGGAGACCCCAGAGTGGGACTGGAGTTGCCCATAAAGCCCTCCCCCATGGGGAACACCTGGCAAAGGGGCATATCTCCACTGGGGTGTCCACCCCTCTACCTGCCTCGTTTCACTGGGTGAACCTGCTCACTCCTCCCAAGGGCTGCCTCCAGGAAAGGGAGGGCATGACTCGCAAACCTTTGGGGAAGTGGGTATGGGCAGATGACTCATACCTGTCTCCTCGGCACTCAGGGAGGCCAAGATGGGAAGATGGCCAGAGCCCGGGAACTCAAGAATAAGCTGGACACCATAGCAAGCCCCCACCTCGACCCCAAGCAAAACCCAGAAAACCTTGGGTGAGGGCAGGCCTCAGCATGAAGATCACTGATGGACCAGAGTGCAAGACTAGGCAAGAAGACTTGGATGTTGAACAAATAGAAAGCCTGTGATAGTAGCAGTTTGGGAGGCCTAGGCCAAGAGGATGGCCCGAGTTGTGTGGTTTGAGAGCTTCTTTGGCAACCTAGTGAGGAAAGAAAAGATAGAAAGAAAGTAAGAAAGATAGAAAGGAAGAAATCCATTCTCCTGCAAACCTTCTGCCCTCAGTTCTTTCCCCTGCCCCCCTCAAAGTGGGGGTTCACCAAGTTCGGCACCTTCCAGCCCCAACCCTCTCAATGCCTTCCCCCACTTCGGTTTGGTAGTTCCTGAGGCTCCCTGACACTGTTCCTGACAGCTCTCCTCTCCGAGGGGAGAAATGTGCCCCAGGCTAGCTGACACTCTGAATTGGCAATGAGGACCTTCCACCAAGAAAGGCCAGTTACACATCCCTCACCCAAAGTTATTTCTTCCCCACCAATCCCATTTTTTCCTTACTCTAAAACCAGTCGCCCTGTGAACACACCATGCACAGTTGAGAATTTGTGTAAGATTCTGATGTTTTCGAGGCAGGGTCTGACTCTGTGGCCCAGGCTGTGCCCGAGGGACATGACCTTTGTTCACCACCAGCCTCCAAATCACGGGTTCAAGTGATCCCCCAACCTCAGCCTCCAGAGTGTCAGGGATGATGGACACCAAGACCCCAGAACCCCTGTTTGGATGGGTGCAGAGACAGGGCTGCCCTTCATGACCCAGGCTGGCCTTGGGCTACTTCACTCCAGTCATTCACCTGCCTTGGTCTCCCAGATTGCTGGTATTCCAGGTGTTGGCTGCTGCACCAGGACTTCTAGTTTGTTTTTGACAATGGATCGATGCTGGGCTGGGGGCTCAGCCTCATCAGTCCAGTTCTTTGGGAGGTTGAGACCAGCAACCAACCCAAGCCCATGGGCCAAAACCTGCCTGGAAATCTCGGTGAGACATCTTCTCTACACTCCTTCTCAAATGAGGTGGGCATGGTGGCACGCATCTGTCATTATGGCTCCTCAGAAGGCTGAGGAAGTCTCACCAGAGCCCAGTGGGCCAAGGCTGTGGTGGCCAGGATCGAGACACCACCCTCTAGCCTCAGAGATGGAGTGAGACTTCAACTCAAAGAAAAAAAGGAAAAGAAAAAAATGAAGGGCATCTAGTTGTGTATGGAGTTGGGATCATCATGAGTAGATAGAGATAATTTGGGAAGGAGGCTCCAACTTTGTGCCTACAGTTCCTGAAAGACAGTGGATCAACAGACAATAGGGCTGTGACTTTGGGAGGCTGAGGCAGGGGACCACTAGAGCCTAGGAGTTTGAGACCAGCCTGGTCCACATTTTGAGAACTTGTTGCTCGCCAGAATGCAAACACTGGAGTTGTGTGCGGTGGGGTCCACAGTCCTGACTACATGGGATGGAGTGGCCTCCATCCTGGGTCGCTCCTTTTCTTTGCCCCTGCTGACAGGACATGCAACTCCAGGCTGGGCACCATGGCTCACGACCATCAGCCCTGAGCCCTGGGAAGCCGAGGCAGGAGGCTGCCTGAGAAGGAGACAGAGACCAGCCTAGACAACATGGCCAGACCTCATCTCGGCGAGAATTTCCAAAAATTGAGTCTGGCGTGGTGGCCCCAACAGTCCCAGATGCTCTGGTGCTGAGGTGGGAGGATCACCCAAGTCCCAAAAGTCAAGAACCCGGGGAGCCACTATTGTGCTGCTGTCCATCAGCCTGGCTGATGGAGACTCTGGCATCAAAAACAGGTCTCCCGCATGCATCATAATGGATGTCCTGGGCTTCCAGGGAAAGGTCTGGCTGGACAGGGGAGGATGTAGTGATCAGGAGAGGAAAGTGCCCTCCCCCAGCCCAAAGGTGGCAGACAGGGTGACCAGAACCGGGGCCGGCTGTGTTGTTGACCTACTGTCTTGATTGCTCTGTGCCCGATGGCTGCCCTAGCTCAGGGTCATCTGTTCCTTGAGCTTAAATACCTCCTTGATGTGGGGCACATGTGGAGGGTAGAGGCAGGCCTTCAGCAGTGTGTTGCCTGAGTCACAGGCTGGACTTGTTCAGTGGACACCTTTGAAGCCTCACGTGAATGACAGGCTGGAAAATGCCTTAAACTGTGCCATCCCTGAGGGTGAATCCTTGCTCTAGGTGGCAGTGGTGGTGGTAGTGATGGTGGTGGTTGGTTTTATTCTGAGTCAGAGTCCCACTCGGATGCCCAGGCCGGAGTGCAGGGGCCTGCTCTCAGATAATGTGGCCTACACTGGCTGGGGTCCAGCAAAATCCCTGAAGCTGTTTCCCAAGTGTGCAGAACTACAGGCATGTGCCACCATGCCCAGCTCATTTTTTTGGTTTCTTGTAGTGATGACATTTCGCCATGGAGCCCAGGTTGGTCTTGAACAGAGGGACTCAGGTCATCTTCTCGCCTTGGCCTCCCAGAGTGCCATGATGACTGGCGTGAGACGCCCAGGACAACATCCACATCCCTCTTGGAGTCCCACCATGGGGCCCACTCGTTTCTGAAGACCAGGGACACTGGAGAGGGTGGCCAGAATAGCCTGCCAAGCCCTCTTCTGGGGAAGCCACTGGTGCAGGGGCATGTCTCTGCTGGGACACCCAACCCTCTGCCCACCCAGTTCCCAGGGTGAACCCACTTGCTCCTCCCAGGGGCTGGCTTGGGAAAGAGAGGCCGTGACTCTCAAACTTTCAGGGGGACGGTGACAGCCAGGCAACTCATGCCTGTCTCCCAGGCACTCGGCAAGGCCAAGACAGAAAGATGGCCAGAGCCTGGGAGCTCGAGACCAGGCTGGACACAATAGCAAGCCCCCACCTCAACCCCAAGCAAAACACATAAAACCTTGTGTGAGGGAAGGCTTTGGTGGGGGATTGACTCCGGACCAGAGTTCAAGACCAGGCCTGAAGACTAGGGTGTCTACCTAATGGAAAGACTGTGATCTCAGCAGTTTAGGAGATCCAGGCCAAGAGGATGGCCCGTGTTGGGTGGGTTGAGAGCAGCCTGGGCAAACCAGTGAGGAAAGGAAAGAAAAAGAAAGAAAGAAAGAAAGTTACAAAGAAAGAAATCCCTTATTCTCCAAACCTGCTTCCCTCAGTCTTTCCTCCCCGCTCTCCCCACTTTTGAGGGTTCCCCAAGCTCGGTGTTTTCCAGCCCCAACACCCCCCAATGGGTTCCCCTGCTTTGGTGTGTGAGTTCCTGAGTACCTGGCCAGGTTGCTGCGGGCACTCTTCTCTGAGAGGAGAAATGTTCCCCAGGCAGGTCGACCATCTGACTTAGCAATGAAGAGCTTCCACCAAGAAAGGCCAGGGACACGTCCCTCACCTGGGGACATTTCTTTCCCACCAACCCCATTTTTCCTGGCTCTAAAGTCAGTCACCATGTGAACACACCACTCACAATTGAGAATCTGTATGATACTGATGGATCTGGAGACAGGGTCTTCCTCTGTTCCCCAGGCTGGAGCCCAGAGAAATGACCATTGTTCACCGCAAGCCTTGAAATCATGGGCTCTGGCAATCCTCCCACCTCAGCCTCCGTAGTGGCTGTGACAGTGGGCACCTCGACCCCAGACACCTTGTTTGGATGAGTGCAGAGATGGGGTCTCCTTGCATTACCCAGGGTGTCCATGGATTCCTGGGCTCCAGCCATCCTTTTGCCTCAGCCTCCCAGAATTCCAGGAATGTGCTGCTGCCTCAGGCCTTCTGGTTTGTTTTTGATGAAGGATCCAGGTTGGGTTCGGGGGCTCAACCTCATCATATCAGTGCTTGGGAAGCTGAGACCAGTGGCCAACCTGAGCATGCAAGCTGCAACTCACATGGGCACCTCGGCAAGACCACGTCCCTAACCTCCATCCCAAATGAGGCAGGCGTGGTGGTGCATGCTCTAGTTCCAGCTCCTCAGAAGGCTAGGGAAAGGCTCATCAGAGTCCGGCAGGCCAAGGCTGTGGTGGCTGGAAGCGAAACACTGTTCCCCAGCCTGGGCGTCACAGTGATACTTCAACTCAAAGACAAAAAGAAAAGAGGAAAAAAGAGAAGAACATCCATTTGTGTATGGAGCTGGGATCATCATGAACAGGCAGAGATCATTTGGGAAGGAGGCCCCAGTCTTGGGCATAGAATCCCCAAAAGACAGTGGATCAACAGGCAATCTGGCTGTGGTTTTGGGATGCTGAGGCTGGGGACTGGTGGAGTCTAGGATTTTGAGACCAGCCTGGGCCAGATAGCAATACCTCATCGCTCCCCAGAACGCAAAGCCTGGAGTCGTGCCTGTGGTCCCGGCTAACCAGGATGCAGTGGCCTCCAATCCGGGACATTTATTTTTGATGACCCAGTACAGAATGTGAGAGTCCAGCCCGGACACCATGGTTAAGGGCCATCAGCTCCCACCCTGGGAGGTCAAGGCGGGAGGCTGCCTGAGCCCAGGGGTTGCAGACCAGCCCAAGTGATGGCCAGACATCCTCTCGGTGAGTGGTCCCCAAAATTGAGTCAGGCATCGTGGGCCCCAGAGTCCCAGCTGCTCAGGTGACAAGGTGGGAGTACCACCTGAATCCCACAGTTTGAGGCCCCAGGAGCCACAATTGTACTGCCATGCCTCAGCCCTGCCAATGTAGACTCAGGTGACAAAAAAGACCCCCCCATGTGAATAACAATGGGCCTCCACGGCTCTCCAGGAAAAGGTCCACATGGGTGGGGGACAATGGAGTTATCGGGATAGGAAGGGGCCAACCCACGTGAAGGTGACACGTGGGGTGACTGGAACTTGGGCTGACCATGGTGTTACCAGAATGCCTTGTTCACCCTGTGCCTGATGGCCGCCCTAGCTCTGGGTCGTCCTTTCCTTGAGTTCACACATGCCTTTGCTGTGGTGCATGAGAGTGAAGGGTGGAGGCCCGCCTTCTGGGGCGTGTGGTTGAAGGTGCGGTATGGACCAGCCCAGTGGCCTCCCTTGAAACCTCCCATGAATGACAGGCCGGAAAGTGCCTTTTCCTCTCCCATTCATGAGTGTGAATTCTCCTGCTGTGTGGCTGGGTGGTGTTGGTGTTGGTGGTGGTGATTATTATGGGTCAGAATCCCACCCTATCACCCAGGCAGGAGTACAAGGGCATGCTCACGGCCACTGAGTGCTCCATCTTCTGCACTCAGGCTATCCTCCCGCCACGGCCCCCTGAGTGGCTGGAACCATATGCTTGTGCCACCACATCTGGCTAATCTTTTGATTCATTTTTGATGGCCCAGACGAAATCTTGCCTCATATCCCAGGCTGGAGTCACACCTTCAGGCTCAGGTCGTCCACTCACCTGGACTTTAGAAGGGTGGAAATGCCAGACTGAGACCCTGATCCCGGGCTGTGGTTGTTGTAATGGTGGTCGTTGGTATTATTATTCTTAGTCAGAGCCCCGCTCTGTCATCAAGGCTGAATCACAGGGACCTGCACTTGGACACTGTGGCCTCCACTGGCTGGGCTCCAGAGATCCTCCCACTGCAGCCTCACGAGTAGCCAGAAAGACAAGCGTGTGCCACCACGCTTGGCTCATTATTTTTTTGCTTCTTGTAGAGACGAGGTCTTGCCAAGGTGCCTGGGTTGGTCTCAAACCCGGGGGCTCAGGTCATCCTCTCGCTTCGGTCCCCCAGAGCACTGGGATGACAGGTGTGAGCACCCAAACCCAGCCACCACATCTCTCTCAGTGCCCCACCACGAGGCACATTCCCTTCCGACAACCCAGGACCCTGGAGAAGGAAGCCAGAGTCACCCACTGAGCCATTGCCTGGGAGATTGCCTGGTGCAGGGGGATGTCTCTACTGGGCGCCTACCCCTCCTCCCGCTTCATTCCTCATGGTGGAACCTCTCGTTTCTCTCTGGGGCAATCCCCAAAAAAGGGAGGTGTGACTCTCAAACCTTCAGGGTGGCCAGGACAGCCAGATTACTCATGCCTGTCTCTTCGACACTTGGGGGGCTGAGACAGGAAGATGGTCAGAGGTCGGGAGTTCAAGATGAGGATGGACACCATAGAAAGTCCCCACCTCGACCCCAAGCAAAACCCAGAAATCCTTGGGTGAAAGCAGGTCTTGGCGGGAGGATTTCCGCTGGCCGAGAGTTCAAGACCAGGCAGGAAGACCAGGATGTTGAACAAATAGAAAGCCTGTGATTGCTGCAGTTCAGGAGACCAAGGCTGAGAGGATGACCTGAGTTGGGCAGTTTGAGAGCAGCCTGGGCAACCTAGTGAGGGAAGAAACTAAAGAAAGAAAGAATAAAGCAAAGACAGAAGGAAAGAAAGAAATCCATTCTCCTGCAAACCATCTGTCCTCTGTTCCTCCTACCCCACCTGCACATGTAAGTGGCCCCCAAGCTCAGCTCCCTCCAGCCCCAACTGGCTGCCCCCATTTGGTGCAAATTTCCCAAGGCTCTCTGGACAGGTTTCTGTCAGCACGCCTCTCTGAGGTGAGAAATGTGCCCCAGGCAGGCTCACCCTCCGACTCGACAATGAGGACCTTCCACCAAGAAAGGCCAGGGACACACTCCTCACCTGGGGACATTTCCTCCCCCCAATCCCATTTTTCCTGCCTCTAAATCCTGTCGCCCTGTGAACATACCACATGCAGTTGAGAATCGTACAATTATGATGTTTTGGAGACAGGATCTTGCTCTGTGACCCAGGCTGGGGCCCAGAGACATGACCATCATTCACCATCAGCCTCAAAACCGCAAGCTCTGGTGATCCTCCCGCCTCAGCCTCTGTAGTGGCTGGGACGACTGGCACCTTGATCCCAGATACCCTGTTGCTATGGGTGTGGTGATGGGGTCTCCCTGCACAGTGAGGGCAGGTCTTGCTCTCCTGTGCTCCAGTCATCCTCCTGCCTCGGCCTCCCAGAGCGCTGGGAATCCAGGCATGGGCCAACACACCAGGCCTTCTGGTTCGGTTTCAACAAAACCTCAAGGCCGGATTCAGGGGTGGAGCCTCATTATTCCAGTGATTTGCGACACCAAGGCCAGCAGCCAGCCTGATCCCATTGGCCGAGACCCTTTCAGGCATCTCAGCGAGACCTCATCTCTACCATCCATCCCAAATGAGTTGGGCATAGTGGAGCGCAGCTGTCATTTTGGCTCCTTGGAGGGCCGGGGAAAGATTCACCAGAGCCTAGCATGCCAAGCCTATGGTGGCTGGGGGCGAGTCTCGGCCCTGGAACCTGGGAGATGGCGTGAGAGCCAGACTCAAAGAAAAAAGGAAAAAAGGAAAAAAAAAAAAAAGACCATCCATTTGTGTATGGAGTTGGGATCATCATAAACAGACAGAGATTCTTTGGTAAGGAGGCCCCAGCCTGGGGCCCAAAGTTCCCAAAACACAGTGAATCAGCAGACAATCAGGACATGGCATTGGGAGCCTGAGGTGGGGACCACTGGAGCCTGGGAGTTTGAGACCAGCCTGGGCCATGTGGTTAGACCTTGTAGCTCCCCATAACACAAACACTTGAGTCACGTGTGTTGGCCCCCACGGTCCCAGCTACATGAGATGCGGAGGCCTCCATCCAGGGGTGTTCCTTTTCATCACCCCCACAGACAGTATGTGCTTCTCCAGGCCAGACACTGTGGCACTTGGCCATCAGTCCTGTAACCTGGGATGGCAAGGTGGGTGGCTGCCTGAGTACAGGGGTTGGAGACTAGCCCAAGTAACATGGCCCGACCTTATCTTCATGAGAGGTTCCCAAAATCGAGTCAGTCTTGGTGTCCTCTGGAGTAGGGGCCCAGGAAGCCACGATCATCCCACAGTGCTCCCACCCGTCTGACAGAGACACCGGCAACAAAAAGATGCCTCCCACATTCATGACAATGGGTGTTCACGGCTCTCCAGGGAAAGGTCCATGTGCGACAGTGACGATGGAGTGATCAGGAGAGAAAGGGGCCCTCCTTCCTCCCGAAGGTGGCACACAGGGCGTCCGGAACCGGGCTGGCCATGTTGTTGCCAGACCTCCTTGATTACACTGAGCCTGATGGCTTCCCTAGCTTGGGACCGTCTGTTCCGTGACCTCAAAGACGTCTTTGCTGTGGGGCATGAGTGTGAGGTGTGGAGGCAGGCCTTCTGGGGCGAGTGGCCACATGCACCAGATGGACATGACCAGTGACCACCTTTGATACCTAGGGGAATGACAGATCGGAAAGTGCCTTTTCTCTCCCATCCCTGAGGGTGACACCTCGCACTTTAGAAGGAGTGGTGGTGGTGGTGGTGGTGATTAATATTATTTGGAGTCAGAATCCCACTCTGTCGCCCAGGCTGGAGCACAGGGTCACACTCACAACCACCCCGGACTCCACTTGCTGGGCTTAGGCTATCCTCTCATATCGACCCCCCAAATGCCTGTAAGCACAGGCCTGTGCCACCATGCCCGGCTAATCTTTTGATTTATTTTTGAAGGCCAAGACGAGGTCTTGCCCCTTGCCCCAGGCTGGTATCAAACCTGCACGCTCAGGCTATGCACTCTTCTAGGACTTTGAAGAGCCAGGATGCCAGGCTGAACCACAGAGCCCAGCCTGTGGTTGTTGTGGTGGTGGTGGTTAGTATTATTATTCTGAGTCAGAGACCCGCTCTGTCAGCCAGGCCAGAGCACAGGTGCCAACTCTCAGCCAATGAGGCCTCCTTTGTATGGGCTCTGGCAATCCTCTCACTGTGGACTCCCAAGTGGCCAGAACAACAGGCATGTGGCACCACGCTCTGTGCATTTTTTTTTTTGGCTTCTTGTAGAGACAAGGTCTGGGGCTGGTCTCAAACCTTGAGGCTAAGGCCATCTTCTCACCTTGGCCTCCCAGAATGCCGAGATGACAGGCGTGAGCCTGAAGCTTGGCCTCAACACCACTTTCAGGGCCCCACTGTGAGGTCTGCTCCCTTCTAATGACTCGGGACCCAAAAGAGGCACTTTCTGGAGAAAGCACTTCCTGAAGGGAGCACTGGATGCATTGGCTTATCTCCACCAGGGTGCCCACCACACCACCTGCCTTGCTCCCCAGGGTGGACTTGCACACTCCTCCCAGGGTCCACCTCAGGGAAAGAGAGGGCATGACTCTCAAACCTTTGGGGGGGTGGAGACGGATGGGCAACTCACTCCTGTCTCCTCGGTACTCGGGGATACCGAGACAGGAAGATTGCCAGAGCCCAGGAGCTCAAGACCAGGGTGGACACCATAGAAAGCCCCACCCAACTCAGCCACAGGCAAAACGTAGAAAGCCTTGTGTGAGGGCAGTCCTCAATGGAAGGGTCTCTCTGGCCCAGAGCTGAAGACCAGGCAGGAAGACCAGGATGTCGAACAAATGGAAAGCCTGTGATTGTAGCAGTTTGGGAGACCCAGGCCACGAGAATGGCCCGAGCTGGCAGCTTGAGAGAAGCCTGGGCAACATAGTGAGGGAAGAAAAGAAAGAAAGAAAGAAAGAAAGAAAGAAAGAAAGAAAGAAAGAAAGAAAGAAAGAAAGAAAGAAAGAAAGAAATCCATTCTCCTGTAAACTTTCTGCCTCAGTCCTCCCCCCCCACATGTGAATGTCCCCTAAGCTCAGCACCTTCCAGCCCCAACCCCCCCAATGGCTGACCCCACTTTGGTGTGGGAGTTCCCGAAGCTCTCAGGCTGGGTTCCTGTTGGCTCTCCTGTCCGAAGTGTGAAATGTGTTCCAGGCAAGTTGACCCTCTGACTCCACAACAAGGACCTTCCCCAAGATAGGCCAGGGACATCCCTTACCCAGTGACATTACTTTCCCCCAATCCCATTTTTCCTGGCTCTAAATCCAGTCGCCCTGTGAACACACCATGCACAGTTGAGTATCTGTGTATGACTGATGTTTTTGGAGACAGGATCTGGCTCTGTGGCCCAGGCTGGGGCCCGGGGACACGACCATGTTCACAGCAATCCTCGAAATTCCAAGATCCAGTGATCCTCCCACCTCAGGCTCTCATGTGACCAGGATGACAGGCACCTTGTCCCCAGAACCTCTGTTGTGTTGGGTGTGGAGATGGGGTCTCCTTGCATGATCAGGGTGGGCCTTGGGCTCCTGGGCTCCAAACATCCTCCAGCCTTGGCCTCCCTAGCACTGGGATTTCACATCAGGCCTTCTTGTTTGTCGTCAAAGAAGAATCAAGGCTGCAATCGGGTGCTCAGCTTCATCATCCCAGTGCTTTGCAAACCCGAGACCAGTGGTTGGACCGAGCCTGTGGGCCAGGACCTGCCTAGGCACCTCAGCAAGAACTCGTCTCCACCATTCATCCTAAATGAACTGGGCATGTTGGCACATGCCTATTGTTCTGATTCCATGGAAGATCAAGGTAAGTTTTGCCAGGGCCCGGAGTGCCGAGGCTGTGGTAGCTGGGAACAAGCCCCTGCCCTCCAGCCTGGGCAACAGAGTGAGTATCCGACTCAAAGAAAAAATGGAAAAAATAAAAAGAAGAAGAGCATCCATTTAGGTATGAAGTGGGGATCATCGTGAACAGAGATCCTTTGGAAAGAAGCCCCAGCCTTGGACCCAGAGTTTCTGAAACACGGTGGATTGGCAGTCAATTGTTATGTGGCTTTGGGAGGCTGAGGAGGAGAACCATTGGAGATCAGGAGTTTGAGACTGCCTGGGCCACGTAGCAAGTCCCTGTTGCACCCTGGAATGCAAAAAATGGAGTCACACATGGTGGCACCAGTGTTCCCAGCTACATGGGATGTGGTATATTCCATCCCAGGGTATTCCTTTGTGTAGTTTCCCCGATAGAACTTGCAAGTCCAGTTCGGGTATTGTTGTTCACAGCTATCAACCCCATGTCTTTGGAGGCTGAGGCGGGAGGCTGCCTGAGACCAGGGGTTGGATCCAGCACAGGTGACGTGGCCAGACCTCTTCTCGTTGAGAAGTCCCCCAAATTGAGTCAGGCATGATGGCTCCCGGAGTCCCAGCTGCTCAGGGGCCAAGGTAGGAGAACCGCCTGTGACACACATGTTGAGGCCACAGGAGCCACGATTGTGCCACCGCACCCCAGCATGCTGACAGAGATTCTAGCTAAAAAAAGACCCCTCCACGGCATCACGATGGGCATCCACAGCACCCAGGGAAAGGTGCACATCAGTGGGGGACGTTGGAGAAATCGTGAGAGGAAGGGGTCCTCCCCTCGTGAAGATGTGGCAGACAGGGCGACTGGAACCTGGGCTGGCGGAGGCAATGCTGACCACCTTGATTGCTCTGTGCCCAATGGCTGCCCTAGCTTGGGGTCGTCTGTTCCGTGAGCTCACACACACCTTTGCTGTGGGGTATTAGTGTGGATGGTGGAGGCATACCTTCTGAGGCATGTGGCCAAGGTGGTGATGGATGTGCCCAGTGGCTCCTTTGAAACCTCCCATGAACCACAGGCTGGAAAGTGCTTTTTTGTCTCCATCCCTGAGGATGGCTCCTCATGCTGAGGGGCAGGGGTGATTGTGCTGCTGGTGATTATTATTATCATTTGGAGTGTAAATCCCACACTGTCTCCCAGGCCAGAGCTCAGGGGCATGTGTAAAACCACTGCAGACTCCACCTGCCGGGCTCAGGCGATCCTCTTGCCTCAGCTCCTCGAGTGGCTTTAACCACAGGTCTCCGCCACCACACCCAGCTAATCTTTGGATTTATTTTGGGTGGCTGAGAAGAGGTCTCTCCCCATGTCCTGGACAGTTGTAGAATCTGCAGGCTCAGGCCATACACTCACCTGGGCCTCCAAGGGCCAGGATGCCATGCTGAGCCCCTGAGCTCATCCTGTGGTAGTGGTGGTGGTGTTGATTAGTATTATTATTCTGAGTCGAGTCCCACTCTATCATCCAGGCCAGATCACAGAGGCCCGCTCTCGGCCACCACTGCCTCCACCAGCTGTGTCCCGGTGACCCTCAGGCCTCAGCCTCCTGTGGGGCTGGAATGACAGGCGTGTGCCACCATGCTCGGCTCATTTTTTGTGGCTTCTTGTACACACGAGATCTCATCAAGGTGTCCAGGCTAGGCTCTAAGTTGGGACTTCCTCTAGCCTTGGCCACCTAGAGCACCAGGATGACCGGCATAAGTCCTCACACTGGGCCTCTAAACACTTCTCAGGGCACCACCACGAGGCCTGCTCCCTTCTGATGACCCAGGATCCCAGATTCGCCCACAGAGCCCACCCCATGAGGAGCACTTGGTGCAGAGGTGTGTCTCCATTGGGGCACCTAACCTTCTGCTTACCTCGTTTCCCTGGGTGAACCCACTCACTCCTCCCAGGGGCTGCCTCAGGGAAATGGAGGGCATGACTCTCAGAACTTCAGGGGGGCCAGGATGGCCAAGCAACTCACGACTGTCTCCTTGGCCCTAGGTGAGGTCAAGACAGAAAGATGGTCAGAGCCTAGGAGCTTGAAAAAATTCTGGACACTATAGCGAACCACCACCTCAACTCCAAGCAAAACCCAGAAAGCCTTGGGTGAGGGCAGGCCTAGCTGTGAAAATCGCCTCTGGCCCAGAATTCCAGACCAAGGAAGAAGACTAGGATGTCAAACAAATGGAAAATCTGTGATAGAAGCAGTGTGGAAGGCCTAGGCCGAGAGGATGGCCCATGTTCGGTGGTTTGAGAGCAGCCTGGCAACCTAGTGAGAAAAGAAAAGAAAGGTAGAATGATTGAAAGAATTAAAGAAAGAAATGCATTCTCCTGCAAACCTTCTGCCCTCAGTCCATCCCTCCGCTCCCCCAAATGTGAAGGCCCCCAAGCTTGGCACATTCCAGCCCCAACCCCCCCCCCACAATGGTTGCCACCACTTTGGTTCGGAAGTTCCAGAGGCTCCCTGGTTGGGTTCATGCTGGCTCTCCTCACTGAGGGGAGAAATATGCCCCAGGCTGGCCAACATTCTGATTCAGCAACAAAGACCTTCCGTCAAGAAAGGCCAGTGACACAACCCTCACTCGGGGCCATTTCATCACCCTGACTCCCATTTTTCCTGGCTTTAAAACCAGTTGCCCTGTGAACACATCATGCGCAGTTGAGAATCTGTGTATGATTCTGATGTTTTCAAGACAGGGTCAGGCTCTGTGAACCCTGGGTCCCAGGGACATGACCATTGTTCACCATCAGTCTCCAAATTGCAGGCTCTGGCATTCCTTCTGCCTCAGTCTCCAGAGTGTCAGGGAGGAGAGGCCCCATGGCCCCAGCCACCCTGTTTGAGTGGGTGTGGAGACAGGGTCTCCCTGCATGGCCTGGGCTGGCCTTGGGCTCCTGGGCTCCAGGGCTCCAGCCATCTTCCCACCTCGGTCTTCCAGAGTGCTGGGATTCCAGGAGTGGGCCACCTCACCAGGCCTTCTGGTTCATTTTTGACAAAGGATTGAGGCCTGGCTAAGGGCCTCAGCCTCATCATGCCAGTGTTTCGGGCGGTCGAGGCCAGCAAGTGGCCCTAGACCACAGGCCAAGACCCACCCTGGAAACTCGGGAAAACTTCATCTCTACCCTCTATCCCAAATGAGCCAGGCTTGGTGGAATGCACCTGTCATTATGGACCCTTGGATGGCCTGGGAAAGCTTGCCATAGCCCAGCGAGCCCAAGCTGCAGTGGCAGGGAGCAAGCCACTGCCCTCCAGCATCAGCAATGGAGTGAGACTCCAACTCAAAGGGAAAAAAGGAAAAAAGGAAAAAAAAAGAGCATCCATTTGTGTATGGAGTTGGGATCATGGTGAACAGGCAGAGATCATTTGGGAAGGAGGCCCCAGCCTTGTGCCTAGAGTTCCCAAAAGATGGTGGATCAGCAGAAAATTGGTCTGTGACTTTGGGAGGCCGAGGCAGGGTACCACTAGAGCCCAGGAGCTGGAGACCAGCTTGGTCCACGTATTGAGACCTCGTTGCTCCCTGGAACACCAACACTGCTGTCATGTGTGGTGGAGCCCGCAGTCCTGGCTACACAGGTTGTGGTGGCCGTCATCCCAGGGTGTTCCTTTTCATCGATCTTGCTGACAGAACGTGCAAGTCGAGTCTGGGCACTGTGGCTCACAGACATCAGCCCTGTGTCCTGGGAAGTCGAGCCAGGAGGCTGCCTGAGAAGGGGTCAGAGACCAGCCTAGGTGACATGGCCAGACCTCATCTTGGTAAGAAATTCCCAAAATTGAGTCAAACATGGTGGCCCCCAGAGTGCCAGCTGCTTGGGGGCCTAGGTGGGAGGATTGCCTGAACCCCACAGGTCAAGGCCCCGATAGCCCCGATTGTGCCACTGTGCCCCAGTCTGGCTGATGGAGACTCCAGAGACAAAAAAGAGGCCTCTCACGTGCATCATGATGGGTGTCCTTGGCTCCCAAGGAAAAGGTCCGAATGACCGGGGGATGATGTAGTGATCAGGAGAAGAAGGGGCCCTCTCCCCACCCAAAGGTGGCAGACAGGGCAACAAGAACCTGGGCTGGGCATGGCATTGCCAGACCCTCTTGAGTCCTCTAAGCCTGACAGCCATCTATCTTGGGGCCATCTATCTTGGGGCCATCTATTCCTTGAATGTAAACAAATCCTTGCTGTGGGCCATGAGTGTGGAGGGTGGAGACAGGCCTTCAGCAGCGCATGGCTGGAGGCATGGGCCTGACATTCCTGGTGACCACCGTTGAAGCCTCCCGTTAATGACAGGCAGTAAAGTGTCTTTCACTCTCCCATCCTTGAGGGTGAAACCTCACTATGGGTGGCAGGTTTGGTGGTGGTGGTGGCGGTGGTGGTGGTGGTGGTGGTGGTACTATTATTCTAGTTGGAATCCTGCTCTGATGCCCAGGCAGGAACTGAGGGACCCACTCTCGGCCATCATGGCCTGCACCGACTGGGCTCTGTTGAACCTCCCTAAGCTGCCTTCCGAGTGTGTGGAATGACAGATGTGCGCCACCTGCCTTGGCTCATTTTTCTGGCTTCTTGTAGTGATTAGGATTCACCATGTGGCCTGGGTATGTCTCAAACCAAGGGGCTCAGGTCATCCTCTCACCTTGGCCCCCCAGAGCACCGTGATGACTGGCATGACCCTCAGTGCCTGGCCTCCACACCACTGTCAGGGTCCCACTGTGAGGCCTTTTCCCTTCCAACAACCCAGAAACCCAGAGAGGGTGGCCAGAGTCTCCTGCTGAGCCCTCCCCCCAGGGAGAACCTGGAGTAGGGGTGTGTCTCCTCTAGAGCACCCACCCTCCTCTGGCCTCATTCCCCAGGGTGGAACCACTCACTCCTCCCAGGGGTCAGATCAGGGAAAGGGAGGGAGTGACTCTCAAACCTTCAGGGGAACATGAATGATAGGGTGACTCCCGCCTGTTTCTTGGGCACTCGGCGAAGCTGAGATGGGTAGATGGCTGGAGACCAGGAGCTGGAGACCAGGCTGACACCATAGCAAGTCCCCCGTGAAACTGCAAGGAAAACCCAGAAAACCTTGGATGAGGGCAGGCCTCAGAGGGAGGATTGACTCTGGGTCAGAGTTCAAGACCAATCCTGAAGACCATAATGTCAAAGAAATGGAAATACTGTGATCATAGCAGTTTAGGGGGTCCAGCTCAAGAAGTTGGCCCTAGTTGGGTGGTTTGAGAGCAGCCTGGGCAAACTAGTGAGGAAAGAAAAGGAAGAAAGGAAGAAAGAAAGAAAGAAAGAAAGAAAGAAAGAAAGAAAGAAAGAAAGAAAGAAAGAAAGAAAGAAAGAAAGAAAGAAAGGAAGAAAGAAAGAAATCCATTATTCTGGAAACCTTCTGCCCTCAGTCTTTCCTCCCCTGCACCCCCCATATGTGAAGGTCCCCCAAGCTCGGCACCTTCCAGCCCCAACCCACCCCAATGTGTGCCCTCGTTTTGGTGTGGGAGTTCCCAATTACCTGGCTGGGTTCTTGCTGGCTTTCTCTGATGGGAGAAGTGTGCCCCAGGCAACGAAGCCCTTCCCTCAAGAAAGGCCACCGACACATCCCTTACCCAGGGACATTTCTTGCCCACCAATCCTATTTTTCCTGACTCTACAGCCAGTCGTCATGTGAACACACCATGCACAGTTGAGAATCTGTGTACGATTCTGATGTTTTTGGAGATAGGTTCTGGGTCTGTGACCCAGACTAGAACCTGGGGACAGAACCATAATTCACCTCTAGCTTCAAAATCGCAGGATCTGGTGATCCTCACCCCTCAGTCTCTGGAGTGGCCGGGACGATGGGTATCTCCACCTCAGATACCCTGTTTAGATGAGTGCAGGGACAGGGTCTTCCTGTGTAGCCCAGGCTGGTCTTGGGATCCATCCTCCTGCCTTGGCCTTGCAGATCACTGAAATTCCAGGAATGGACTGCCAAGTCAGGACTACTGGTTCATTTTCAATGAAGGATGAGACTGGGCTTGTGGGCTCAGCCTTGTCATCCCAGAGATTTGAGAGGCCGAGGTCAGTGGCCAACCCGAGCTCATGGGCAGAGACTTACATGGGCACCTCGGTGAGACCACATCTCTACCCTCTATCCCAAATAAGCCAAGTGTGGTGACACATGCCTGCCATTCCGGCTAGTTAGAAGGCCAGGGAAAGCCTCACCAGAGTCCAGCAGGCCGAGGCTACGGTGGACGGGAGTGAGTCATTGCCCCCCAGCCTGGGCGATGGAGTGAGACTCCAACTCAAAGAAAAAAAGGAAAAAGTTGAAGAGCATTCATTTGTGTATGGAGCTGTGATCATCACGAACAGACAGAGATCATTTGGAAAGGAGGCCCCAGCCTTGGGCATAGAGTTCCCGAAAGACAGTGGATCGACAGACATTCGGGCTGTGGCTTTGGGAGGCTGAGGTGGTGG
Organism: Carlito syrichta; assembly: GCF_000164805.1. Lineage (NCBI taxonomy): Eukaryota > Metazoa > Chordata > Mammalia > Primates > Tarsiidae > Carlito > Carlito syrichta. The sequence goes on from NW_007251893.1 coordinate 444,417, forward strand.
ACCACTGGAGCCCAGGAGATTGAGACCAACCTGGGCCACATAGCAAGACCTCGTCGCTCCCCATAACACAAACACTGGAGTCATGTGTGGTGGTGCCTGCAGTCCTGGTTACATGGGATGCGGTGACCTCCTTTCTGTGTCGTTCCTTTGCATTACCCCCCCTGACAGAACGTGCCAGTCTGGGTCAGACACCATGGCTAACGGCCATCAGCTCCCACCCTGGGAGGTCGAGGAGGGAGACTTCCTGAGCCAAAGGGTCATATACCAGCCCAGGTGACCAGGGCAGACCTTGTCATGGCGAGAGGTCTCCAAAGTTGAGTCAGGCATGTTGGCCCCCAAAGTCTCAACTCCTCTAGGGATGAGGCAGGAGTACTGCCTTAGCCTCATAGTTTGAGGCCCCAGGAGCCACTATCATGCCACCGCACCCCAGCCACACCGACAGAGACTCTGGTGATAAAAAAGATGCCTCCCATGTGCATCACAATGGACCCCTCTGGCTCCCCAGCAAAAGGTCCACATGGGTGGGGGACGATGAAGTTATTAGGATAAGAAGCGGCCACCAACGCCCGAAGGTGTTAGACAAGGAAAAGGGAACCTGGGCTGACAGCGGTGTTGCCAGACCGTCTTGATCACTCTATGCCCAACGGCTGCCCTAGTTCTGGACCATTCTTTCCTTAAGCTCACACATGTCTTTGCTGTAGGGCACGAGTGTGGAAGGTGGAGGCAGGCCTTCTGGGGCGTGTGGCTGAAGGCATGGGACGGACATGCCCATTGGTCACCCTTGAAATCATTCGCAAAAGACCAGCCAGAAAGTGCCTTTTCTAGTCCCATCCATGAGGGTGACTTCTCACACTGGGTGGCTGTGGTGGTGATGGTGGTGATTATTATTATTATTTAGAGTCAGAATCCCACTCTCTTGCCCAGGCCGGAGCACATGGACATGCTCACAGCAACCGCGGAAAGATGGTGGATTGGCAGACAATTGGGCTGTGGCTTTGGGAGGCCAAGGAGAGGGAATGCTGGAGCCCGGGAGTTCTAGACCAACCTGGGACACATAGCAAGACTTTGTCACTCCCCAGAACACAAAAACTGAAGTCATGCGTGGTGGCGCCCATGGTCTCGGGTACATGGGATGTGGTGCCCTCAGTCTTGGGACATTCTCTTGCATCAACCTGCCAACAGAATGTGTGAGTACAGGCCAGGCACTGTGGCTCATAGCCATCAGTCCTGCTACCTGCAAGGCCAAGGTGGGAGGCTGCCTGAGCCCCGAATTCAGAGACCATTTCAGATGACATGGTCAGACGTCATCTCGGCAAGTGGTCCCCAAAATTGAGTCAGTCGTGGTGACCCCCGGAGTCCTGGCTGCTCAGGGGCCAAGGCAGGAGAACCACCTTAGCCTTGCATGTCAAAGTCACTGGAGCCACAATGTGCTGCCGCATCCAGCCTGGCCGACGGAGATTCCTGTGACAAAAAAGACACCTCCCACGTGTGTCAAGACGGCCATCCACTTCTTCCATGGGAAAAAAGGTTCCCACGGGCAGGGACGATGGAGTGATTGGGAGAGGAAGGGGCCTACCCCACCAGAAGTTGGCAGACAGATCGATTGGAACTTGGGTTGGCCACGTCATGATCACTCTGAGTGCGATGGCTGTCCTACCTCAGGGACGTCTGTTTCATGATGAGCTCACACACGATTGAGGCAGGTCTTCTTGGTTGCATGGTGAACTTGCCCATTGACCACCTTTAAATCCACCCCTGAGGGTGACTTCTCACACTGTGTGGGAGGGATGGTGGTGGGGGGGGTGCTAGTGATTTTTTATTTGGCATCGGAATCCTGCTGTGTCACCCAGGCTGTAGTGCAGAGGCATGCTCTTGGTCACCGAGGCCTACATGCTGACAGCATATGCAGACACCCACTTCGGTCCATGAGTGGCTGGAACCAAAGGCCTGCACCACCCCGCCCGGCTAATTTTTGGATTTATTTTATTGGTTGAGATGAGGTCTAGTTCTGTGGACAGGCTCAGGCTGTCCACTCGCCTCAGAGACCAGCCTGTCATTGTGGTGGTGTTGGTGGTTGATATTATTATTCAGAGTCAGAGTCCTACTCTGTCACCCAGACTGGAGCACAGGGCCCCAGCCTCGGCCACCATGGCTTCCACCAGCTGGGCTCAGGCAATCGTCCTGCCACAACCTCCCAAGTGACCGCAACTTCAGGACTCATTTACTTGGCTTCTTATAGAGACTCAAAAGCACAGTCTCCAGTGATCCTCCCTCCTCAGCTTCCGGAGTGGCCAGGATGATGAGCATCTCGACTCCAGACCACCTGTTTGGATGGGTGCAGAGACGTGGGCTCCCTGTGAGGCCCAGGCTGGCCTTTAGCTCCTGGGCTCCAGTCATCCTCCAGTGTCAGCCTCCCAGTGTGCTCAGAATCCAGTCATGGGCCATCTCTCCAGGCCTTCTGGTTCATTTTCAATGAAGGACGAGGCCAGGCTCGGTGGCTCAGCCTTGTCATCCCAGCAGTTTGGGATGCTGAGGCCAGTGGTCAGCCTGATCCCGAGGGCCAAGATCCACTCGGGCACATCAGTGAGACCTCATCTATCCTCCATCCCAAATGAGCTGGTCATAGTGGCACACGTCTGTCATTCTGGCACCTCAGAAGTCTGGGAAAAGTCTCGCTGGAGCTTGGTGGGCCAAGGCTGCGGTGGCAGAGAGTGAGCCACTGCTCTCCACCATGGGTGATAGAGTTAGACTCTGACTCAAAGAAACAAAGGAAAAAAGGATAAAAAAGAAGAGCTTCCATTTGTATATGGAGTTGGGATTATCATGAACAGAGAGATATAATTTGAGAAGGATGCCGCAGCCTTGGACCTAGAGTTCCTGAAAGATGATAGATCAGCTGACAATCAGGCTTTGTCCAAGGAGGCTGAGGCGGGGGAACACTTGAGCCCGGGAGTTAGAGACCAGCCTGGGCCATGCAGTAAGAACTTTTGTTCCCTGGAACACAAACACTGGAATTGTGCATGGTGGTGCCCGCAGTCCTGCCTACAAGGTGATGCAGTGGCCTCCTTCCCACAGTGTTCTTTTGTGCTGCCCCCACTGACAGAATGTTCGAGTCCAGGCTGGGCACTGTGGCTCATGGCCATGAGCCCCTTGCTGTGGGAGGCCAAGGTGGGAGGCTGCCTGAGCCAATAGGTTGGTGACCAGCCAGGGCAACGTGGCCTAACCTCGTTTCAACAAGAGGTCCCCAAAATCGAGTCAAGCGTGTTGGCCTCCGGAGTCCCGGCTGCTTGGGGGACAGACTGGGAGCCCTAATTGTGCCTCCACACCCTAGCCCAGATGACGGAGACTACGGTGACAAAAAAAGATGGCTCCCACCTGTGTTATGATGGACGTCCATGGCTCCCCATGGAAAGGTCCATGACTGTGGGTGACAATGGAATGATTGGGAGAGGAAGGGATGCTCCCACCACCTGAAGATGGCAGAAAGGGTGACAGGAACCTGGACTGGCCATTGCATTGCCTGGCTGCCTGATTGCTCTGTGCCTGAGGCCCGCCCTAGCTCAGGGCCATCTGTTGCATGAGCTCCCACATGTCTTTGTTGTGGGGCACGAGTGTGGTTGGTGGAGGCAGGCCTTATGTGTCACATGGCCAAAGGAGCTTGACAGACTTCCGGGTGGCCACCTTTGAAACATCCCATGAATGACAGACTGGAAAGTGCTGTTTCCTCTCCTAACCATGAGGTTGACTCCACGCACTGGGTAGCAGAAGTGGTGGTGGTGGTGGTGATTATTATTAGTTGGAGTCAGCATCCCACTCTTTCACCCAGGCAGAGGGCAGGGGCACACTCACGGCCACTGCAGATCCACTTGCTGGGCTCAGAAGATTCTCCCGCCTTGGCCCACAGAGTGGCTGGAACCATAGGCCTGCACCACCATGCCCAGCTAATGTTTGGATTTATTTTTGAAGGTTGAGATGAGATCTCACCCCATGTCCTGGGCTGGTGTCAAACCCACAATCTCAGACCACATACTTGCCTGGGACTCCAAAGGGCTGGAATGCCAGGCTGTGCCACTGAGCCTGGCCTGAGGTTGTGGTGGTTTTTATTATTATTCTGAGTTGGAGTCCCATTGTGTCACATAGGTCAGAGCACAGGATCCCGCACTCAGCCACCACAGACTTCACCAACTGGGCTCTGGTGATTCTCCTGCCATGGTATCCCAAGTGGCCGGAATGACAGGCGTGTGTCACCATGCTTGGCTAATTTTTTTGGCTTCCTGTAAATGGGAGGTCTCAGCAAGTTAAATGGGCTGGTCCTAAACCCGGGGGCCCAGGCAATCCTGTTCCCTGGATCTCACAGAGCGCCAGGATGACAGTCATCAGCTCCGTGTCTGGTCTTGACACGCCTGCTTGGGCCTCACTGTAAGGCTAAATCCCTTCAGATGACCCAGGAACCAGGAGAGGGTGGCTGGAGTTGCCTGCTGAGCCATCCCTGGGGAGACCGCCTGGTGCAGGTGTATGTCTCTGATGGGGCACCCACCCCTCTGCCTGCCTCATTCTCCAGGGTGAACCCACTTTCTCTTCCCAGGGTCCACCTCAGGGAAAGCAAGGGCATGCCTCTCAAACCTTCAGGGGGCCAGGGACAGCCGTGCAACTCACACCTGTCTCCTTGGCATTCGAGGAGGCTGAGAGGGGAAGATTTCCGGAGCCTGGGAGCTCAAAACCAGACTCGACACCATAGCAAACTCTCACCTCTACCTCAAGCAAAAACCAGAAAAATGTGGTTGAGTGCAGGCTTCAGCGGGAATATTGTCTCCAGTCCAGAGTTCAAGGCCAGGCAGGGAGACCAGAATGTTGACCAAATGGAAAGCCTGAGATCACAGCAGTTTGGGATACCCAGGCTGAGAGGATGGCCCAAGTTGGACGGTTTGAGACCCGATTGGACAACATAGTTGGGAAAGAAAAAGAAAGAAAGAAAGGAAGAAAGAAAGAAAGAAAGAAAGAAAGAAAGAAAGAAAGAAAGAAAGAAAGAAAGAAGGAAGGAAGGAAAGAAAGAAAAGAAAGAAGGAAAGAAAGAAGAAATAAAGAAAGAAAAAATCCATTCTCCTGCAAAACTTATTCCCTCAATCCTTCCCCCCCACCACCTCACATGTGAGTGTCCACCAAATTTGGCCCTTTTTGGCCCAAACAACACCAATGTCTGCCCCTGCTTTGGTGCAGGAGTTCTCAAGCCTCCCTGGCTGGGTTTCTGCTGGCTCTCCTCTCCGAGGTGAGTAATGTGCCCCAGGCAGGCTGAACCTTCGACTCAGCAACAAGGACTTTCCACCAACAAATTTCAGGGGCAACCCTCACTGGGGGACATTACTTCCCCAACAGTCCCATTATTCCTGGCTCTAAAGCCAGTCACCCTATGAACACATCACGCACAGTTGAGAATCTGTGTACGAGTCTGATGTTTTTGGAGATAGGTTCTGTCTCTGTGGCCCAGGCTGAGGCCTGAGAGATGACCGTCGTTAATCACCAGTCTCAAAATCGCAGGCTTTGGCAATCCTCCCACCTTAGTTTCCTGAGTGGCGGGGACAATGGGCACCTCAACCCCAGACCTCCTGTGTGCATGGGTGTGGAAACAAGGTCTCCCTGCATGGCCCAAGCTGGCCTTGGGATTCTGGTCTCCAGTCATCCTCCCACCTTGGCCTCCCAGATCACTGATACCATGCATGGATCACTTCTCAAGACCTTCAGATTCGTTTTCAATGATGGATTGAGGGTGGGCTCTGGGACTCTGCATTGTCAACCCAGCACTTTGGGAGGCCAAGGCCAGTGGACAGCCCAAGCCCATGGGTTGAAAAGCCCTTGCACTCGGTGAGACCTTGTCTCCACCCTCTATCCCAAATGTGCTGGAGGTGGTGGTGCATACCTGTTGTTCCGGCTCCTTGGAAGGCTGGGTAAAGTCTAGCCTGGGCCCGGCAGCGTGAGGCTGTGGTGGCCAGGAGTGAGACACCACCCTCCATCCTTGTCAAAGAAGTGAGACTCCTATTAAATGAAAAAAAGGAAAAAAGAAAAAAAGAAGAGCATCCATTTGTGTATGGAGTTGTGATCATCGTGAACAGACAGAGATCATTAGGGAAGGAGTACCCAACTTTGGGCCTAGAATTCCCGAAAGACAGTGGATCAGCAGACAATCAGGCTGTGGCTTTGGTAGGCCATGGCAGGGAACCTCTGGAATCCGGGAGTTTGAGACCAACCTGGACCATGTAGTGAGACCTCGTTGCTCCCCAGAGCACAAACACTGAAATTATTTGTGGTGGTGCTTGCGGTCCTGGCTATATGTGATGTAGTGACCTCTGTTTCAGGGTGTTCTTTCCATTACCCATTCCCAAAGAACGTGTGAGTTCAGGTTGGGCACTGTGGCTCACAGTCGTCAACCCTATGACCTGGGTGGCTGAGGCAGGAGACTGCCTGATCCCTGGGGTCCGAGACCAGCCCAGGCGACATTGCCAGATCTTGTCTCGGTGAGAGGTGTCCATTATCGAGTCAGGCGTGGTGGATCCCGGAGCCCAGGCTGCTGAGGGGCCGAGGAGTTAGGACCACCTGGACCCCACCACGCGAGGACCCAGAAACGATGATTGTGATGCCATGCCCCAGCCTGGCCAACATAGACTCCGGCAACAGAAAAGATGCCTCCCAATTGCGTCATGTTGGGTGTCCACGGCTCCCCAGGAAAAAGTCAACTTGGGAGGGGGACGATAGAGTGATGGGGAGAGGAAGGGAGAGGGGCTCTCCCCCTGCCAGAAGGTGGCACACAGGACGACCACAACCTGGGCTGTCCAAGGCATTGCCAGATTGCCTTGATCATTCTGTGCCTGACAGACACACTACCTCTGGGCTGTCTGTTCTGTGAGCTCACACATTTCCTTACTGTGGAACACAAGTGTGGAGGGTGGAGGCAGACCTTAGGGATATCTGTCTGAAGGCATGGGATGGACATGCCCCATGGCCACCTTTGAAACCTCCCACAAACAACAGACCAAAAAGTACCTTTTCCTCTCCCATCCCTGAGGGTGTCTCCTCGTGCTGAGTCACAGAGGTGGTGGTGGTGGTGATTATTATTATTTGTAGTTGGAATCCTGCTCTGTCTCCTAAGCTGGAGTGCAGGGGCACACTCACGGCCACTGTGGACTCCACCTGTTGGGCTCAGGTGATCCTGCCGCCTCAGCCCTCTGAGTGACTGAAACCAGAGGCCTGCAACCCCACACCCGGTTAATCTTTGGATTACTTTTTATGGCCGAGATGAGACCTTGTCTTGGGTCCTGGGCTGGTGTCAGACCCGTAGGCTCAGGCCACCCACTCACCTTTGTCTCTGAAGGGCTGAGATGCTAGGCTGAGACCCAGATCCTGACCTGTGCTTAGGGTGGTTGTGGTGTTTAGTATTATTATTCTTAGTGGAAGTCCCACTCTGTCACCCAGGTCAAAGTGCAGGGGCCGGCTCTCAGCCACCATGACCTACATTGGCTGGGTTATGGCAATCCTCTTGCTGTGGCCTCCTAAGAGGCCGGAAAGATAGGCGTGCGACACCATGCACAGTTCAGGTTTTTGGCTTCTTGTAGAGAGGAGGTCTCACCAAGCTGCCTGGGCTGATATCGTACCCGGGGGCTTAGGCCATCCTCTCGGCTCGGCCACCCAGAGCACTGGTATGACAGGCATGAGACCCCACATTTGGCCTCCACACCCCTCATGGGGAACCACCACAAGTCCTGCTCCCTTCCAACAACCTGAGTCCCCAGAGATGGCGGCCAGAGTCACCCATCGAGCATCCCAGAGTCAGCACCTACCTCAGGGGTGTGTCTCCACTGGACGTCCACTCCTCTGCCAGTCTTCTTCCCCAGGGCTGACCTACTTGCCCTGCCCAGGGACCACCTTGGAGAAAGAGAGGGCATAACTCTCAAATCAACAGGGGTACAGGGATGGTGGGGCAACATGCCTGTCAGTTAGGCACTCAGGGAGGACGATACAGGAAGATGGCTGGATCCTGGGTGACTGATACCAGGATGGACACCATAGAAAGCCTCCTCGACTGCAAGCAAAACTCAGAAAACCTTGGGTGAGGAAAGGCATCAGCAGGAAGATGGCCTCTGGCCGAGAGTTCAAAACCAGGCAGGAAGACCAGGATGTCGACCAAATGGAAAGTCTGTGATCACAGCAGTTTGGAAGGCCCAGGCCGAAAGAATGTCCCAAGTTGGGATTTTTGAGAGCAGCCTGGGTAACCTAGTGGAAGGAAGGAAGGAAGGAAGGAAGGAAGGAAGGAAGGAAGGAAGGAAAGAAAGAAAGAAAAAAGAGAAAGAAAGAAAGAAAGAAAGATGTTCTCCTGCAAAACTTCTGTCCTCAGTCCTTTCTCCCCGAGACCCCACACATGTGAGGGTCCCCAAAGCTCAGCACCTTCCAGCCCCTACATGCCCCAATGGCTGCTCTCACTTTGGTGCAGGATTTCCTAAGACTCCCTGGTGTGGTTCCTGCTGGCTTTTCTCTCTGAGGTGAGAAATGTGCCCAAGGCAGGCAGACCCTCCAACTCAGCAATGAGGGCCTTCCACCAAGAAAGGCCAGGAACACATCCCTAACCCAGGGACATTTCTTCCCCCATAATCCCATTTTTCCTGGCTCAGTCACTCTCTGAAGTAAACAACCACACACAGTTGAGAATCTGTGTATGATTGTGATGTTTCTGTGGCCCAGGCTGGGGTCTGTTGACATGACCGTGGTTCACCACCAGTCTCGAAATCGTGGACTCTGGCAATCATCACGCATCAGTCACCAGAGTGGCCGGGATGATTGGCACCTCGACTCCAGACCCACTGTTTGAATGAGTGTGGAGACGGGCTCTCCCTGCATGGCCCAGGCTGGGTTTGGCCTCCTGGGCTCCAGCCATCCTTCCGACTCAGTCTCCCAGAGCACTGGTATTCCAGGCATGGGCCACCACACCAGGCATTCTGGTTCATTTTTGATGAAGGATCGTGACTGGGCTCGGGTGTTCAGCCTCATCATTCCAGTGCTTTGGGAGGCCGAGGCCAGTGACCAGTCAGAGCCCATGGGCCAAGACCTGCCCAGACACCTTGATGAGTCCTTGTCTCTACCCTCCAACCCAAATGAACTGGGCATGGTGGCACACACCTGTCATGCCGGCTGCTCCAAAGACCAGGGAAATGCATGCTGGAGCTTGGCAGTCCGGGGCTTCGGTCACCAGGAGCGAGCCACTGCTCTCCAACATGGGCAATAGAATGAGACTCCAACTCAAAGAAAAAAAAGAAAAAACAGAAGAGCATCCATTTGTCTATGGGGTTGGGATAATGGTTAACAGACATTTGGGAAGGAGGTGCCAAACTTGGTCCTAGAGTTCCCAAAAGATGGTGTGTCGGCAGACAATTAGGCTGTGGCTTTGGGTGACCCAGGTGGGGGTCCACTGGAGCCCAGGAGTTCTAGAGCAGCCTGGGCCATGTAGTGAGATCTTGTCGGTCCCTGGAAAGCAAACACTGAAGGAGCGCGTGGTATCACCAACGGTACCGGCTACACAAGAAGCAGTGGTCTCCATCCTGGGGGCTGTTTTTTTTTCTCCCCCACCAACAACACATGCACATCCAGGACGGACACCTTGGCTGATGGCCATCAGCCCTGTGCCCTGGGAGGCCTAGATGGGAGTTTCCCTGTGCCCAGGTGTCAGAGACCAGACCAGAAGACATGGCCAGACCTCATCTCAGCATGAGGTCCCCAAAATCGAGTCAGGCCTGGTGGTGTCTGAAGTCATAATCATGCCGTTGTGCTGCAGCCTGGCTGACGGAGACTCCAGCACAAAAAAGAGTCCTCCCAAGTGCATCACTATGGTCCTCCACGGCCCCCAGGGGGAAGTCTGAGTGGGCAGAGAATGATGAAGTGATCGAGAGAGAAAGGGACCCTCCCCCCACCCGAAAGTGGTTGACCAGCGATCAAAACCTTGGCTGGCCATGCCGTTGCCGGACCACCTGATTGCTCTGTGTCCTATGGCTGGCAAAGCTCGAGGCCATCTCTTCCGTGAGCTCACTCGCATCTTTGCTGTTGGGCATGAGTGTGGAGTACAGAGGCAGGTCTTCTGGGGCATGTGGCCAAAACCATGGGAGGAACATTCCAGGTGTTCACCGTTGAAACCTCCAGTGAACAACAGGCCAGAAAATGATTTTTCCTCTACCATCCCTGAGGGCAACTCCTCGTCCTGGGTGGCAGGGGTGGTGGTGGTGGTGGTTGTGGTTGTGTTGATTATTATTTGGAGTCAGAATCCCGCTCTGTCCCCCTGGTGGGAGCACAGGGGCATGCTAACGGCCACCACAGACTCCATCTTCCTAGCTCAGGTGATCCTCCCATCTCAGCTCCCCGAGTGACTTTAACCACAGGCCTGTGCCATCACACCCAGCTAATGTTTGGATTTATTCAGATGGCTGGGATGAGGTCTCACCCAGTGTCCTGGTCTGGTCTAGAACCAGGAGGCTCAGGCCATCCTCTCGCCCTGGCATCCCAAGCACAGGAGTGACAGATGAGAGGCCCATGCCCATCCTCCACATCCCTCTCAGGGCCCCCCTGTGAGTCCTGCAACCATCAGATGACCCGGGAACCCAGAGAAGGCAGCTGGAGTCACCCACCGTGTCTGTCCTGGGGTGGTGCCTGGTGCAGGGGTGTGCCTCCACCTGGTCATCCACCTCTCCACCTGCCTCATTCCCCAAGGTGGACCCGATCTCTCCTTCCAGGGGTCATGTCAGGGAAAGAGAGGGTATGACTCTCAAACCGCCTGGTGGTGGTCAGCCAGGCAACTCATGCATGACTACTCATCATCGGGGAGGCCGAGATGGGAAGATAGCCAGTATCTTCCTGGACTGAGACCAGGTTGGACACTATAGCAATCCCCCAACTCGACACCAAGCAAAACCCAGAAAACCTTGGGTGAGAGCAGGCCTTGGTAGGAGGATCAGCTCAGGACCAGAGTTCAAGACTAGGTTGAAAGACCAGGGTGTTGACCAAATGGAAATCCTGTAATTGCCGCAGTTTGGGATGCCAAGGATGAGAGGAAGGCCCAAGTTGGGAGGTGTGATTGAAACCAGGGCTACCTAGTGTGGAAACAAAAGAGAGAGAGAGAGGAAAAGAAGGAAAAAGAAAGAAAGGAAGGAAGAAATGCATTTTCCTGTAAACCTTCTGCTCAGTCCTTCCCTCCTGGCACTCCCACATGTGAGTGTCCCCAAAGTTCGGCACATTTCTGCCCCAACCCCCCCCAATGGTTGCCCCTGCTTTAGTGCAGGATTTCCCTAGGATCCTTGCCCTGGATCCTACTGGTTCTCCTCTCCAAGATGAGAAATGTGCCCCAGGCAGCCCGGCCCTCCGACTCGGCAATGAGGACCTTCAGCCAAGAAAGACCAGGGACTCAACCATCAGCCTGAGTCATTTCATCCCCCCAGTACAATTTTTTCTTGGCTTTCAAGGCTTTCACCCTTTGAACAAACCATGTGCAGTCAAGAAATTGTGAATGATTTTGATGATTTTGGAGACAGGGTCTGGATCAGTAGCACAGGCTGTGGTCTGGGGACATGACTGTCATTGCCCGCCAGCCTCGAAATCATGGTCTCTGGCAATCCTCCCACCTCAGCCTCCAGAGTGGCCGGGACAAGGGGAACCATGACCCCTGTTAGGATGGGTGCACAGATGGGGTCCCCCTGCATGGCCTGGTCTGGCTTTGGTCTCCTGGGCACCAGCCATCCTACCACCTAGACATACAAGAGCCCTGGGATTCCAGACATGGCTTCCATGCCCAGCCTTCTGGTTTGTTTTCAAAGAAGGATAGAGGCTTGGCTCTGGGCCACAGCCTTGTCATCCAAGTGCTTTGGGAGGTCGAAATCAGCAGCCAGCACCAACCAAAGTGTCCAAGACGTGCCTGGGTAAGTCAGCAAGACCTTGTCTCTAACCTCCATCCCAAATGAGCTGGGCGTAGTGGTGGGCACCTGCCATTCTGGCTCCTCGGAAGGCCAGAGGGGAAGGCTCGTGGAGCCAGGCAGGGAGAGGCTCGGGTGCCCAGGAGTGAGCCCCCACCCTCCAGCCTGGGGAATGGAGTGAGATGCCACTAAATAAAAACATAAGGAAATAAAAGAAGAGCATCCATTTGTGTATGCAGTTGGGATCATTGTGAACAGACAGATATCATTGGGGAAGGAGGCCTCAGCCTTTGGTGTAGAGTTTCTGAAAGATGGTGGATCGGCAGACAATCAAGCTGTGGTTTGGGAGGTTGAGGTGGAGGACCACTGGAGTCCAGGAGTTTGAGAGCATCTTTGGCCACATAGTGAGACATCGTCTCTCTTCGGAACGCAAACACACGAGTTGTGCATGGAGGTGCCTGCATGCCCCAGCTACACAGGATTTGATGGCCTCCATCCCAGGGCATGCCTTTTTTTGTCTGCACTGGCAGCACCTGCGAGTCCAGGCTGGGTGCCGTGGTTCATGGCCATAAGTCCTGAACCCTGGGACCCTGAGGAGGAGGCTGACTGAGACCCAGGTCAGAGATCAGTCCTGGTGATGTGGCCAGAACCCATCTTGCTGAGAACTTCCCCAAATCGAGTCTAGCGTGGTGGTCCAGGAGTCTCGGCTACTCAGGGGTTGAGGTGGGAAGACAACCTGAGCCCAGCAGGTTGAGACCCTGGGAGCCACAATCGTGCCACCATGCAGAAGTCCAGCAGACAGACTCCGGCGACAAAAAAGACACCCTCCACATGAGTCACAGCAGGCGTCCACGGCTCCCCAGTGAAATATCTGTGTGGGAGGGGGATGATGGAGTGATCAGGAGAGGAAGGGGCCCTCCCCCCACCCGAAGGTGGCAGACCGACTGGCTGGAACCTGGGCTGGCTATGGTGTTGCTGGACTGCCTTGATTGCTCTGGGTCTGATGGTCACCCAAACTCGAGGCTGCCTGTTCCTTGAGCTCACACTCCTCTTTGCCGTGGGGCATGATGTGGAGGGTGGAGGCACACGTCCTTCTGGGAAGTGAGGCTGAAGGTGTATGATGGATATGACTAGTGGCCAACTTTGAAACCTCCTGTGAATGACAGGTTGAAAAATACCTTTTCTGCTCCCATCCCTGAGGTTGACTCCTTTCCCTGGGTGGCAGGGATGGTGATGGTGCTGATAGTGGTGTTTATTATTATTTGGAGTCAGAATCCTGCTCTTTTGCCGAGGTCAGAGTGCAGGGGCACACTCACGGCCACCACAGACTCCTCCTGCTGAGCTCAGGCAATCCTCCCAACAGGTTCGCCGGAGTGGCTGGAATCACAGTCCTGTGCCACCATGGCCGGCTAATTTTTTATTTATTCTTAATGGCTGAGGCAAGGTCTTGCCCCATGTCCAGGGCAGGTGTCGACCTAGGGGCTCAGGCCATCCTCTCGTCTCAGGCTCCCAAGGGCCGGGATGCCAGGCTGAGCCCTTGAGCCTGGCCTGTGGCTGTGGTAGTGGTGGTAGTTGGTATTATTATTCTGAGTCAGAGCCCCACTCTGTTACCAAGGCCAGAGCACAGGGACCTACTGTTAGCCACCGTGGCCTCCACCGGCTTGGCTCAGGCAATCCTCCCACCACGGCCTCCCTAGTGGCCAGAAAGATAGGAGTGAACCACCATGCTCAACTCATTTTTTTGGCATCATGTTTAGGCAAGGTCTCACTGAGATGCCCGGGCTGGTATCAAACCCAGGGACACAGGTCATCACTCACCTAAGCCTCACGGAGTGCCAGGATGACAACGTGTGAGCCCCTGTGCCCCACCTCCACACCCCTCTTGGGGTCCCACCTCGAATCCCTATTCCTTCCAATGACCAGGGACCCTGGAGTGGGTGGCCAGAGTCATCCGCCAAGCCCTCTCTGGGGGGAGTGACTGGCACAGGGGTGTGTCTCCACCAGGGCAACCACCCCTTCACCTACCTCATTCCTGAGGGTGGACCCACATGCTCCTCCCAGGGCCCAACTCGAGGAAAGGTAGGGTGTGACTCTCAAACTTTCAGTGGGATGAGGACGGCTGGTTGACTCACGCCTGTCTCCTCAGCTCTGGGGGAGGCCGAGAAAGGAAAATAGCTGGAGCCCAGGTGCTCGAAACCAGGCTGAACACCATCACAAGCCACCATCTCAAGTTAAACACAGAAAACCATGGTTTACGGCAGGCCTTGGCAGGAGGATCACCTCCAACCCAGTTCAAGAACAGGCAGGAAGACTAGGATGTTGGCCAAATGGAAAGCTTGTGATCGCAGCATTTTGGGAAGCCCAGGCCCAGACCCGAGTTGGGAGGTTTGTGAGAAGCATTGGCAACCTAGAGAGGAAAGAAAAGAAAGAAAGAAGGAAAAGAATGAAGAAAGGAAGAATGGAAGGAAGAAAGAAGGAAAGAAAGAAAAGAAAAACAAAAGAAAAGAAATCCATTTTCCAGCAAACATTCTGCCTTCAGTCTTTCCCTCACTGCTCCCATCATATGTGAAGTTCCCCCAACTCAGCAGCTTTTAGACACAGCTCTCCCTAATGTCTGCCCCTGCTTTGGTGTGAGAATTCCCGAGGTACCCTTGCCGCGTTTCTGCTGGCTCTGCTATCCAAGGTCAGAAATGTGCCCCAGGAAGGCCGACCCTCCAACTCAGCAATGGGTATCTTCCATCAAGAAAACACAGGGACTCATCCCTCACCCAGGGACATTTCTTCCCCCCAATCACATTTTTCCTGGCTCTAAAGCTAGTCGTCCTGTGAACACACCATGTGCAGTTGAGAATCTGTGTGCATTTCTGATGTTTTTGGAGACAGGGTCAGCCTCCAGAGTGGATGGGACGACGGACACCCTATTTGTATGGGTGCACAAACGGGTTCTCCCTACATGGCCTGGGGTGGCCTTGGGTTCTGAGGCTACAGCCAACCTCCCGCTTTTGCCTCCTAGAGTGCTGGTATTCTGGGCATGGTCCTCCATGGCAAGCATTCTGGTTCGTTTTCAATGAAGGATCGAGGCTGTGCTCAGGGGCTCAGCCTCATCATCCCAACACTTTGGGAGGCCGAACCAGTGGCCAGCCAGAGCCCACAGGTTGAAACCCACCCAAGCACAACGGTACGACCTCGTCTCTACTATCCATCCCTAATGAGCAGGAGTGGTGGCATGCACCTGTCATTTCAGCTCCTCTGAAGACCAGGGAAAGGCTCGCCGGAGCCCAGCAGGCCAATGCTATGGTGGCTGTAAGCAAGCCACCGACCTCCAGCCTGGGTGACTAATTGAGACTCCGTCTCAAAGTAAAAAAGGAGAAGGAAAAAAAAGAAGAGCATCTATTTGTGTTTGGAATTGGGATCATTGTGATCAAACAGAGATCATTTGGGAAAGAGGCCCCAGCCTTGGGCCTAGAGTTCCCGAAAGACAGTGCATCAGCTGACAATCGGACTGTGGCTTTGAGAGGCCAAGATGGGGACCACAGGAGCCCAGAAGTTTGAGACGAGCCTGGGACACATAGTGAGTCCTCGTGGCTCCCCAGAACACAAACACTGAAGTAGCCCGTGGTGGCCTCCACAGTCCCAGCTACACGGGATGTGGCTCCTCAATCCCAGGACATTCCTTGCATCAACCCGCTGACAGAACGTGCGGGTCCAGGCCAGACACACTGGCCCAAGGCTGTCAGCCCAGCTCCCTGGGAGGCTGTGGTGGGAGGCTGCCTGAGCCCAAATTTCAGAGACCAACCCAGGCATATTGGGCAGACCTCATCTCAGTGAGAGGTCCCCAAAATTATGTCATGCGTGGTGGCTCCTGGAGTCATGTCTGCTCAGGGGCTGTGGCAGGAGGACCACTTGAGCACCACAGGTCGATGACCTGGGATCAATAATCATGTTGGTGTGCCCCAGCCCAGTTGATGGAGACTCTGACCTAAAAAAAGATGCCTCCCACATGTGTCAAGAAGGGGGTAAATGGCTCCCCAGGGAAAGGTCCCCATGGGCAGGGGATGATGTAGTGATTGGGAGAAGAAGGGGCCCTCCCACCCGAAAGTGGCAGACTGGGCAACCGGAACCTGGGCTGGCTACAGCATTGCACACCCACCTTGTATGCTCAGTGCCTGAAGCCCGCCCTATCTTGGGGCTGTCTGTTTCGTGAGCTCACATGCATCTTTGATGTGGGGCACGAGTGTGGCAGGTGGAGGCAGGCCTTCTGGCAAGTGTGGCCGAAGGCATGGGGCAGATGATCCCAGTGACCACCTTTGAAACTTCTCGCAATTGACAGGTGGGGAAGTGCCTACTTCTTTCCCATCCCTAAGGGTGACTCCTCGAACTTGGGTGGCAGAGGTGGTGGTGGTGGTGGAATTATTATTTGGAGTTGGAATCCTGCTCTGTCACCCAGGCCGGAATGCAGGGTCTAGCTCAAGGCCACCACGGACTCCACGTGCCAGGCTCAGGTGATCCTCCCACACTGGCCCCCAAAGTGGCTGGAACGACAGTGGCTGGAATGACAGTGGCTGGAATGACAGGCATGCAACACCATGCCCAGCTAATATATATGTGTGTAGGTATATATATATTTTTGAGTTGGAGTCTCACAAGGTTGTCCAGACAGGAATGCAGTGGCTGCTTCCGGCCACTGCAGCCTCCACCTGCTGGGCTCTGGCGATCCTTCTGCCTCAGCCTTCCAAGTAGCTGGAACTACAGGTGCGTGCTACCACGCCCAGCTGATTTTTGACTTATTGTAGAGATGAGGTCTCGCCAAGTTGCCCAGGTGGGTCTCGAAACCACAGGCTCAGGCAATTCTCTCACCTTAGTCTCCCAAAGCATGGGATTACAGGCTGAGCCACTGAGCCCGGCAGGATATATTTTTGATGACTAAGATGAGGTCGACCACAGGGTTCAGGGCTGGTCTTGAACCACAGGCTCAGGCCGTCCTCTCGTCTCGCCCTCGAAGGGCTGGGATTTCAGGCTGAGCCCCTGAGCTTGGCCTGTGGTTGTGGTGGTGGTGGTTGATATTATTATTCTGAGTTGGAGTCCCACTCTGTCACGCAGTCCAGAGCACAGGGGCCTGCTCTCTGCCACCGCAGCCTCCACCCACTAGGCTCAGGCTATCTTCCCCCTGTGGTCTCCGGAGTGGCCGGAAAGACAGGCATTTGCTACCATGCTCAGCTCATTTTGTTTGTTTCTTGTAGAGATGAGTTATCGCCAAGGTGCCTGGGCTGGTCTCGAACACAGGGGCTCAGGCCATCCTCTCACCTCAGCCTCCCAAAGCGCTGGGTGGCAAGCATGAATTCCCACGTCCAGCTTTCACAGCCCTCTCGGAACACCAGCACAAGGCCTGCTCCCTTTAGACAACTCTGGACACCAGAGAAGGCAGCTGGAGTCATCCACCAAGCTCGTCCAGGAGGAGAGCCTGTTGCAGGGCCATGTCTTCACAGGGGCGGCCAGCCCTCTGAATGCCTCATTCCCCAGGGTGGACCCACTCGATCCTCCCAGGGGCCACCTGGGTGAAAGGGAGGGCGTGACTATCAGACATTCAGGGCTGTGGGGATGGCAGAGCACTCAGGGAGGCTGAGACGGGAAGATGGCTGGAGCCCAGGAGCCCAAGACCAGGCTGGACACCATAGCAAGCCCCCACATAGAACTCAATCAAAACCCAGAAATCCTTGGGTGAGGGCAGGACTTGACAGGAGGATCACCTCCAGCCCACAGTTCAAGATTAGGCAGGAAGACCCGGATGACACCCAAATGGAAAGCCTGTGATCTCAGAAGTTTTGGAGGCCCAGGCTGAGAGGATGGCCTGAGTTGGGATGTTTGACAGCAGCCTGGGCAACCTAGAGAGGAATGAAAATAAGAAAAGAAAGAAAGAAAGAAAGAAAGAAAGAAAGAAAGAAAGAAAGAAAGAAAGAAAGAAAGAAAGAAAGAAAGAAAGAAAGAAAGAAAGAAAGAAGGAAAGAAAGAAATCCATTCTCCTGCAACACTTGTTCTCTCAGTCCTTCCACCACCGCCCCCCACATGTAAGGGTCAGCCAAGCTCAGTGCCTACCAGCCCCAAACCATTCCCCAAGGTCTGCCCCCTGTTTGGTGCAGGAGTTCCCAAAGCACCCTGACCAGGTTCCTTCTGACTCTCCTTTCTGTGGTGAGAAATATGCCCCAGGCAGGCTGACCTTCCAACATGGCAACAACGTCCTCAGCCAAGAAAGGCCAGGGACACATCCCTCACCCAGGAACATTTCTCCACCCCCAATTCATTTTTTCCTGACTGTAAAGTCAGTCGCCTGTGAACACATGATGCGCAGTTGAGAATGGTTTTGGAGACAGGGTCTGGGTCTATGGCTCAGGCTGGGGCCCAGGGACACCACTGTTGTTCACTGCCAGCCATGAAATTGGCGATCCTCCCTCCTCAGCAACCAGAGTGGCCAGGATGATGGGCATCTCCACCTAAGACCCCCTGTTGGACGGGGACTCCCTGTGTGCCCTGGGCTAGTCTTGGGCTCCTGGGGTCCTGTCATCCTCACACCCCGGCCTCCCAGAGCACTGGGATTTCAGACGTGGGCCACTGTGCCAGGCCTTATGGTTCGTTTTTGACAAAAGATAGAGGCTGGACTCGAGGGTTGAATCTCGTCATCTCAGTGCTTTGGGAGGCTGAGGCCTGTGACCAGCCCGAGCACACAGGCTGAGACCTGCCTGGGCACCACGGTGAGACCTCATCTCTACCCTCCATTCCAAATGTGCTGGGGGTGGGGGCACATGCCTGTGGGTCCAGCTCCTTGGAAGGCCGGGAAGAGACTTGCCGGAGCTTGGTGTCCCGAACCAGTGGTGATCGTGAGCGAGACACCACCCTCCAGCCTGGATGATGGAGTGAGATTGTGAATCAAAGAAAAAAAGGAAAAAATGTAAAACAGAAGCGCCTCCATTTGTATATGGAGTTGGGATCATCATGAACAGACAGAGATCATTTGGGAAGGAGACCCCAGCCTGAGGTCTAGAGTTCCTGAAAGACAATGGGTAAGGAGACAATTGGACTGTGGCTCTGGGAGGCTGATATGGGGGATGGCTGGAGTCCAGGAATTCAAGACCAGCCTTGGCCATGTAGTGAGACCTCGTTGCTTCCCAAACACAAACACTGGAGTTGCACATGGTGGCGCATGTGATCCTGGCTACACAGGATGTGGTGGCCTCCATCCCTGGGGATTCCTTGTGTCACCCCCACTGACCAAACGTGTGAATCCATGACAGGCAGTGTGGGTAATGGCCATCAGGACTGTGCCTTGGGAAGCCAAGGCAGGAGGCTGCCTGAGGACAGGGATCAGAGACCAGTCTGGGAAAAGAGGGCTGACCTCATCTCGGTGAGTGGTCCACAAAATCGAGTAATGTGTGGTGGCCCCTGGAGTCCTGGGTACTCAGGGACCTAGGCAGGAGGACCACCTGAGCCCCATAGGTCAAAGCCCCAGGAGTCACGATTGTTCTGCAATGCCCCATCCCTGCCAATGGAGACTCTGGTGACCAAACAGACACATCCCACGTGCATCACGATGGGCATCCACAATTCCCCATGGAAAGGTCGGCAGGGGACGGGTGATGATGGAGTGATCAGGAGAGAAAAGGACCCACCTCCGCCTGAAGGTGGCAGACACGACCAGAACCTGGGCTGGCCTCTGTGTTGCCATACCGCCTTGATTGCTCTGTGCCCAATGGCCGCTGTAGATGGGAGCCAACTGTCCTGTGAGCTCACACATGTCTTTGTGTGGGGACGAATGTGGAGGGTGGAGGCAGCCCTTCTGTGGCACGTGGCCCAAGGTGTGAGACGAACGTGCCTGGGGGCCACCTTTGAAACCTCCCATGAATGACAGGCCAGAAAGTGCTTTATCCCATCCCTAAGGGTGACTCCTCACGCTGGGTGGCAGAGGTGGTGGTGGTGCTGGTGATTATTATTATTTGGAGGCGGAATCCCACTCTGTTGCCCAGGATGGAGTGCAGGGGCACACTCAGGCCACTGTTGTCTCCACCTGTTGGGCTCAGGCAAACCTCCTACCTCAGCCCACCAAGTGGCTGGAAACAAAGCCCTGCGCTACCACCATCGTCGAATCTTTGGATTTACTTTTCATAACCAAGATGAAGTCTCACCCTGTGTCCCAGACTGGTGTTGAAGCCACAGGCTCAGGACATTCACTTCCCTGGGCCTCTGAAGGACTGGAATGCCAAGTTGAACCCCTTACCCAGACCTGTGGTTATGGTGGTGGTGGTGGTTGGTATTATTATTCTGAGTAGGAGATCCGCTCTGTCACCCAGGTTGGAGTGCAGGGGCCCAAACTCGGCCACTGTGGCCTCCACCAGCTGGGCTCCGGCGTACCTCCTGCCATGGACTACCGAGTGCCTGGAACTCCAGGCTTGCACCACCAAGTTCGGCTAATTTTTTGGACTTCTTGTAGAGACGAGGTCTCGCCAAGGTGCTCGGCCTGGTCTCAAACTTGGGGGCTCAGGCCATCCTCTCACCACAGCCACCCAGTTCACTGGGATGACTGGTGTGAGCCCCATTCCTGGCATCCAACACCACTCAGGGTGGGAGGTCGAGGCACACTCCCTTCTGATGACACGGAGCCATGGAGAGGGGGCCCAAATTCACCTTTCGAGCCCTCTCCACGGGGAGCGTGTGTCGCAGGATGGTGTCTCCACTGGGGTGTCCACACCTCCTCTCACCTTGTTCTTAAGGGTGGATTCACTCACTCCTCTCAGAAGCCTCCTCGGGGAAAGGGAGGGCATGACTTTCAAGCTTTTAGTGGGGCGGGAACATCTGGGTGACTCACGCCTGTGTCCTCGTCACAAGACCAGTTTTGACAGCATTACAATTCCCCACCTCGACCCAAGCAACCCCAGAAAACCTTGAGTGAGGGTAGGGCTCAGCAAGAGGATCACCTCCGACCCAGAGTTAAAACCAGGCAGGAAGATCAAGATGTCTACCAAATTGAAAGCATGTGATGCAACAGTTTGGGAACCTCAGGCCAAGATGAAGACCTGATTCGGGAGTTTTGAGAGCAGCCTGCTCAACCTAGCAAGGAAAGATAAGAAAGAAAGAAAGAAATCCATTCTACTGCAAACTTTCTGCCCTCAGTCATACACCTCCCTCCCACCCTGCCCACATATGAGGGTCCCCCAAGATCGACACCTTCCAGCCCCAACCTCCCCCAATGGCTGCCCCCACTTTGGTGTGGGAGTCCCTGAGGTTCCCTGGCCAGGATTCTGCCAGTTATCCTCTCTGAGGTGAGAAATGTTCCCCTCTGACTTGGCACTAAGGACCTTCCACCAAGAAAGTTCATGGACACATCTCTCACCCAGGGACATTGCTTCCTCCCAATCCCATTTCCCCTAGCTCTAAAGCTAGTCGCTCTGTGAACACAACATCCCCAGATGAGAATCTGTGTATGAATCTGATGTATTTGGAGGCAAGGTCTGACTTTGTGTCCCAGGCTGGGGTCCGGGGACATGACCACTGTTCACCACCAGCCTTGAAATTGCAGACTCTTACAGTCCTCCTGCCCCAGTCTCTGGAGTGGCCAGGACAAAGAGAACCTTGACCCCAGACCCCCAGTTTGAATGGGTGCGGAGCTGGTGTCTCCCTTCCTGGCCCGTACTGGCCTTGGGTTCAGGGAGTCAAGCCATCCACCCACCTTGGCCTCTCAGTGCTGGGATTCAAGGTATTGGTTGCCAGGCTAGGCTTTCCAGTTCGTTTTTGTCAAAGGACCGAGTCCTAGCTTGGGAGCTCAGACTCATCATTCCAGTGCTTTGAGAGGCCAAGGCCAGTGACTGGACTGAGCTGGCAGGCAGAGACCAGACTGGGCACCTCAGCGAGAACCCATCTCTACCCTCCATCTCAAATGATCTGGGCGTGGTGGCGTGTACTTGTCATTCCGGTTCCTGGAAAGGCCAGGTAAAGGCACGCCAGAGTCCAGCAGGGTGAGGCAGAGATGGCCGACAGCGAGCCTTCACTCTTCAGCCTGGATGATGGAGTAAGACATTGACGGAAAGGAAAAAAGGAAAAAAAGCACAACATCCATTTGTCCATTTGTGTATGGAGTTGGGATCACCGTGAACAGACAGAGATCATTTGGGAAGGAGACCCTATCCTTGGGCCTAGAGTTCCCGACAGATGGTGGATCGGCAGACATTCAGGCTGTGGCTTTGGGAGGCTGAGGTAGGGGGAACGCTAGATCCCGGGAGTTTGAGACCAGCCTGGGCCCCATAGCAAGACTTCATCACTCCCCAGAACACAAGCACCAGAGTCTTGCGTGGTGTCTCCTGCAGTTGCGGCTACACAGGTTACAGTGTTCTCCATCCTGGGGTGTTCCTTTGGATCACTCCCACCGACATAACGTGTGAGTTCAGGCTGGGCACCATTGCTTATGGCCATCATCCCTGTGCCCTGAGGCTGAGGCAGGAGGCTTCCTGAGCCCAGAGATCAAAGACCAGTCCAGGCGATGTGGCCAGACCCCGTCTTGGAGAGAGTTCCTCAAAATTATGTTAGGTATGGTAGCCCCTGGAGTACCAGTTGCTAGGGGGTTGTGGAGGGATGACTGCCTGAGCCTCACAGGTCGAGACCCTGGAAGCCACGATCTTGTCACCATGACATAGCCCAGCTGAAGGAGACTCTGGTGACAAAACAATGCCCACCATGAGCACCACAATGGGAGCACGGCCTGTGGTTGTGGTGGTGGTCTTTGGTATTAGTATACTAAGTCAGAGACCTGCTTTGAGACCCAGGACAGAGCACAGAGGCCCATTCTCGGGCATCACAGCCTCCCCTGGCTCGACTCCAGCCATCCTCATGCTGCATACTCCTGAGTGGCCAGAATGACAAACATGTGCCACCACACTCAACTCATTTTGTTGGTTTCATGTAGAGATGAGGTCACGTCAAGGTGTCCGAGCTAGTCTTGAACTCGGGGGCTCAGGCCATCCTCTTGCCATGGCCTACCAGAGTGCCAGGATGACAGGAGTGAGTCCCCGCATCCATGCTCCACACCCCTCTCAGGCCCCACAGAGAGGCCCATGCCCTTCCAACAACCTGGGACCATGGAGAGGGCTGCCAGAATTGAGAGCTAGCCCTCCCAGGGGGAAGACCAGACCCTGGTGCAGGGGCATGTCTCAGCCAGGTCGTCCACCCCTCCACCTGTCTTATTCCCCAGGGTGGAAAGGCTTCCTCCTCCCAGGGTCAACTCAGGGAAAGGGAGGGCATTACTCTCAAACCTTCAGCACTCACGGTGGCCAAGAGGGGTAGATAGCCAGAGCCCAGAAGCTCGTGATCAGGCTGGACACCATAGCAGGCCCCTACTACGACTGCAAGTAAAACCCAGAAAACCTTGATTGAGGGCAGGCCTTGGTGGGAGACTCTCGTCTGGGCCAGAGTTTAAGACCAAGCAGGAAGACCAGGATGTTTATCAAAAGGAAAGCCTGTGATCGCAGCATTTTGGGAGGCCCAACCGAGAAGATGGCCTGAGTTGGGCAGTTTGAGAGCAGCCTGGGCAACCTAGTGAGGAAACGAAAGAAAGAAAGAAAGAAAGAAAGAAAGAAAGAAAGAAAGAAAGAAAGAAAGAAAGAAAGAAATCCATTTTAGTGTAAACCTTCTGCCCTCAGTACTTCCCCCGCTGCCAGCCCCATATGTGAGGGTCCCCCAAGCTCGGCACCTTCCATCCCCTACCCCCCCAATGGCTGCCCCTGTTTTGGTGTGGGAGTTCCTGAGGCTCCCTGACCGTGTCCCTGCCAGCTCTCCTCTCCGAGGCAAGAAATTTGCCTCAGGCAGGTCAATCCTCAGACTCAGCAATGAGGACCTTCCACCAAGAAAGCCCAGGGACAAAGCCCTCAACGGGGGAAATTTCTGCCCCCTGAATCCCATTTTTCCTGGCCAGTCACCCTGTGAACACACCACGTGCACTTGAAAATCTGTATACGATTCTGATGTTTTTGGTGACAGGGTTTGGCTCTGTGGACCATATTGGGACCCATGGACAAGACTGTCATTAACTGCCAACCTCAAAATTGTGGGCTCCGGCAATCCTCCAATCTCAGCCAATGGAGTGGCTGGGATGATGGGTACCTTGGCCCCAGACCCCCTGTTTGGATGGGTGCAGTGACAGAGTCTCCCTGCATGTTCCAGGCTGACCTTAGGCTTCTGGGCTCCAACCATCCTCCTGCCTCTGCCACCCAGAGTGCTGGGATTCTGGGTGTGGGCCGCCGCACCAGGTCTTCTGGTTCATTTTCAATGAAGGATCGAGACCAGGCTCAGGGGCTCAGCCTAGTCATAACAGGGCTTTGGGAGGCCAAGGCCAGCTGCTGGCCTGAGTCTGGGGGTTGAGACATGCCCAGGCACCTCGGCAATACCTTGTCTCTACTCTCCATCCCAAATGAGCTGAGGGTGGTGGCGCACATCTGTATTTATGGCTTCTTGGAAGGCTGGGGAACGTCTAGCTGGAGTGCGGTGGGGTGATGCTGTGGTGGCAGGGAGAGATCCACCGCCCTTCAGCCTGTGCAATGAAGTGAGTCTCTGACTCAAAGAAAAAAATGAAAAAAGGAAAAAAAAAGAGAACATCCATTTGTGTATGGAGTTGGGATCACCGTGAACAGACAGAGATCATTTGGAAAGAGGCCCAGCCTTGGGCCTACATTTCCAGAAATATGGTGAATCGGCAGACAATTGGGCTGTAGCTTTGGGAGTCTGAGTTGGGTGAACTCTGGATCCTGGGAGTTCTATAACAGCCTGGGCCACATAGCGAGAACTCGTAGGTCCCTGGAACGCAAACACTGGAATCAGCTGTGGTGGCACTCGTGGTCCTGACTACATGTGATGTGGTGGCCTCGGTCCTGGGGTGTTCCTTTCTGATGCCCCTGCCAACAGAATGTGCGAATTCAGGCCAGACACCATGGCTTACGTCCATCAGTTCCCGCCCTGGAAGGTTGAGGTGGGAGGCTGCCTGAGCCCAGGTTTCAGAGACCAGCCCGGGAAGGTGGCAGTCCTTGTCTCTGTGAGTGTCCCAAATATCGAGTAAGGTGTGGTGGCCCCCAGAGTCCCAGTTGCTCGGGGGCCAATGCAGGAGGACCGTCTGTGTACGACAAGTCAAGGTTCCGGGAGCTACGATTGTGCTGCCATGTCCCAACCTGACTGATGAAGACTCCGGCGACAAATAAGACCCTCCCACATGTGTCACAATGGGTGTCCACGGCTCCCCAGGGAAAGGTCTGTGTGGCCGGGGGACCTTGGATTGATCAGGACAGGAAGGGGCCTTTCCCCGACCCAAAGGTAGCAGACAGAATGACTGGAACCTGGGCTAGCCACAGCATTGCTGAACCACCTGAATTGTTCTGCTCCCGACGGCTGCCCTAACTTGGGGCTATCTGTCCCGTGAACTCACACACATCATTGATGTGGGGTACATGTGTGGAGGGTGGAGAAAGGCCTTCTGGGGCATGTGAACAAAGGCACGGGACAGACATACCCAGTGGCCACCATTGAAACCTTCCATGAATGACAAGCTGGAAAGTACCTTTTCTATTCCCATTCCTGAAGGTGACTCCTCGTGCTGGATGGCAGGGGTGCTGGTGGTGGTGGTGGTGGTGATTATTATTATTTGGAGTCTGAATCCCACTACATCACCTAGGCCAGAGTTCAGGGTCATGCTCACTGCCACCACCTAATCCACTTGCCGGGCTCAGTCAATCCTCCTGCCTTGGATCTCTGAGTGGCTGGAACCACAGGCCTATTCCACAAGGCCTGGTTAATGTTTTGATTTATTATTGATGGCTGAGATGAAGTCTTGCCCCATGTCCCGGGCTTTTGTTGAAAGGCAGGCTCAGGGCATCCACTCGCCTGGGGCTCCAAAGGGCAGGGATGCCGGGCTGAGCACCTGAGCCTGGCTTGGGGTTGTTGTTGTGGTGGTGGTGGTGGTTGGTATTATTATTCTGAGTCAGAGTCCCACTCTGTCACTCAGGTTGGAGTGCAGATTCCCACTCTTGGCCACAGTGACCTCCACTGGCTGGTCTCCAGTGATGCTCTTGCCATGGTCTCCCAAGTGGCTGGAACGATAGCATGCACCACCACAACCAGCTCATTTTTTTGGCTTCTTGTAGAGATGAGGTCTCACCAAGGTGCCCGGACTGTTCTCGAACACGGGGGCTCAGAGCAACCTCTCGCCTCAGACTCCCAGAGCCCCTGGATGACAAGACTGAGCCCCTGCATCCAGCCTCCACAACCCTCTTGGGGCCCCACTGCAAGCATTGCTCCCTTCTGACAACCCACGACCCCAGAGTGTGTGGCAAAAGTTACCACCAAGACCTCCCCGGGGAGAGCACCTGGTGCAGGGTCATGACTCCACCGGGTCACCCATATCTCTGCCCACCTCTTGTGCAGTGTGGACCCACTTGGTCCTCCCAGGGGCTACCTCGGGGAAATAGATCGTGTGACTCTCAAAAGTTCAGGTAGCAGGAATGTCCGGGCACCTCACACCTGTCTCATTGGCAGTCGGGTAAGCCGAGATGGGAAGATGATCAGAGTTCAGGAGCTGAAGACTAGGCTGGATACCATAGCAAACCCCCACCTCTACCCCAAGAAAAATCCAGAAAACTTTGGGTGAGGGCAGGCCTTGGCAGGAGGATCGCCTCCAGCCCAGAGTTAAAGACCAGGCAGGAAGACAAGAATGTCGACGAAATGGAAAGCCTGTTATCAGCAAAATGGAAAGCCTGTTATCACAGCAATCATTCCAGCACCTTGGAAGGTCAGGGAATACTCGCCAGACCGAGAGGATGGCCAAATTTGGGCTGTTTGAGAGCAGCCTGGGCAATCTAGTAAGGAAAGAAAAGACAGAAAGAAAGAAAGAGGCCAGACACGGTGGCTCAGCTTGTAATCCCATGCTTTGGGAGGCCAAGGTGAGTGAATTGTCTGAGCCCGCGGGTTGGAGGCCTGCCTGGGCAACTGGAAGTGACCACATCTCTACAATAAATCAAAAAAATTAGCCAAGTGTGGTAGTGCATGCCTGTAGCTCCTGCTACTTGGAAGGCTGAGGTGGAAGGATTGCCAGGGCCCAGCTGGTCGAGGCTGTGGTGGCTGGGAGTGGCCACTACACTCCAGTCTGGGTGACTGAGTGAGACACCGACTCAAAAAAGAAAGAAAGAAAGAAAGAAAGAAGGAAGGAAGGAAGGAAGGAAGGAAGGAAGGAAGGAAGGAAGGAAAGAAAGAAAGAAAGATATCCTTTCTCCTGAAAACTTCCCCTCTGTCCTTCGTCCCTGATGCCCCACATGGGAGTTTCCCCCAAGCTCGGCACCTTCCAAGCCCCAACCCCCCAGTGCCTACCCTCACTTTACAGTGGTATTTCAGAGTCTCCCTGGCCAGGTTCCTGCCAGATCTCCTCTCCTAGGTGAGTTATGTGCCCCAGGCAGGCCGACCCTCTGACACAGCAATGAGGTCCAAGGACACATCCCTCACCCGGGGACATTTCTTTACCCCATCCCCCCATTTTTTATGGGTGTGGAGATTAGGCCTCCCTGTGTGGCCCAGGCTGGCCTTGGGCTCATGGTCTCTAGCCATCCTCCCCCCTTGGCCTCACAGAGCTCTGGGCAACTAAGCATGGGCCACTGTGCCAGGTATTCTGGTTCTTTTTCAACGAAGTATTGTGACTCGGCTCGGGGGTTCAGCCTCATCAATCCAGTGATTTGGGAGTCCCAGGCCAGCGAATGGCCCTAGCCTGCACACTGCCACCCACCCGTGCACCTCAGTGGGACCTCATCTCTACCCTGCATCCCAATTAAGCCAGACTTTGGGGTGCATACCTAATGTTCCAGCTCCTCGGAAGGTTGGGGAAAACTTGCCAGAGCCTGGAGGGCCAAGGCTGCAGTGGCTGGGAGAGAGCTCCCGCCCTCCACCCTGGGCGACGTACTGAGACTCCAACTCAATAAAAAAATGAAAAAAGGGGGAAAAAAAGAGCATCCATTTGTGGATGGAGTCATCCTGAACAGAAACAGATCATTTTGGAAGGAGGCCCCAGTCTTGGCCTATAGTTCCTGAAATACTGGATCAGCAGACAATCGAGCTGTGGCTTTGGGCAATCGAGTCAGGGAACTTCTGGAGCCCGAAAGTGGAGACCAACCTAGGCCACGTAGAGAGACCTCATCACTCCCCGGAATGCAAACACTGGAGTTGTGCATGGTGGTACTTACAGTCCCAGCTACATGGGATGTGGTGGCTTCTGTCCTGTGGCATTCAATTGCATTGCCCCCACCGACAGAACATGCGAGTATAAGCCAGGCACCATGGCTCAGGGAATTCAGCCCTGCACCATAGAGGCCTAGGTGGGAGGCTGCCTAAGTCCAGGTGTCAGAGAACAGCCTGGGCTACGTGGCCAGACTTCATCTAGGCATGAAGTTCCCAAAAGTCAGGCTTGGTGGCCCACAGAGTCCCTGTAGCTTGGGGGCTGAGGGTGGAGGACCATTTTAGCCCCTCAGGGTGAGGCCCCGGGAACCATGATCATGCTGCTGCATTCCAACCCGGCTGATGGAGACTCTGGTGACAAAAAGACACCTCCCAAGTGCATCACGATTGGGTTCATGGGTCCCCAGGGAAATTTCCGCGTGGTTGGGGTTAGATGGAGTGATCGGGAGAAGGGGGTTCCCTCTCCCCACCTGCAGGTAGCATACAGGGTGACTGGAACCTGAACTGGCTGGTATATTGCTGGATCACATTGACTGCTCTGTGCCCATTGACCACTCTAGTTCAGGGAGGTCTGTCCCCTGCGGGGGCCAGCAACTGCAAGTTTTGGGGAGTCCCTTGGAAGATGTGGTGGCATCAGTGAATCTGTAGGGATAGATATTAAAAGAAAGAAAGATGGAAGGATAGATATAAAGAGGAAGAAAGAGAAAGAAAGTTGACAACTGTTCAGTGAAATGAACAGAAGTCGTTTATTGAAAGTTACAGCAGGTATTTATCCCCAAATTTTACACAGGCAGTCTCACAAGTCTTTCACATGAACACAAAGCCAGGTGCACGAGGGGCATCCCCCACCCACCAGATGCTTAAGTGTGAGGAGGGACAAATCCCAAGATTGTCTTATTGTTCCCTTTGCTAGTTAATGCTCTTCAAAAGCAGTGCAACAGTCCCTACTAGCCTAATGATGTTCTGATAATCAATAACTTCTAAAGCTCACTCAATACCATGATGACTAACTTAAACTTTATTACTTTTCTATGCTATGCTAATACTACTTACACAATGCTACGGAAGCTCTTAGTTATAGTTTAAACCAATTCCTAAAGAATGCGACCCAGTCCAAAGATCACGCTGGGCTCTATAGGATGTGGCCCAGTCCAAGGTTCACAGTGGACCACTTTTTGGAACAATAGACTACATCTCTTAACAAAATGGCTATTCTAAAGTCCTATATATCTATCCTAATTTCTATGAAAGTTTCTAATTCCTAATTTTAATATATAAAGCTGATTATCAGCAGTAAATCTTCCAAATATAAACTGTAAATGTACTGAGGCCAAAACCACGATAGTAGAAAATGGAGACAATCAAATTTCTAAAGTTAACTATATTCTTATTAAACCTAAAAATATCATGATTGATTGCTTGAACTAACATGATTCCTTGATGTAGTATGACCTATTCTACAATACCTTCTATGAATAAAATAAATTCAATTTCTATAATAGGTAGAAAAAAGACCTTACATTAACTGTAGCTAAAGCCAGCCTAAAAGAATGCAGCCCAGTCCAAAGTATGCACTGTGCTTTCAAGAATGAGGCCCAGTCCAAACTCTGTGCTGGACCACTCTTGATAATCATCTATACCATTGAAAAGCTGAAAACAGCTCTCCATAAGTATATACTAATTCTACAAATATTCTTTTAAATCTAATAAAGAAGCTTGTACCATATAAAAGGCTCCCAAATGTGACCTGAATTTGAATTATATCTAATACCTAAGCCGAAACCACAGTTTATGGGAAACAGGAACAATGGGTTTCTAGAGTGAGCTATGCCTGTCACAGTCACAGAGCCTTCAGTTTAGGCCAGCAGAGTTCCTTTAGGTTGTTTTTGTGCTGTATGGCAAAAGTGGAAGGAAAATGGGGTCTACGGCTCCCAAACACGTCTGAGTGATCTCGGGGTCCACGGACCTCCCTGATCTCTAATGCTCAGTGGGCCTCCGTGGCCGGCTCCCAACATCTCCCCCTTTTATATTTTTTAGCGCAAAACCATGAAACTCCATGTTGAGATGGGAGATGTTCTTTTTCAGTACTCTGAAAACAATTGGAAGCAGGCAAAGCAACACAAGAATCACTGCTCAGCAAATTCCCACATGAGTATAGACATCAATGACTTTTGATTAACAAATGATGAGAAGTTATTAAATATGAATCTAGCCAATTCTTAGGACCGGAACTGCATTTTAGCAACAGTTATGTTCTGCATGTCTTGATGCAATTTAGTAAGTTCCATAATCAAGTCCAAATGATTCCAAATTCCAAGGATATGATTTTTAATTTTGTCCCAAGTGTGGACAAATTTATTTACCTCTAAAGGAGTGAGGCAAATCCATTTAAACTCAGTGACACTGGAGAGCTAATTTTATCTTTAAAGTCACAAGCTCTTGTCCTACTGCTAAAACTGCCTTCTCCAAAGCACTAACTTTATTTTCTAACTTTCGCTCTATAATCTCCTGAGTAGCCAATGCAATAGAAATATTTTTAGATAACTGATCAGCAAAGGTAGCTGTATGAACTTCCTTAGATAGAGCTATAGCTGAAACTGTTATTGGAGTAGCAACAGCTATTAATGCTGTAATTCCTAAAATTAAAGTAGCTAAAAAATTGTCCTGTCTTTCTAACACAGCATTAACCTCATACAATGTCTGTAAACCATATTCAGTATATTAACAGGATGACAAAGATATGGGGACCATCAAATAGGGGAGTTGCTTAAGAATGACAATTTCCTCATAAAAGGCATTGGTTAAACAATTAGTAAAATGCATTTAGTAAAGGTTAACTTATAAACATTAGCACGATAAACAATTTTAACAGTTTGATATTCATTCCAAACAAGAAATATATAAGGAGATTGCAAGTATGCTCTAATATGGCATAACTGAGTTTGTCCAATGGATCTAGACAGGCTGACTGGTTGAAGGGCTGTGAGAACTCTCCACAAATGAGGCTGAATAATGTGCTGGATGCCATACTTGATGGACTGTACTGGAGGCACCCATCCACTGGAATGTCACCTAGCTGAGGCAAGCGTAGAGCCATTAAAAACCCCAGTCACTAATATACAGTCTTTTACCAGGTACAGGACAGTCCACTTTAGAGTTATAAGCACAGTCTCTCCATTTTGGGAAGCCAGTATCTCACTGGACGAGTGACCAGTCCTTTTCTGTATCATTGAAGGGCAAGCAGGCATGTTGAGAGGTGGTGAAGCTCTAGTCGTATGACTAGGGTCGGTTCCTTCAGGCATTAACATCTCCAGCCACCAACCGTCCTTGATATTGTCCTGATAAGGGCTTTCTGTACTCAGAGACTTCAAGGTAGACATTAAGCAAGAAGCCCAGTAATTATTAAAAGCAGAATTATTATAAAAACAAATAGGGAGGGAGTTGGAATGACCTTCATAAGAAAAATTATGATTAGTAACATGTTTGACTTGAGCAAGAAATAAAGTAGGCCCTCCCATTTTCCTGTAAGGAGATCCTTTCATATTACCATAGGTTTAATTCTTTCATCCGGGTTCCAATGTTTAGCCATAGCTGAATTGCCTGATGAACCCAAATTTAAATGATTTACAACAAACAAGGCATTATTTAAAATATGGTGGGGAGAACTATATTTTTTAAAGTTTGGTGAGCTCTTTTAACTATGGCTTGACCTTGTGAATAGTAGGGAATTCCTGTGGAGTGAGAAATGTTAAATTGGGAGCAAAATTGCTGGAAAAATTCAGATGTCTATGCTGGACTATTGTCAGGGAGGCCAGACATGCCTACAGTTAGGAAACTGAATAGGTGAAGTAAACTTTGGGCATAAGGGTATGGGAAGCAGTGACTGTTAGTAAAGGGAATGGACCAAGGAAGGGCAGAATGCTCCATGATAGCACAAATATGCAACTGAATGGCCTGTAAAAGAGTGGGGAAGGAGGGAGAGACAGTATGAAGACTAGCAGTTTCCAAAAATGCAGTATATCTGCAATGTAATATCAGTGTTGAGATATAAACTTGAGAGAAATTTATTATAGAACAACAAGAAATTTTTAACATTCTTTTGTCCCAGCCACCCCCTAGAGAAGAGACCTACTAAGCCATGTGGAAACTTGAAATGGCTTTTCAAGTACATATGGGGGTGAGGGCAGGTGAGAGAGGACAAAGGAGGTGAAAACCTTTCTTATTTTGTTTACCCATAATTTGCCTTGAAAGATTGCAATTTATTATTGTTTATTATTATTATTATTATTATTAGTTAAGGAGAAATATTAAAACAGACAAGTAACTAATAAAGCTAACTCTTGGGTTAAATGCCAAAAAAAAATTGTGCCGTGGGATGCAGTTTTGAAGGCACTGCTATCATTGGAAAACATGATTCTCCTGAATTAAGAGGGCATGGTTTCAATGACTATTCTATTATGCTCCAGTCTTTACAAACTTCAAATGTCGACATTCACCCTGGAGGATCTCATTGAAATGCATATTTTGATTTAGTGGGTCTGATTCAGTGGACCCAGGCCATGTACAAAGGATCAGAAATGAGACTATTTCTGACTTTTTAATCTCTCTAACAATTTCCCAGGTGATGTCCAAGCTGCTGATCTGCAAACCACATATTTAATAACAAGGTTGTAGTAGATAATGTAATAAGATAATTCATTATTAATGAAATGTTTTAAGATAAAGTGCCAACTGTATTTTTCCTATGACAATGGCTATGAAGATTTTCCCTATTAACCCTTTTTACTTAAGAGAATAATTGCTTCAATAAACAACCTTGAAACATCCAACCCTTTAGTTAGTCTGAATTTAATCACTATGTAAAATGTGGCTCATGTAATAATTAAGAAATGATTATGTCCTGGCAGATAAGGTAAATTATGTTTAAGTTACATTTTTTTCCTTAAAAGTTCCCTTTTCTATGACTTAAATCATTTGTGGCTTCCAAGATATATGTTATTGAAGGCATAGTCTGTGAGTAATGTAGATCATGGCATCTAGCAGTCCCCTCCTAACATTCCCCTGCAGAAGCAAAGCTGCATGTATGGGAGTAAATGGAATTATCATCTCATGTGAGCATTTCCTAGTAATGAGATAGCTCTTGGGATAATTTAACTGACCAGGAGAGCCAATCCGGACAATCCTTAATCAGAATGCTATGTTTTCTAGTGCTTTCCATATTAGATTTTAGCCATGCCCTAGAGTTATAAAATTGCTTCCTTATCAATTCATTTTTCATGGCACTAACATTACTTATTTTGGCTGAGGATTCAGGGTATACTTTTAAAATGAAATGATAAAACTACAGTCATTAGACAGCACAAATTTTTTCCATAGTAGTATTTAAAATCTGTAGGCTTTCATACTCAGTTTGAAAGTTTTCCCACTGATTTTCTCATGCTTATTAATCCTTTTTGTTCTCAGTTTCCTCCCTGCCTTAATTAATTGATATACTGTATATAAAGTTGTGGATAAGGTAAATTTGTATGAGAAAAATTGTAACTTAAATACACAAATCAAATTCCTATTTAATTTTATAATGAATTATATGTAAAAAAAATTCTTTGTGAATTACCATCCTCCAAATACCTGTTAACATATTTTTCAAGTTCTTTCTTAATAATTTAAAGCAGAATACTTCTGCATTTTCACTTTATGTATAACTCTGAGTATTTCTGTTTTGTTTATTTTTTCTTTATGACAATTATAGGCCAGGTGTTAACTGCTGTTGCACCAAATCTTTTGCTGCCTTAAGTTTCTTAGATGGTATAGGCCATTGTTTTACCAAAAACTGGCTTATTGACATGCAACCTTAACAACAATGGCCTATAGGGTAAATTTGAATAGCCAATACCAGCTTGGTTTGTTTTTCATTCACTCGAACAGGTTTTTGTAATTACCTGTCTGAAGTCCCTTAAAAGGAACACAGCCCATCTGCAGCATTTGTGCTGAGACTTTATCACTGGGGCTATACAAAAGTGTGCCCATTTGTGAAAGAATCTCTCTTCCCCATAATGTAAAGGAGATAGATGAAATAACATACGGGCAAAAAGTTCCTGAAGTCTCATTATCTGTCCAATTTAAAATCTGTGAACTTTTGGCTACTGAGGGTGCTCGACCAATGCCTATAAGTCCTGAAGAAGCCATATGAGATTGCCATGAGGCAGGCCAATCCTTCCTGGCAATACAGGAAACATCAATACAAGAAACATTGGCTCCTGTGTCTGACAAGCCTGTAATTTTAACTCCTTGTATAAATAAATCTTTTAGAGGTCTAGAATTAGTAACCCTCTGAACCCAAAAAGCAACATCACTAGAGCCAAATCCAGAGTCACCTCTAGGCAGGTTAGTTAAAGTTCTACCTGCTTTGTGATAAGACAAGAGCACAGCAACTAGGCTATTCTTTTGGCCTTTGTCACAGTTTTGCTAGGGGGAGCAACAAGCACCTGGATTTCTCCTATGTAATCCGAATCCACCACTCCACAAATAATGGAAATTCCTTGTAAAGGCACGGAACTTGTACCTAATATAATCTCCACTATTCTTTCCGGGAGAGGGCCCTTTACTCCCATAGGAATTGGGGTTACCGGAACATCCAGAGTTAATATTGCTGTGGTGGAGGAACACAAGTCCAGTCCTGTACTCCAGGGGTGGCTTGGATGAGTTCTGTGATGGAACAGAAGGAATGAATGGGTTCATGGTGGAAGCTGTGCCCCTACTGTCATGTGGGGCCGGGGCTGGCCCCTCTCAAAGTTTCCCTTAGCCGGGGTGGCTTGCTGTTGATTTAAAGGAGTGCCGTTTTTATGAAATTTAGATAGGCATTTTCTAGCCCAGTGAAAGTCTTTTTGGCATTTGAGATGCAAGGCTTTTGTTCGAGTAGCCCCACTCAATGGCAATAGTGTGCCATGTAAGTGGTCCATACCTTGCTCGCCAGACAATCTTTGTTAATGTGTCCGACTTGACCACAGTTAAAGCAAGACTGTAATGAGATTTTTTTTGCTTTATTACTTATATACTTTTACTTATATTACTTATATATTGTTTATATTGCTTATATATACTACTTATATTACTTATATTATTTATATATTTATATATTGCTTATATATAGCTTACATGCTTATATATTGCTTATATTACTTATTTTACTTATTTTACTTATATTACGTATATTACTTATATACTTTTGCTTATATTACTTGTATTACTCATATTACTTATATATTTTTGCTTATTATTGCTTGAGTTCCCTGCATTTCTATAAGGAAAGGAAAAGTGTAACTAAGTTCAGGTTTTATTTCAGTATTCTCAACTTTTAAAGGAAAACCGTAGAAAGAGGTGCAGTAAGAGGTAACATTAAGGTTAGCGGGGCATTTTCTACTAATGTGCCTGATTTGTCCACACACATAACATGATTGCACTAAAACATTTTTTTGTTTGTTTGTTTACCTGCACCCAGCATACCTTGAGCGATCTGTGAAAAGGTTTCTCCCTTTAATGCTGCGGCCAAAGCCATCCCTTGCATAATAGGTGGGGTTACATCCACACACTGATTAACAGCCATAGTGAGTGTGGAAATAAAGTCCTCATAACTTTCCTCAGTCTTTTGTCTTATATTGGATAAGGAAGAAGTCTGAGCAGTGTCTGCCAGTAATTTTTTCCACGCAGTGACAGCACAGTGGTTTATCTGAAGCAAAATATCTTTGGGTAGAGAAATTTGATTGGCCATTTGGGTATACATACCAGTCCCCGAGAGCATATCATGAGAAATAATGAATGACCCAGCAGGTCGATTTAAATTCTGGTCCATTTGAATTTTAACTTGATCCTCATACTCGGTTCTCCACAGCAAATAAGCACCTCTGGACAAACAGCTTTTGGTTAATTGATGCCAATCTGCGAGAGTCATCCATCAAGAGGCAAATGGATCTAAAATAGTAATTGTATAAGGCACAATAGGACCATACTTTGAGCTTACCTCTCGTAACTCTTACCAATTTATATGGCAAGGGTTCCCAGTGAACTCAATTCACTCCATCAGCACCAGAATTGTATTGGGAAACAAGCTGTAAATTGTATTGGGAAACAAGCTGTAAAACTAAAATCTCCTTCTTTTTCTGCTTCAGCTCTTACTGCCTGCATACCAAGAGAAAAGACAGGAGTCACAGGGGCATTCCCAGCATTGTTAGGCAGATTTTTCAGCTTTAGAAATTTAGCATTGAATGGAGCAGCCTGTGGGAGGGAAGGCACAGGGTTAGGAGGACTGATATGATACCTAGCAGTTTCTGCCTCGGGTTCAGCTTCATCCTGTGGAGATAATTTATCATTGTCATTATAATCTGGGGGAACCGAGGCTGCTGCGAAGAGAAAAGTTCCCTCATCATCATCATCGTTAGTGGTCTCTTGGGAACGAAATTTCTTATAATTGTGCTGTGAATTTAGGGCATCTTTAATTAACATTGTTCCTGCACAAAATGTAGAAAACAAGCTAGATTAGAAGAATAAACTTTAGCTCCATGCTTAGAAAGAGTATTCATTAGAATGCTGATGAACATTTTTCGTTCTTTAGAATCACTCTGGCCCATGATTAGATCACAGCTCAGGTGTCAAAAAACCAATCCTTACCCTTATCACTCTGCCTGTCTCTACAGGGGGGCCTGCAGCACCCTGGGTAAGATCCTAGCCACCCTGAAACGAGAAAAAAGCTTATCTTTCCAGGGCCCCACGTTTAAGGCACCATTTTGTGGGGGGGCCAGCCCCTGCAAGTTTTGGGGAGTCCCTTGGAAGATGTGGTGGCGTCGGTGAATCTGTAGGGATAGATATTAAAAGAAAGAAAGATGGAAGGATAGATATAAAGAGGAAGAAAGAGAAAGAAAGAAAGTGGACAACTGTTCAGTGAAATGAGCAGAAGTCGTTTATTGAAAGTTACAGCAGGTATTTATCCCCAAATTTTACACAGGCAGTCTCACAAGTCTTTCACAAGAACACAAAGCCAGGTGCACGAGGGGCATCCCCCACCCACCAGATGCTTAGGTGTGAGGAGGGACAAATCCCAAGATTGTCTTATTGTTCCCTTTGCTAGTTAATGCTCTTCAAAAGCAGTGCAACAGTCCCTACTAGCCTAATGATGTTCTGATAATCAATAACTTCTAAAGCTCACTCAATACCATGATGACTAACTTAAACTTTATTACTTTTCTATGCTATGCTAATACTACTTACACAATGCTATGGAAGCTCTTAGTTATAGTTTAAACCAATTCCTAAAGAATGTGACCCAGTCCAAAGATCACGCTGGGCTCTATAGGATGTGGCCCAGTCCAAGGTTCACAGTGGACCACTTTTTGGAACAATAGACTACATCTCTTGACAAAATGGCTATTCTAAAGTCCTATATATCTATCCTAATTTCTATGAAAGTTTCTAATTCCTAATTTTAATATATAAAGCTGATTATCAGCAGTAAAGCTTCCAAATATAAACTGTAAATGTACTATGGCCAAAACCACAATAGTAGAAAATGGAGACAAGGGCGATTCCTCACACCCGGCCTCTAAACCCTTCTTGGGGCCACACAGTAAGGCCCGCTCCCTTCTGATGAACCAGTGTTGGGAGCCAGCCTCAGAGGCCTTCAGGTTGACAGGTTCAGGAAGGCTGAAGACCACAGGTTGCAGGGCAACTCTGGACAGCTATAGGCCCTGATTCTTCCATTCATCATGTTATGTCCGCTGTTGTTATCCAGAGAGTTGGGAGATGATAAAAATTAGTAGTCCATTAAAAGTATCTATTAGCAGAAACAAGCAGTTAGTGATATGCAATTTTTCTATCTAGATATTACCCTCAACTTGAGTTTTCCTGTCTCCACCCATTTGTGCTTGAACCCCCCAAAATGATTAAAATCTGCAGGTGGCACTCTCCTACCCCTGGGAGTCTTGGGTTGAATGTGCATCAGGGCTCTCATTTTCTCTGTCAGGGGACTATAGATGCAAATTTTTTTATTTTTATTTTTTGAGTTGGATTCTTACTCTGTCACCCAGACTGGAGTGCAGTGGCCACTCCCAGCCACTGTAGCCTCGACCTGCTGGGCTCTGGTGATCCTTCTGCCTCAGCCTTCCAAGTAGCCGAAATTACAGGCATGCGCTACCATGCCTGGCTGATTTTTTTGATTTATTGTAGAGATGAGGTCTCGCTGCCCAGGCGGGTCTCGAACCCGTGGACTCAGGCAATCCAATCAACTCAGCCTCCCAAAGGCATGGGATTACAGGCTGAGCCACCGAACCTGGCTTAGACAAAAATTGTAAACATCATATTGGGCATCATAATAGGTTATTAGTTTTAGTTTTTTAAGTTGGTTGCTATTTAAGAGCTTTGAGGATGTTGTTTCATTTTGCTAATTTTGAAGTGTTATATAGGTATTTTTAACATAACAAAAAATGTGATAATTATGAGTGTTTTAATTTTTTTTTAAGTTAGAGTCTCACGCTCTCACCCAGACTGGAGTGCAGTGGCCGCTCGTGGCCACCGCAGCCTCAATCTGCTGGGCTCCGGTGATCCTTCCACCTCAGGCTTCCAAGTAGCTGGAATAACAGACATGTGCTACCATGTCCGGCTGATTTTTTGATTTATTTGTAGAGATGAGGTCTCGCTGCCCAGCGGGTCTCAAACCCGTGGGCTCAGGCAATCCACTCACCTCAGCCTCCCAAAGGCATGGGATTACAGGCTGCGCCACCGATCCTAGCGTGAGTGTTTTAATTTTAGGTGAGGTCATTTATGCAAGAAAACAGATGGATGACCCTATAATTTGCAGTATACATAAACTTTTTGCATTTTAGATTACATGATTAATATAGAAAGGTTGAATTAGTGGAAAAACTTTGCAATTTTATTAAAAAATATAAAATGTTAGGAAAACATAAGTTAGGCATTAAGTTGTTAAAAGTTTAGATGGCTAGGGTTAATAGTGAAAACACATTGTGATAAATTGCATGCTTCAGAGATTCTTAGTGGATAGATTGTTACAAATTTGAGGGAAACAAATAGTATCTCATCGTGGTCAGAGGATGATCAAAACAAAATAAATATATCTGGGTTTGAAGACCAAACTGTATGTAACTAAAAGTATAGAAACAACTTGAAAAGAAAAATAAATCAGCATCTGTCTTGCATAACAACAGAGTCAGTGTCCAAGTTTTCTTCAATGCTGATGCTGTTCCTCCTTCAGGAAACCTTGACCTGCTGGAGTTGGACTCTGGCAAGTGACACCCAAATAGGGTCCTGAAAGGTAAGCCTTACTTTTTTTTTAATTTTAATTTTAATTTTTTTTTTGAGTTGGAGTCTCACTCTGTCACCCAGACTGGAGTGCAGTGGCCGCTTCTGGCCACCGCAGCCTTGACCTGCTGGGCTCCGACGATCCTTCTGCCTCAGCTTTACAAGTAGCCAGAATTACAGGCATGAGCTCCCATGCCCAGCTGATTTTTTGATTTATTGTAGAAATGAGGTCTCGCTGCCCAGGTGGTTCTTGAACCCGCGGGCTCAGGCAATTCACTCACCTCAGCCTCCCAAAGGCATGGGATTACAGGCTGAGCCACTGAGCCCGGCTAAGCCTTACTTTAATCAGAAGGGATAGGATCTTATCTAGGGTGCTGCAACCCTTCTGTAGAGACAGGCGGAGCTAGGAAGGGTAAGAAGTTTTAGAGCCGTGAAACGATAATTGGCCAGAGTGAATCTAAAGAAAGAAAATTGTTCATAAGTTTTTTGATGCATATGATTTCTAAAAGAGGAATCAAATTATCTTGTTTTCTCAAATTTGTGCAATAACAGTGCCCCTGGTTGCCTGAAAAGGCATCATTAATTTAGAAACATGAACAAAGGTAGGGAAATAATTGAAACTGAATTACATTCTCCACGGTCCAGAACAAGTGCCTGTAGATACTTTTGAATTATGGAATATAATTAGAGATGTCTTAGATCCACAACAAAAGGTTGATAAAATACCCCATTAAAGTAAAAGAGGAACCAGGTGAAAGAATTCCTTTACTAACCCCTGTACCTTACCAGGCATTGTTTGCCAATGTTCCCGTTGATGATGATCCTCTATCCCCTGAGGATAAGGAAACGTTAAAAAAAGAAGCAGCTAGGTATCATGAAGAAAAAATCCAGATAATTTAAATTTGACCCTTGGGGCCAAAAGACCTATGGCATGTGGTGCCAGGAGGTGAGGGATTGTGATTTGTGACCCTCTTGATTTAAAAGGAGAAAATTGTTTTCTATATTGATTCCTCTTGTATAATAGAGCTGTTTCCTCATATTAAAGCAGCCACTATTCCTGTTAATAAGACAACTATTCTTGATTTACTTATCCAATTGCAGCAACTATTAATTGTTAGGAACCAACCATTTTTCATAGATCGTATTAGATTTCATTCAGGACTCCCTGGACCTCTACATCAAGGTAACCAATTAGCAGATGCCATGAAAAAATCAGTCATGTTC
Organism: Carlito syrichta; assembly: GCF_000164805.1. Taxonomy (NCBI): domain Eukaryota; kingdom Metazoa; phylum Chordata; class Mammalia; order Primates; family Tarsiidae; genus Carlito; species Carlito syrichta. The sequence continues at coordinate 485,123 of NW_007251893.1, forward strand.
CCTCTCCTTGTAGATTCTTTAGTCATTCAAGTTCAGCAATCTCATAAAATTCATCACCAAAATGCTGCAGTTTTAAGGCACCAGTTTCACATTCCATGAGAAACGGCTAGACAAATCCTATAAAAATATTATTTCATGTGCTACTTCTAATAAATCCCTCTCCTCAGGAGTTAATCACTGCGGATTAAAGTCTAATGTTTTGTGGCAAATGGATTTTACTCATTTCCAAAATTTTGGAAAATTGTCGTTTCTACATGTGACAGAGGATTCATTTTCCCATGTAATTTTACTCTCGCCCAGAACTGCGGAAGCCTATAAAGATGCAGTCCAACATTTATTCTTTTGTTTTTCACAGCTGGGTATTCCTAAACAATTAAAAGCTCATAATGCTCCTGCTTAAACATCCAAAGCTTTTCAGTCGTTTTGTACAGTTTGGCATCTCTCATTCTACAAGAATTCCATATAATCCTCATGGTCAAGCAATAGTCAAGAGAGCTGATCAAACGTTAAAAAATCAAATAATTAAATTACAGGAAAGGGAATTCAAATACAGTTCTCCCCATAAAATCATAAATCATGCCATGTTTGTAATGCATCATCTCAATTTGGACTCTCAAGTACATTCAGCTATGCCATGACATTGGAATCCGGATAATACTATTAAACCAAAGGTAAAATGGAAAGACCTTTTTACAGGTAAATGGTAGGGGTGCGATGTCCTTTTAACATGCGGGAGAGGTTACGCTCGTGTTTTTCCCCAGGCCTTACCTTCACTATTTTGGGGACAGTATCATCAAATTGCACACGTCCAGCCCATCACCCCCTTCGAGGTACAGCCAGATGAGACATAATCACGTCATCAGTCTCAGTCAGATGCAGATGATGAAGAGGTGTTGGTGAAAAATCTGAAACATCTCAGCCTTCAACAACCACTTCCACCTCCACCAGCTTGATCAAAGACATCTCAATGTTCATCTTCCACTCCTCAACCCAGATGTTACCATTGATCTGTTTCGACTAGACAGTGCAAATTGCCCACATGAGGGCAAATCAAGGTGCTCACCCACAACGCTGAGGAACTGTTTTGCTCTCAAAACACTTCTCTCACTCCCTCTACTGTTTTTGTTGCTATGCTGGCTATTACAGTGTACCAGGATCGTTGTATTTATTTAGAAAAACCTTATTGGGCTTATATACCAAACCCTCCAGTGTCTAAGCCTGTTACATGGAATGCTGAGATTATTACTGTTTTTACTAATCATTCCTCTTTATTAGGATGCCCCACTTTTTTCATTCCAAGTCAAAACTGCTATTAATCATAATAGTTCTCCTTCAATACGTTTTAGTTTACCTAAAAAATCAGAAAGCTCCCTTGATATTTCAGGTTGTTTAACCCCCCATATAAAAGCTATGGTAACTGATTGTCCGTCTTATCTTCCCAGAATGGCAAATGATGAGATAATTGGTTTCTTAAATTATTGATGCTTGGGGACTCTGACCTTACATTATCAATCAGGGTTTGGGAGGACCACCTGAGCCCTACAGCCATGAATGTGCTGCCTCACCTCAGCCCGGCCAAGGGAGATTCCAATGACAAAAATGAAGCCTCCCATGGGCGTCACTATGGGCGTCCACCATTCCCCATTGAAAGGTCAGCACTGGCAGGGGATGATGGAGTGATCGGGAGAGGAAGGGGCTCTCCCCCCACACTAATGTAGGAGACTGTGCCTGGGCTGGACGTGGTGTTGCCTGACTGCCTTGATTGCTTTGTGCCCAAGGTCTGCCTTACTCAGGGCCTTCTGTTTCTTGAGCTCACACCTGTCTTTGCTGAGGCCCAGGAGTGTGGAGAGTGGAGGCAGGCCTTCTGAGACACATGGCTGAAGGCACAGGACAGATGTGCCCAGGGGCCACCTTTGAAACATCCTGTGAGTGACAGGTGGGAAAGTGTCTTTTCCTCTCCCATTCCTGAGTGTGACACCTCACGCTGGGTGGCAGGCAAGGGGCTGGTGGTGGTGGTGGTGCTTATTATTTATTGGAGTCAGAATCCCTGTCTGTCGCCGATGCCGGAGTGCAGGGGCATGCTCACAGACACCACAGACTCCACCTGCAGGGCTCAGGAAATCCTCCCTCCTCAGACTCCCGAGTGGCTGGAAACACAGGCCTGTGCCACCATGCCCAGATAATGTTTTGATTTATGTATGATGGCCGAGTATTGTCTTGCCCCATGTCCTGGGCTGGTGTCAATCCCACAGACTCAGGCCATCCTCTTGCCTGGGACTTTGATGGGCCAGGATGCCAGGCGAGCCCTTGAGACTGGCCTGTGGTTGAGGTGGTGGTCGTGGTTGGTATTATTAATCTGAGTCAGAGTCCTCCTGTTACCCAGCCTGGAGCACAGGGGACCACCCTCAGCCACTGCAGCCTCCAACAGTTGAGCTCTGGTGATCCTCCAGTCACAGCCTCCTGAGTGGCCAGAACAAAAAGCATGTGCCACAAAGCTCGGTTCATTTTTTGTCTACTTTTAGAGACGAGGTCTGGACAAGGTGCCCAGACTGGTCTACAACCTGGGGTTCAGGACATCCTCTCACCTCGGCCTCTCAGAATGCTGAAAGGACAGCATGAGCACCCACACCAGGCCTCCACATTTCTGTCTGGACCCCACCACGAAGTCTGCACCCTTCTAACAACATGGGACCCTGGGGAGTGTGACTGGAGTTGCCTATCATGACCTCCCAATAGGGAGCACCTTGTGCATGGGGGGTGTATTTTTTGGGATATCTACCCCTCCTCCTGACTTGTTCCCCAGAGTGGGCCCACTAGCTCTGCCCAGGGGTGCCTTGGGGAAAGGGAGGGTATGACTCTCAAACCTTCAGGGGAGCAGGGATGGCCAGACAAATCAGCCTGTCTCCTCAGCACTCAGGAAGGCCAAGATGGGAAGATGGCCAGAGCCCAGGAGCTCCGGACCAGACTGGACACAACAGCAAGCTCCCACCTCGACCCCAGTCAAATCCCAGAAAACCTTGGTTGAAGGCATACCTCGGCAGGAGGATCACTTCTGGTCCAGAGTTCAAGACCAGGCAGGAGACCAGGATGTTGATCAAATGGAAAGTCTTTGAAAGCAGCAGTTTGGGAGGCCCAGGCCGAGTGGATGGCTCGAGTTGGGTGGTTTGAGAGCAGTTTGGGCAACCTAGTGAGGAAAGAAAAGAAAGGAAGAAAGAAAGGAAGGAAGGAAGGAAGGAAGGAAGGAAGGAAGGAAGGAAGGAAGGAAGGAAGGAAGGGAGAAGGAAAGAAAGGAAGGAAGGAAGGAAGAAAGAAAGAAATTCTCCTGCAAAACTTCTGCCCTCAGTCCTTGTCCCCCCACATGGGAAGGTCCCCAAGCTCAACCCCTTTCAACCTCAGGCACCCCTCAAATGACTGCCCCCGCTATAGTGTGAGAGTTCCCAAGCCTCCCTGACCAGGTTCCTGCAGGCTGTCCTCTCCGAGGTGTAAAATGTGCCCCAGGCCGGCCGCCCCTCCCACTCGGCAAGAAGGACATTCCAACAAGAAAGGCCAGGGACACATCCCTCACCAAGGGACATTTCTTCTGGTCCAATTCGATTTACCCTGGCTCTAAACTCAGTCTCCTTGTGAACACACCATGTGGAGTTTAGAATCAGTGTACAACTCTCATGTTTTGAAGACAGGGTCTGGCTCTGTGGCCCAGGCTGGTGCCCAAGGACATGACCTTCATTCACCGCCTGCCTCGAAATCGTGGGCTCTGTCGATCCTCCCACTTCAGTCTCCTGAGTGGCCGGTATGATGGGCACCTCGACCTTAGACCCCCTGTTTGGTTGGGTGTGGAAACGGTGTCTCCCTGCATGGCCCTGGCTGGTTTTGGGCTCCTGGGTTTCTCCAACCTCCTGCCTCGGCCTCCCAGATCCCTGGGATTCCAAATGTGGGAAACTGCACCAGACCTTCCGGTTCATTTTTGATGAAGGATCGAGGCTGGGATCTGGGACTTAGCCTTGTCATCCTAGTACTTTGAGAGGCCGAGGCTAGTGGCTGGCCTGTGCCTTTGGGCCGAGACCCGCCTAGCTATCTCAGCGAGACCTTGTCTCTACCCTCCACTTCAAATGATCCAGATGTGGGGGCATGTGTCTGTTGTTCCGGTTCCTCAGACAGCTGGGGAAAGGCTTGCGGGTGCCAGGTGGGCCAAGGCTGTGGTGGCTGGAAGGGATCCACTGCCTTCCAGCCTGGGTGACAGAGTGAGACTCCGAATAAAAAAAAGAAAAAAGGAAAAATAAGAGTATCTATTTTTGTATGAAGTTGGGATCATTGTGGACAGAGATCAACTGGGAAGGAGCCCCAAGCTTGGGTCTTTATTAACCAAAACACAGTGGATGATCAGACCAGAGTTCAGGGACATGCTCATGGCCACTGCGGACTCCACTTGCCGGGCTCATGTGATCCTCCCACCTCAGTCCCTAGAATGGCTGGAACCACAGGACTGGTCACCATGCACAGCTAATCTTTTGATCTATTTTTGGTGGACGATACAAGGTCTTGCTCCATGTCCCTGGCTGGTGTCAAACCCGCAGTCCAAGACCATCACTTACATGGGCCTCCAAAGGGCTGGGATGCCAGGCTGAGCCCCTGAGCCTGGGCTGTGGTTGTTGTTGTGGTGGTTTTCCACATAATTATTCTGAGTCAGAGTCCTGCTCTGTCGCCCAGGCCAGAGCACTGGGGCCCTCTCTCGGCCACCAAATCCTCCACTGGCTGGGCTCCTGCAATCCACCCACCACAGGCTACTGAGTGGCTGAAACAAAAGGCCTGTACCACCAAGCTCGGCTCATTTTTTTTGCTTTTTGTTGCAACATGGTCTTTCCAAGGTACTTGAGCTGGTCTCGAATCCATGGGCTCAGGTCAACCTCTCACCTGGGTCAACCAGAGCACCAAGATGACAGGTGTGAGCCCCCAGTCCCAGCCTCCACATCACTATAAGGGACCCACCGCAAGGTCTGCTCCCTTCCGATGACCAGGGACCCAAGAGAAGTTGGTCTGATTCACCCACTGAGCCCTCTATGGGGTCAGTGCCTGGTTCACGGGCATGTTCCTGCCATAGCAGCCACCCCTCTTCCTGTCTTGCTCCCTAAGATGGACCTGCTCATTCACCAGGGGGCACCCAGGGGAAAGGGAGGGTGTGGCTCTCAAACATTTGGTGGTGTGGGGATGGCCGGGTGACCCACGCCTGTCTCCTCGGAACACAGGGAGGCTGAGACAGGAAGATGGATGGAGCCCGGAAGCTCAAGAACAGGCTGGACACCACAGCAATCCCCCACCTTGACACCAAGTAAAACACAGAAAACCTTGGGTGAGGGCAGGCCTCGGCGGGAGGATCACCTCCCACCCACAGTTCAACAACAGGAAGGAAGACCAGGATGTCGCCCAAAAGGAAAACCTGTGATCGCAACAGTTTGGGAGGCCCAGGCCAAGAAGATGGCCCTAGTTGGGCTGTTTGAGAGCAGCCTGGGCAATCTAGTGAGGAAAGAAAAGAAAGAAAGAAAAGCAATGAAGGAAGAAAGAAAGAAAAGAAAGAAAGAAAATCATTCTCCTGCACACCACCGGCCCTCAGTCTTTCCTCCCCACCACCCTCATGTGAGGGTCCCCCATGCATGGCACCTTTCAGGCCAAACTGCCCCAATTGTTGCCCCCACTTGGTGCAGTAGTTCCCCAGGCTTCCTGGCCAATGTCCTGCCATCTTTCCTCTCCGAGGTGAGAAATGTGCCCCAGGCAGGCTGGCATTATGACTTGGCAACAAGGACCTTCTGCCATGAAAGCCAGAGGACACATCCCTCATGTGGGTGAATTTATTTCCCCATAGTCCCATTTTTTCTGATTCTAAAGCCAGTCGCCCTGTGAACACACCACACACAGTTGAGAATCTGTTTACAATTCTGATGTTTTTGGAGACAGAGTCTGGCTCTGTGGCTCAGGCTGGGGCCTGGGGACATAACTGTCATTCACTGCCAGCCTCGAAATTGCGGGCTGCAGCAATATTCCCACCTCAGCATCTGGAGTCATAGGGACATTGGGCACCATGACCCCAGAACACTTGCTTGAATGGGTGTGGAGATGGCTTCTCCCAGCGTGGCCTGGGCTGGTTTTTAGCTACTGGGCTCTAGCCCTTCTCCTGCTTCAGCCTCCCAGAGGACTGGGATTCCAGACTTGGGCCATCCAGCCTGGCCTTCTGGTTTGTTTTTGACAAAGGATACAGGCCAGGCTCAGGGGCTCATCTTTGTCATCCCAGCACTTTGGGAGGCTGAGTCTAGCAACTGGCCCAAACCTGCTGATAGAAGACGCACCCGGGCAACTTCACAAGACCTCATCACAACCCTCAATCGCAAATGAGCCGGGTGTGGTAGTGTACACTTGTTGTTCTGGCTCCTCTGATGGCCGAGGGGGAAGACTTGCCCAACCCTGGCAGGGCAAGGTTCGGTGGCCATGAGCAAGTCACCACCTTCCATGTTGGGTGAGGAGTGAGACTGACTCAAAAGAAGGAAAGAAAAGAAGATCATCCATTTGTGTATGGAGCTGGGATCATTGTGAACAGACAGAGATCATTGGGGAAGGAGGTCTCAGCCTTTGTACATAGAGTTCCTGAAAGATGGTGGATAAGCAGATAATTGGGCTGTGGCTTTGAGAGACTGATGCCAGGGAACGCTAGAGCCTGGGATTTTGAGACCAGCCTGGGTCGCATAGCAAGATCTCATCACTCCCCAGACCGCAAACACTCGAGTCACGTGTGGTGGCTCCTGCAGTCCCACCTACATGAGATGCGGTGGCCTCCATTCCCTGACATGACTTTGTGTCTCCCCCACAGACAGCACGTGTGATTCCAGGCCAGACACCTTGGCTTACAGCCATCCACCCCTCACCCTGGGAGTCCGAGGTGGGAGGTTCCCTGAGCCCTGGAGTTGGAGACCAGCATGGGAGCTTTGGCCAGTTGTCTCAGCAAGGGGTCCCCAACATTGAGTTAGACATAGTGGCTCCTGTAGTCCTGGATCCTTGGTGGCTGTGGTGAAAGGACCTCCTGAGCCCCTCAGGTTGAGTTCCTGGGAGCCATAATCTTGCCACAGCTCCCCAGCCCATCCAACAGAGACTCCGGTGGAAAAAATGATGCATACCACATGTGTCACGACAAGCATCCACAGCTCTCCAGGGAAAGGTCAGCTTGGACGGGGGATGATGGAGTAATTGGGAAAGGAAAGGGCCCTCCCCCCACCTTAAGGTGGCAGTCTGCCTGAATGGAACCCAGGCAGACCACAACATTTCCAGATCACCTTGATCGTTCTGGGTCCGAGGGTCACACTAACTTGGGGTCGTCTGTTCTGTGTGCTCACATGCGTCTTGGTCTTGACACACAAGTGTGGAGGGTGGAGGCAGGCCTTCTGGGACATGTGGTTGAAGATGAGAGATGGATTGCCTGGTGGCCACCTTTGAAACATCCCGTGAATGACAGATGGAAAAGTGCCTTTTCCTCTTCCATTCATGAGGGTGACACCTAGCACTGGGTGGCAGTGGTGGTGGTGGTGATGGTGGTGGTTCCTATTATTATTTGGAGTAGGAACCCCACTCTGTCACACAGGCTGGATTGCAGAATCCACCTGCAGACCTCAGGTAATCCGCCTCAGCTCCCTGATTGGCTGGAACCAAAGGCCTGTGCCACCACACCCAGCTAATCTTGGGATAAATATTTGATGGCCGAGATGAGGTCTCGCCCTGTGTACCTGTGTAGTGTTGAACTTGCAGGCTCAGGCCGTTCACTTGCCTGGGCCTACAAAGGACCGGGTTGCCAGGCTGAGCCCCTGAGCATGGCCCGTGGTTTTGGTGGTGGTGGTGATTTGTATTATTATTCTGAGTTGGGGTCCCACTCTGTTTCCCAGGCTGGAGCGCAGGGACCCACTCTTAACAACTACAACTGCCACAGCTTAGGTGCCGTGGCCAGACCTTGTCATGGCAACAGGTCCCCAAAATCGAGTTAGGCGTGGTGGTCCATGGAGACCCAGCTGCTCAGGGAGAGAGACAGGAGGACCACGTGTGCCCCACATGCCAAGGCCTCAGGAGCAATGATTATGCCACCATGCCCCAACCTGTTTGATGGAGACTCCAGAGAAAAAAGAGACGTCTCCCAAGTGAATCATGATGGGTGTTCATGGCTTCCCAGGGAAAAGTCAGCTTGATCAGGGGACGATGCAGTGATTGGGAGAGGAAGGAGCGCTGCCCCCACACTAATGTGGCAGACCAGGTAACCAGAACCTAGGCTGGCTGCAGTGTTGCCACACTGCCTTGATCACTCTGTGCCCTACGGCCACCCTAACTCAGGGCCCCCTGTTCCATGAGCTCACACCAGTCATTGCTGTAGGTCACGAGTGTGGAAGGTGGAGGCAGGCCTTCTGGGATATGTGGCTCAAGGTGTGTGATGGACGTGCCTGGTGGCCCCCTTTGAAACATCCCGTGAATGACATGCAATAAAGTGGCTTTTGCTCTCCCATTCCTGAGGGTGAAATCTCGTGCTGGGTGGCTGGGGTGGTCGTGGTGGTGGTGGTAGGGCTTATTGTTTGGAGTCAGAATCTGCTCGGTCGCCCAGGCCAGAGCACAGGGGAATGCTCACGGACACTGTGGACTCCACCTGCGGGGCTCAGGCAATCCTTCCAACTCAGAACCCCGATTGACTGGAACAAAGGCCTTTGCCACTACGCCTGGCTAATCTTTGCATTTATTTTTGATGGACGAGACCAGGTCTCACCCCATGTATCGGGCTGGTGTCAAACCCGCGGTCTCAGGCCATCCACTTGCCTGAGACTCTGAAGGGCCAGGATGCCAGCCTGAGACCCTTAGACCAGTATGTGGTTATGGTGGTGGTGGCTGGTATTATTCTGAATCGGAGTCCCACTCTGTCACCCAGATCTGAGCATATGGGACCACACTCAGCCACCGCAACCTCCACAGGATGGGATCTGGCGATCATCCTGCCATGGCCTCCAGAGTGGCCAAACCAAAGGCCTGCACCACCAAGCTCAGCTCTTTTTTTTGGCTTCTTTTAGAGATGAGGTCTGGCCAAGGTGTCCAGGCTGGTCTTGAACCAGGGGGCTAAGGTCAACCTCTCACCTCAGCCTCCCAGAACATTGAGAAGACAGGTGTGAGCCACCACGCTGGGCCTCCACTCCACTCTCAGGGCCCCACCGTGAGGTCTGCTCCCTTCCGACGACCTGGGACTCTGGAGAGGGTGACTGGAGTTGACTGTCATGCCTCTCCATGGGAATTGCCTGGTGCATGGGTGTGTCTCCACCATGGAGGCCACCCCTCCTCCCTCCTTGTTCCCCAGGGTTTCAGGGGGACCTTTGACACTCAGGGAGGCCGATGGAAAGATGGCTGGAACCCAGGAACTCCAGGCCAGGCTGGGCACCATAGCAAGACACCACCTCGACCTCAATCAAAACCCAGAATTCCTTGGGTGAGGGCATGCCATGGCAGAAGAATTGCTTCCAGCCAGAGTTCAAGACCTTGCTCCTCCAAGGCAGGAGACCAGGATGTCAATCAAATGGAAAGCTTGTGATCCCAGCAGTTTAGGAGTCCCAGGCTGAGAGAATGGCACAAGTTGGGCGGTTTAAGAGCAGCCTGAGAAAGCTAGCAAGGAAAGGAAGGAAGGAAGGAAGGAAGGAAGGGACAAAGGAAGGAAAGAAAGAAAGAAAGAAAGAAAGAAAGAAAGAAAGAAAGAAAGAAATCCAGTCTCCTGCAAACCTTCTACCCTCAGTCCTTCCTCCCCTCACATGTGAAAGTCCCCCAAGTTCAGCACCTTTCAACCCTAACCACCCCCAAATGACTGCCCCCGCTTTGGTGTGGGAGTTCTCAATGATTCTGGTCAGTTTCCTGCTGGCTGTTCTGAGTGGTGAAATGTGCCCAAGGCAGGCCTACCTTCCGACTCAGCAACGAGGACCTTCTGCCAAGAAAGGGCAGGGACACATCTCTCACCTGAGGACATTTCTTCTCCCCCAATCCCATTTTTCCTGGCTCTAAAACCAGTCGCCCTGTGAACACACCACACGCAGTTGAGAATCTGTGTATGATTCTCTTGTTTTTGGAGATAAGGTCTGGCTCTGTGGTCCAGGCTGGGATCCAAAGACAGGAATGTTGTTCACCACCAGCCTCAAAATCGTCGGCTCTGGAAATACTCCTGCCTCAGTCTTTGGAGTGACTGGGATGATGGGCACTCTGACTCTAGACCCCCTGTTTGGATGGGTGGGGAAACAGGGCATCCCTGTGTGACCCAGGCTGGCCTTGGGCTCCTGGGCTCCAGTCATCCTCCTGCCTCGGCATCCCAGAGAGCTGGGTTTCCATACGTGGGCCACTGCGCCAGGCCTTCTGGTTCATTTTCAACAAAGGATCAATGCCAGGCTCTGGGCTCAGCCTCGTCATCTTAGCGCTTTGGGAGGCTGAGGCCAACTGCTTGCCTGAGCTTGTGAGCTGAGACCCACCCGGGCACTTTGGTGAGATTCATCTTTACCCTCCATCCCAAATGAGCCAGGCATGATAGCACATGCCTGTCATTCCAGCTCCTCGGACGACTGTGGAAAGGCTCACGGGAGCATGGCAGGCCAAAGCTGTGGTGGCCAGAAGTGAGCCACTGGCCTCCCTCCTGGGTGATGGAGTGAGACTCCGACTCAAAGAAAAAATGCAGAAAGGAAAAAAAAGAAGAGCATCCATTTGTGTAGGGAGTTAAGATCATCAAGAACAGACAGAGCACATTTGGGAAGGAGGCCCCAGTCTTGGGCCTAGAGATCTCGAAAGATGGTTTATTGGCAGACAATCGTACTGTGACTTTGGGAGACTGAAGTGGGGAACCATTGAAGCCTGGGAGTTAGAGACCACCTGGGCCACTTAGAAAGTTCTCATCGATCCCCAGAATGCAAGCACTGGATTTGCGCCTGGTGGCGCCCATGGTACAAGCTACACAGGGTGGTGTCCTCCATCCTGGAGACTGCCGTGCCCCACTGACAGAATGATCAAGTCCATGCTGTGCACCGTGGTTCACAGCCATCAGCCCTGTGCCCTGAGAGGCCAAAGTGGGAGGCTGCCTGAGCCCAGGGTTTGGAGACCAGCCCGGCGATGTGGCAAGACCCCGTCTAGGCAAGACATCCCCATAATCCAGTCAGGCGTGGTGGTCCCAGATGTTCCAGTTGCTCAGGGGCTGAAGCAGGAGGACCTCCTGAGCCCTGCATGTCGAGGCTCCAGGATCCATGATTGTGCTGAATGCCCCAGCCAGGCCGATGGATGCTCCAGTGACAAAACAGATGCCTCCTACGTGCATCACGACAGGTGTCCACAGCTCCCTGAGAAAGGTCTGTGTGGGTGGGGGACGATGGATTGATCGGGAGAGGAAGGGGCCCTCTCACCACACAAAGGTGACAAACCGGCCACTGGAACCTGGGCTGGCTGTGGCGTTTCTGGACCACTTTTATCATTCTGTGCCTGACGGCCACCCTAACTCTGGGCTGTCTGTACTGTAAGCTCACACACGTCTTTGCCATGGGCTCCAGGAGTCCTGCCCCTGCAGGGATTGGAGGTTTCTGGCAGTGTGACGGCATCAGTGATTTAAATTGGAGGGACAGATATAAAGAGAAATAAAGGGGGGAGAAAGAAAGAGACTGGACTACTGCTCAGGTGACCAGAAGCCATTTATTGAATGCTATCCCAGGGCTTTTATCCCCAAACTCTGCAAAGTTATCATCACAGGATGATGTGTCTTTGGTAGCATGTGCCTTTCACGTGAACAGGTCCAAGTGCACAAAGGACACTCCCCAGTCTCAAGCAAATGTTCTTTCATACATAAGGAAGAACATGAGGAAGAACATGAGGTAAAACAACCACAAATTGTTTTTTTGTATCTTATGCTAGCTTAATGTTCCCAAAACCAGTTTCTTATGTGCCCTTAATTGTATTACAACTACATCATCTTGAATTAACATCACTCAACGTCTAGACCCAAAACCACCATAGTGAATTATTAACTTCCGCTATTATGTACTAATTCAAACTAGTTTTATTAAAACAATTGCTGCTATGGTTACATTCTCCTAGTACCAGCTGGCCTAATTCAAACTTCACTGGCCTCCCCTAAATCAAACTGAACTAACCATACTTCTATAATAAAATGGTTACTTAAATTTTCTTAATCTACATAAACTATTTTCTAAAAACTATATCTATAAATTTCTAAAAGTCACCTCAAGAGAACCTGTGACCTGCACTAAGGTTCCTCAATGTGACTCAAAGTCAAACTTAAATTGTGATAAAGCAAAAGACCATAAGCCATGGAGAATGAGAACAACAGACTCTTAGGTTTAGCTATGTACATTCCAGTCTCAGAGTTTTGTTAGAGCCAGCTGGAGCTTTTCTTGGTAGTTTGTGCCATATGGAAAAGGAGGGAGGGAATGGGTCAACAGCTCCCAAACACATCCTAGTGGTCTCAGGGTCAACGGCCCTTCCTGATCCCTAATGCTCAGTGGCCTCCATGGCCGGCTCCCAACATCTCCCCTTTTTAATTTTTTTGGCTTCCTGTAGAGATGAGGTCTCACCAAGTTGCCCGGGCTGGTCTCGAACTTGGGGGCGCAAGCCACCCTCTCACCTCGGCCTCCCAAAGCACTGGGGTGACAGATGTGAGCCCCAGTACCCAGGCTCCACATCCCCCTTGGGGCCCCACCATGAGGTCAGCTCCCTTCAAATGACCTGGGGCCCTCAAGAGGAATGCTTGAGTCACACCCTGAGCCCACCCCTGGGGATCACCTGCCACAGGGGCATGTCTCCACTGGGGCACAGACCAGTCTGCCCACCTCAATCCCCAGGGTGGAAATGTTGACTCCTACCAGGGTCCTCCTCAGTGAAAGGGAGGGCATGACTCTTAAACCATTGGAGGACCTTGCCAGGTGACTCAGGCCTGTCTCCTTGACACTCGGGGAGGCTGAGACAGGTAAATGGTCAGAGCTCAGAAACTGAGACCAGGCTGGACACCATAGTAAACCCCCATCTCTACCCCAAGCAAAACACAAAATTACTTGGGTGAGGGTAAGCCTTGGCAGGAGGATCATCTCAGCTCCAGAGTTCAGGACCAGGCAGGAAGACCAGGATGTCAACCAAATGGAAAGCCTGTGACAGCAGCAGCTTGGGAGGCTGAGGTAGAGCGGAAGGACCAAGTTGGGTGGTTTGGAAACAGATAGGGCTACCAATTGAGGAAATAAAAGAGAGAGAGAGGAAAAAGAAAGAAAGAAAGAAAGAAAGAAAGAAAGAAAAATCTAAGTCAACAAATAAATCAATTTCTGCAATTCTTCTGCCCTCAGTCCTTCTCCCCTTCCACCTATATACGAGGATACCCCTGGCTCGGCAGCTTCAAGCCCCAACTGCCCCAATGACTGCCCCCACTTCATTACATTAGTACCCGAGGCTCCCTGGCTGGGATCCTGCCAGATTTCCTCTCTGAGTTGAGAAATGTGACTTAGGCAGGCCAACCATACAACTCGGCAATGAGAAACTTCCACTAAGAAAGGTCAGGGACACGTTCCTCACCTGGGCACATTTCTTTCTCCCAGATTCATTTTTCCTGGTTCTAAAGCCTGTCTCTCTGTGAACACAGCATGTGCAGTTGAGAATCTATGTACGATTCTCATGTTTTGGGAGACAGGGTATGGCTCTGTGGCCCAGACTGGGGACATGGGACACAACTGTCATTCACCACCAAGCTCAAAATTGCAGACTCTGGTTATCCTCCCACCTCATCCCCCAGAGTGACCCGGAGGACCTATAGCTTGAACCCAGACTCCCTGTTTGGATGGGTGAGAAGACAGAGTCTCCATGCATGGCACAGGTTGGTCTTGGGCTCCTGGGCTCCAGCCATCCTCTTGCCTTAGCCTTCCGGAGTGATGCAATTTCAGCTGTGGGCCACCACACCAGTCCTTGGGTAAGGGCAGGCCTCAGTGGGAGGATCATCTCAGGCCAGAGTTCAAGAGCATGCAGGAACACCATCATGTCAACCAAATCGAAAGCCTGTGATCACAGCAGTTTGGGAGGAACAGGACGAGAAGATGGATCGAGTTGGTTGGTTTGAAAGCAGCCTGGGAAACCTGGTGAGCAACGAAAAGATAGAAAGACAGAAAGACAGAAAGAAAGAAAGAAAAAAGAAAGAAAGAAAGAATGAAAGAAGGAAGGAAGGAAATCCATTCTGCAAACGTTCTGCCCTCAATAATTCCCCCCGTCACCCTGACATGTAAGGGTCCCCCAAGCTCAGCACCTTCCAGCCCCAAACCCCACCAATGGCTACCCCCGCTTTGGTGCAGGAGTTCCCAAGTCTCCCTTGCCGAGTTCCTGCCATCTCTCCTCTCCAAGGTGAGAAATGTACCCCAGGCAGGCTGACCCTCTGAGTAAGCAACAAGGACCTTCCACCAAGAAAGGCCAGGGACACATCCCTCACCCAGGAACATTTCTTCCCACCCAATGCCATTTTTCCTGGCTCTAAAGCCATTCTCCCTGTGAACACACGACGCACAGTTGAGAATCTGTGTACGATTCTAATGTTTTTGGAGACATTGACTCTGTGGCCCAGACTGGAGCCTGGGAACACAACGTTCACTGCCAGCCTTGATTTCGTGAGCTCTGGCAATGTTCTCACCTTAGCTTCCAGAGTAGCTGTGATGAAGGAGACCTTGACCCCAGACCCCCTGTTTGGATGTGTGCTGAGATGGGGTTTCCCTGCCTGGCCTGGGCTGGTCTTGGGCTCTTGGGCTCCAGCCATCCTCTCGCCTCTGCCTCCCAGAGTGCTGGGATACCAAGTGGCTGACACCACACCAGGCCTTCTGGTTCATTTTTGACAAAGGATCGTGGCCAGGTTTGGGGGCTCAGCCTCATTATCTCAGAGCTTTGGGAGGCTGAGGCCAGTGGCCAGTCCCAGCCTGCAGGCCAAGACCTGACCGAGCAACATGGCAAGACCTCGTCCCTAGCCTCCATCTCAAATGAGCCAGGTATGATGTTGTGCCCCTGTTGTTCCCTATTCTCAGAAGGCTGGGTGGGGAATTCTCGCCAGAGGCTGGTGTGCCAAGACCGCGATGGCTGGGAGTGAGCCACTACCTTCCAGCCTGGGCAACAAAGTGAGAATTTGTCTAAAGAAAAATGAAAGGAAAGAAAAGAAGAGCATTCATTTGTGTATTGAATTGGGATCATCGTGAACGGATATAGATCATTGGAGAAGGAGGCTGCAGCCTTGTGCAAAGAGTTCCCAAAATATGGTGCATCAGCAGACAATCGTGGGAGGCTGAGGCAGGTGTCCACTGAAACCCTGGAGTTCGGGACCACCCTGGGTCACGTAGCGAGACCTCGTCACTCCCCAGAATGCAAACACTCAAGGTGGGCGTGGTGGAGCCTGGGGTCCCAGCTACATGGGCTGCAGTGGCCTCCATCCCAGAGCATGTCTTTGCATCACCCCTGCCAACAGCACGAATGAGTCCAGGCCAGGCACCATGGTTTACAGTCATCAGATTGGTGCCCTGAGAGTCCAAGTGGGAGGCTACCTGCATCCCAGTGTCGGAGACCAGCCTGGGTGATGTGGCCAGAACTTGTCTCAGCGTGAGGTCCCCAAAGTCGAGACAGGCATGGTGGACCCTGAGAACTGGCTGCTTGGAGGCCGAGCCTGGAGTACTGCCTGAGCCCCTCAATAGGGGCCCCGGGAGTTATGATCATGCTGCCACACCACAGCCCTGCAGATGGAGATTCTGGCAACAAAATGTTGCCTCCCACGTGTGTCACGACGGGCGTCCATGGCTCCCCAGCGAAACGTCCACGTGGGTGGTGGATGATGGAGTGATCAGGAGAGGAAGGGGCCCTCCCCCTGCCTGAAGGTGGCAGACCAGGTGACCAGAACCTGTCCTGGCTGCGGTGTTGCCAGACCACCATGATCAGTCTCTGCCCAATGGCCACCCTTGCTCGGGGCCGTCAGTTCAGCAAGCTCACACACATTTTTGCATGGGGCTCGAGTGTAGGGTGGAGGCAGGCCTTCTAGGGCACGTGGCTGAAGGCTCTGGGACAGACATACCTGGTGGCCACCTTTGAAACCTCCCACGAACAACAGGCCAGAAAATGAGTTTTCCTTTCCCTTCCCTGAGGATGACTCCTCGGGCTGGGTGTCAGGGGTGGTGGTGATTGGGGTAGTGGTGATTATTATTATTTGGAGGTGGAATCCCACTCTTTCACCCAGGCTGGAGTGCAGGGACATGCTCACGGCCACCCCAAACTCCACCTGCCAGGATCAGACGATCCTCGCACCTCAGTCCCCTGAGTGGCTGGAACCACAGACCTGTGCCACCATGCCTGGCTAATCCTTTGATTTATTTTTGATGCAGAGACGAGGTCTTGCCCAATGTTTCAGGCTGGTTTTGAACCCGCAGGCTCAGGTCATCCAACTGGCTGGGCCTATGATGGGCTGGGATGCCAGGCTGAGTCACTGAGCCCAGTCTGTGGTTGTGGTGGTGTTGGTTGGTATCAGTATTCTGTGTTGGGGCCCCCCTCTGTTGCCTAGGCCAAGGACAGGGCCTGCTTTTGGCCACCACGGCCTTGAATGGTTGGGCTCCGGCGATCCTCCTTCTGCGGCCTCACTAATGGCTAAAACAACAGACATACACCACCATGCTTGGCACATTTTGTTGGATTCTTGGAGAGACAATGTCTCACCAAGGTGACTGGGCTGGTCTTGATCCTATGGGGCTCAGGCTATCCTCTCACCTCGGCCTCCCAATGTGCTGGGGTGACTGATGGGACCCTCCATGACTGGTCTTCACACCCCTCTCAGGGTCCCATAATGAGGCCTGCTCCATTCACATGACCCGGGAACCTGGAGAGGGCAGCCAGAGTGCCTGCCAGGCACACCCCAGAGGAAGACCTGGTGCAGGGGCATGTCTCCACTGTGGCACCCACCCCTCCACCTGCCTCATTCCCCAAGGTGGACCTGCTCATTCCTCCCAGGGGATGACTCAGGGAAAAGGAAGGCGTGACTCTCAAACCATCAGGGGGGGCGGGCGACTCATGCCTGTCTCCTTGGCCCTCAGGGATGCAGAGAGGGGAAGATAGCCAGAGCCTGGGAGCTGATACCAGGCTGGACACCATAGCAAGCCACCACCTTGACCCCAAACAAAACCCAGAAAACATATGGTGAGAGCAGGCCTCGGCGGGAAGATAGCCTCAGGCCCCACGTTCAAGAACAGTCAGGAAAACCAGGATGTTGACCAAAAGGAAGGCCTGTGAATCCAGCAGTTTGGGAGGTTGAGGCCCATAGGAAGGACTGAGTTGGGCGGTTTGAGAGTAGCCAGGGTTACCTAGTGAGGAAATAAAATGAGAGAGAGAGGAAAAGAAAGAAAGAAAGAAAGAAAGAAAGAAAGAAAGAAAGAAAGAAAGAAAGAAAGAAAGAAAGTAAGAAAGAAAGAAATCTATTCTCCTGCAATGCTTTTGCCCTGAGTTCTTTCCCCTCTCCCCCCCACATGTGAGTGTTCCCAAGACTCGGCACCTTCCAGCCCCAAACCCCAAATGGCTGCCCCCGCTTTGATGTGGAAGTTCCTGAGGCTCCCTGACTGGGTTTCTGCAGGCTCTCCTCTCTGAGGTGAGAAATGTGCTCCAGACAGACGACGCTCCAACTCGGCAATGGGGACATTTAGACATAAAGTCCAGGGGTACATAAAAAAAAATATCCCTCACCCAGGGCTTTTTCTTCCCCTCAAATCCCATTTTTTTCTGGCTCTAAAGCCAGTCGCCCTGTGAACAAACCACACACAGTTGAGAATCTGTCTACGAATCTGATGTTTTTGGAGACAGGGTCTGGCTCTGTGGCCAAGGCTGGGTCTCAGAGACACAACTGTATTTCACTGCCAGCCTCAAAGTCACGGGCTCCAGTGAGCCTCCCACCTAAGTCGCCAGAGTGGCTGGCACAATGGGCACCTCGAACCCAGACATACTGTTTTGGAAGGGTGTGGAAATGGGGTCTTCCTGCATTTTCCAGGCTGGCCTTCAGCTCCTGGGCTGCAGCCACACTGCCACCTCAGCCTCCCAGAATACTGGGATTCTAGGTGTGAGCCACCACACCATGCCTTCTCGTTCATGTTCAATGAAGGATCGAGGCTGGACTCGGGGGCTCAGCCTACTTCTCCCAGCACTTTGGGAGGCCGAAACCACCAGCCGGCCCAAGTCCGTGGGTAGAGACTCACCTGGGTATCTCAGCAAGACCTCGTCTCTACTGTCCATCCCAAATGAGCCAGGTCTTGTGGCACATGCCTGTCCTTCTGGCTCCTCGGAAGAACAGACAAAGTTTCACCAGAGCCCAGTTGACCTAGACTGCCGTGACCAGGAGTAAGCCACCACCCTCCTGCCTGGGCAACAAAGTCAGACTTCAACTCAATGAAAAAAAGGAAAAATGAAGAAAAAGAAGAGCATCCATTTGTGTGTGTAGTGGGGATCATCGTGAACAGAGATCATTTGGGAAGGAGGCCACAGCCTTGGGCCTAGAATTCCCGAAAGATGATGGATCAGTAGACAATTGAACTGTGACTTTGAGAGGCCAAGGCGATGGACTGCTGGAGCCTCAGAGTTTGACACCAACTTGTGCCATGGAGCGAGACCTCATTGCTCCCCAAAACATAAACACTGGGGTCATGCATGGTGGCAACCCTGGTCCCGGCTACATGGGATGCGGTGGCGTCTGTCCCGGGGTGTTCTTTGTGTTGCCCCAACCAACAGAGCATGCCAGCACAGGACAGGCATCATGGCTCACGGTTGTCAGTCCCACACCCTGGGAGGCTGAAGCAGGATGTTGCCTGTGCCCAGGTTTTGGAGACAAGCCCGGGTGATGTGCCCAGTCCTCATCTCGGCATTAGGTCCCCAAAATCAAGTCAGTCCTGGTGGCCTCCGGAGTCCCGGCTGCTCAGAGGCCGATATGGGAGGATCGCCTGAGCCCTGAAGGTCAAGGACCCTGGAGCCACGTACATGCCGACGTGCCCCAGCCAGTCCAATGGAGACTTTGGTGTCAGAAAAGACGTCTCCCATGTGCATCACGATGGGTGGCCACGACTCCCCAGAAAAGCTCCATGTGGGCGGGAGATGATGGAGAGTTTGGGAAAGGAAGGGACCCTTCCTCCACCCAAAGGTCACAGACAGGGCAATTGGAACCTCGGTTGACTGTGGTGTTGCCTGTCCGCCTTGATCGCTCTGTGCCCGACAGTTGCTCTAGCACAAGACCGTCTGTTCCATGAGATCACACATGTCTTGCTGTGGGGCATGAGTGTGCAGGGTTAGACAAGCCTTCTGGGTCGAGTGGCCAAAAGCATGGGCCCTACATGCCCAGTGACCACTTTTGAAACTTCCTGTGAATGATAGGCTGAAAAGTGTCCTTTCCTCTCCCATCCCTGAGGGTGATACCTCATGCTGGGTGGCAGGGATGGTGGTGGTAGTGGTTCTGGAGATTATCATTATTTGGAATCAGAATCTTGTTCAATCGCCCAGGCCGGAGCATAGGAGCATGCTCACGGCCACCACGAACTCCACCCACCAGGCTAGGGCAATCCTCCTGACCCGGCTCCCCAAGTGGCTTGAAGTACAGGCCTGTACCACCACGCCCGGCTAATCCTTGGATTTATTTTTGATGGCTGAGACAAAGTCTCACTCCCTCCACGTCCCAGGATGGTGTCGAATCCGTGGTCTCAGGCCGTCTAATCGACTGGGCCTACAAGGGGCTGGGACGCCAGTCTGAGCCTCTGAGTCTGGCATGTGGTTATGGTGGTGTTGTTGCTTGGTATTATTATTCTGAGTCGGAGTACCACTCTGATGCCCAGGCCAGAGCACAGGGGCCCATTCTCGGCCACCATGGCCTCCACCAGCTGCGCTCTGGTGTTCTTCCCACCATGGCCTCCAGAGTTACCAGAATGACAGGTGTGCGCCACCATGCTCGGCTTATGTTTTTTGGCTTCTTGTAGAGATGAGGTCTTCCCAAAGTGCCCGGGCTGGTCTTGAACCCGGGGTCTCAGGCCAACCTCTCATCTCGGCATCAGTGAGCACCAGGATGACAGGCGTAAGCCCCCTTCCAGTCTCCACACACCTCTCAGGGCCCCATCGCGAAACCTGCTCCCTTCTGATGACCCAGGACCCCAGAGTGTGCAGCTGGAGTCCTCCACAGAGCCCCCACAGGGGGAGTGCTTGGCACAGGGGCGTGTCTCCGCCAGATTGCTCAGCCCTCTGCCCTACTTGTTCCTCAGTGTCAACTCACTTGTTCCTCCCAAGGACCACCTCAGGGAAAGGGAGGGTGTGAGTCTCAAACCTTCTGGGGGTGGGGACGACCAGGCAACTCACTCCTGTCTCCTTGGCACTTGGGCAGGCCAAGACGGGAAGATGGCTGGAGACTGGGAGCTCGAAACCAGGCTTGACAACTTAGCAAGTCCCCCAAATGACGCAAGGATAATCAAAAAAACCTTAGGTGAGGGAAGACCTCGGCTCGAGGATCACCTCTGGTCCAGAGTTCAAGACCAGGCAGGAAGACCAGGATATCAAACGATGGAAAGCCTGTGATCCCAGCACTTTTGGAGGCCCAGACTGAGAGGATGACCCAAGTTGGGTAGTTTGAGAGCTGCCTGGGTAAACTAGTGAAGAAGGAAAAGAAAGAAAGAAAGAAAGAGAGAGAGAGAGAGAGAGAGAGAGAGAGAGAGAGAGAGAGAGAGAAAGAAAGAAAGAAAGAAAGAAAGAAATCAATTCTCCTCCAAACCTTTTGCCCTCAGTCCTTCGCCACCTCATGTGAGAGTCCCCCAAGTTCAACCCTTCCAGCCCCAAACCTCCCCAATGGCTGTCCCCACTTTGGTGCAGGAGTTTCCAGCTCCCTGGCCGGGTTTCTCCTCGCCCTCCTCTCTGAGGTTGTAAATGTGCCCCAGGGAGGCCTACCCTCCAAATCGGCAATGAGGAGTTCCACCAAGAAATGCCAAGGCCACACCCCTCATCCAGGGACATTTCTTTCTGCCAATACCATTTTACCTGACTCTAATGCCAGTCGCCCTGTGAACACAACATGCACAATTGAGAATCTGTGTACGAATCTGATGTTTTTTAGATAGCGTCTGGCTCTGTGGCCCAGGCTGGAGCCTTGGGACATGACTGTCATTCACTGCCATCCTCGAAATTGTGGGCTTTGGCAATCCTCCAGCCTCAGCCTCTGTTGTGGCCGAGATGATGGACACCTCGATCACAGACACCGTGTTTGGATGGGTGCAGAGACGAGGTCTCCCTGCATGATCTGGGATGGGCTTGGGGTCCTGGACTCCAGCCAAACTCCCATCTCGGCCTCCCAGACTGCTGGGATTCCAAGTGTGGGCTTCAGTGCCAGGCCCTCTCGGTCGTTTTCAATGAAAGATCAAGGCTGGGCTCAGGGTCTCAGCCTGGTCATCTCAGCATTTTGGGAGACCAAGGCCAGCAACTAGCCCTAGCCCACAGTCCAAGACCTGCCTGGGCAACTTGGCGAGACCTTGTGTCTACCCTCCATCCCAAAAGAGCCAAGCATGGTGGCACACGCCTGTCTTTCTGACTCCTCAGAAGGCAGGGGAAAAGCTCGCCAGTGCTGGCAGGCCAAGCATGTGGTGGCTGGGAGCTATCCACCACCCTCCAGGCTGGGCAATGGAGTGAGACTCTGATTGAAAGAAAAAAAGGAAAAATAGAAAAGCATCCACTTGTGTGTGTAGTGGGGATCATCATGAACAGACAGAAATCATTTGGGAAGGAGGCTCCAGCCTTGGACCTAGAATTCCTGAAAGATGGAGGGTTGGCAGACAATGGGCTTGTGGCTTTGGGAGGCCAAGGCAGTGGATTGCTGGAGCCTGGGTGTACAAGACCAGCCTGGGCCATATAGCGGGACCTCCTCACTCCTGGAAATGCACACACAGGAGTCGCGTGTGGCAACCCCTGCGGTCCCGGACACAGGATGCAGTTGCCTTCATCCCAGGGGGTTCTTATGCATTGGCCTCGCTGACAGAACATGCGAGTACAAGCCAGGCACCATGGAACAAGGCCCTCAGCCTTACGAGGTTGGAGACCAGCCCGGGCAATGTAGAAAGACTTCATTTAGGTGAAAGGTCTCCAAAATCTAGTCAAGCATGGTAACCCTGGACTCCTGGCTGCTCAGGGGCCTAGATGGGAATACTGCCTGAGCTCCACAGGTCGAGGGCCTGGGAGCCATGATCTTGCCCTGCACCCCAGCCTGGCCGACAGAGACTCAGGTGATAAAAAATACTCCTCCCAGGTGCATAATGATGGGCGTCCATGGCTCCTCAGGGAAAGGTCTGCATGGATGGGTGACAGTGGTGTGATCAGGAGAGGAAGGGGCCCACCCCACACCCAAAGGTGGCAGACCAGGTGACTGGAACCTGGGTTGGTCATGGCATTTCCCACCACTTTGCTCTGTGCCCAGCAGCCACCCTAAATCAGGGCCGTCTGTTCTGTGAGCTCACATGTGTGTTTTCAATGGGGCACAAGTGTGGAGAGTGGAGGCAGGCCTTGTGGGATGCGTGGCCAAAAACATGGGACAGATGTGCCTGGTGGCCACCTTTGAAACCTCCCATGAGTGACATGCAAGATAATGCCTTTTTCTCTCCCATTGCTGAGTGTGACTTCTCACACTGAGTGTCAGGGGAGGTGGTGGGGGCGGTAGTGGTGATTATTATTATTTGAAGTCAGAATCCTGCTTTGTCACCCAGAACTGAGAGCAGGGGCATGCTCAATACTACTGAGGACTCTACTTGCTGGGCTCAGGCGAACCTCCCACCTTGCCCCCCGAGTGACTGGAACCACAGGCTTGGGCCACCAAGCCAGGCTAGTCTTTGGATTTATTTTTCATGAGTGAGACGAAGTCTCCCCCAGTGTCCTGGGCTGGTCTTGAACACGTATGCTCAGGCCATCCACTCATTTCGGCCTCTAAAGGGCCAGGATCCCAGGCTGAGCCCCTGAGCCCAGCCTGTAGTTGAAGTGGTGGTGGTTGGTATTACTATTCTGAGTCAGAGTCCCCTGTGTCACTCTGGCCGGAGTGCAGAGGCCCACTCTCTACCACTACAGCCTCCACTTACTGGGCTCCAGTCATCCTCCCACCGTGGTCTCATGAGTGGCCCAAACAACAGGTCTCTGCCACCACACTTGGCTCATTTTTGGGGGTTCTTGTAGAGATGATGTCCCACCGAGGTGCCTGGGCTGGTTTTGAACCCTTGGGGCTCAGGCCATCCTCTCGCCTTGGCTTCCTAAAATGCCAGGGTGACAGATGTGAGCCCCACACCCACTCTTCACAACTCATTCAGGGCCCCACCATGAGGCCCTCTCCCTTCAGATGCCCCAGGGCCCATGAAAAGGCAACTGAACTCACCTGCCAAGCTCGGCCCAGGGGAGTGCCTTGTGCAGGAGTCTGTCTCCCTGGGGAGTCGACCCCTCCACCTGCCTTGATTCCCAATGTGGACCTGTTTTCTCCTCCCAGGGTCCACCTCAGAGACAGGGAGGTCATGACTCTCAAACTATAGGGGGTGGCATTTGCACGATTCATGTCTGTCTCCTTGGCACTCAGGGAGGCCGAGATGAAAAGATGGTGGTAGCCCAGGAGATGAGACCAGGCTGGACACCATAACAAGACCCCATCTCGACCCCTAACCAAACCCAGAAAACCTTCTGTGAGGGCAGGCCTCGGAAAGTGGATCTCCTCAGGACCAGAGTTCAAGACCAGGCAGGAAGACCAGGATGTCAACCAAATGGAAAGCCTCTAATCTCAGCTGTTTGGGAGGCCCAGGCCAAGAGGATGGCACGATTTGGGTGGTTTGAGAGCATTCAGGGCTGCCAAGTGATGAAACAAAAGAGAGAGAGAGAGAGGTAAAGAAAGAAAGAATGAACGAAAGAATATCTTAGTCAACATAGAAATCCATTTTCCTGCAAAACTTCTGCCCTCAGTCCTTCTCCCCTGCCACAACACGTACGAGGATCCCACAAACTTGGCACCTTTCAGCCCCAATCCCCAGCCAATGGCTGTCACTGCTTTTGTGCAGGAGTTCATGTGGATACCTGCCTGGGTTCCTGCTGGCTCTCCTATCCAAGGTAGGAAATGTGCTTCAGGCAGGATGGCCCACCCACCCATCAATGAGGACCTTATACTGAGAAAGGCCATGGAAACATCCCTCCCCCTGGGACATTTCTTTCCCCCCAGTCCCACTTTTTCTGGCTCTAAAGCCAGTTGCCCTTTGAACCCACAACGTGCAGTTGAGAATCTCTGTACGATTCTGAGGTTTTTGGAGACAGGGTCTGGCTCTTTGGGCAGTCTGAGACCCAGGGATAGCACCATCGTCCACTGCCAGCCTTGAAACCATGGGCTCCAGTGATCTCCCGCCCCAGGCTCTTGAGTGGCAGGAATGACAGGCACCATGAACCCAAATCACCTGTTTGAATGGGTGAGGAGATGGGGTCTCCCTGTGTGGTCCGGCCTGGCCTTGAGCTCCTAGGCTCCAGCCATCCTCTGGCATCGGCCTCCCAGAGTGCTAGGTTTCCAGGCCTGGATCTCCATGGCCGGCCTTCTGGTTTACTTTCAATGAAGGATCAAGGCCGGCCTTGGGGACTCAACCTCATCATCCCAGTGTTTTGGGATGCTGAGGCCAGCGGCCAGCCCCAGCCCTCAGGTCCGAGACATGCTCTGGCAATATGGCGATACCACGTCTCTACCCTCCTTCCCAAATGAGCGGAGTATGGTGGCGTGTGCCTGTCATTTGGCTTCCAGGAGGATGGGGGAGAAGATTCTCTGGGGCCTGGCAGGGCAAGACTGCAGTTGTCGGGAGTGAGCCACCGCCCTCCACCCCAGGTGAGAGTAAGACTCTGACTCAAAAAAAGGTAAGAAAAGAAGAATATCCATGTGTGTATGGAGTTGGGTTCATCATGAACAGAGATCATTTGGGAAGGAGGCCCCAGCCTTGGACCAAGAGTTCTCAAAAGATGGTGGATTGGCAGACAATTGGGCTGTGGCTTTGGGTGGCCAAGGTGGGGGACTGCTGGACCCTAGGATTTGGAGACCCACCTGGGCCATGTAGTGAAACCTCATTGCTTCACAGAATGCGGACACTGTAGTGATGCATGGTGGCTCCCATAGTCCCAGCTACATGGGATGCGGTGGCTGCCATCACAGGGCATTCCTTAGTGTTACTCCTGCCAACAGAATGTGCAAGTTCAGGCTGGGCACCGTGGCTCACGGCAGTCATCCCCGTGTCCTGGTAGTCCAAGGTGGGAGGCTCCCTGTGCCCTGGAGTCGGAAATCAGCCTGGGCGATGTGACCAGACCTCGTCTCAGTAAGAGGTTGACCAAATCGAGTCAGATGTGGTGGCCATTGTAGACCCGACTGCTCGAGGGCTGAGGCGGAAGGACCGCTTGAGCCCCACAGGTAAAAGCCCAGGGAGCCACGATTGGGCCACCATGCCCCAGCCCATTCGATGGAGACAAAAAAGACGCCTCCCACGAGCATCACGAGTGGTGTCCATGGCTTCCTAGGTAAAAGTCATCGTATGCAGGAAATGATGGAGAGATCGGGAGGGAACAAGCCCTCCCCGCCCTAAGGTGGCAGACCAGGTAACCGGAACCTAGGCTGGCCACGGCATTGCTGGACTGCCTTGAATGTTCTTTGCCAGACAGCTACCCAAACTCGGGGCCTTCTGCTCTGTGAGCTCACAAGCATCCTTGGTGTGGGGCACAGGTGTAGAGGGTGGAGGCAGGCCTTCTGGGATGCGTGGCTGAAGTTCCTGGATGGACCTGTCCGGTGGCCACATTTGCAATCTCCCATGAATGACAGACGGGAAACTGCATTTTCCTCTCTCATTTCTGAGGGTGACTCCTTGCGCTGGGTGGTAGGGATGGTGGTGGTGGTGGTTGTGATTGTTATTAATTCGAGTCAGAATTCTGCTCTGTCACCAAGGTTGGAGCACAGGAGCAGGCTTATGGCCACCACAGACTCCCCCTCTCGGGCTCAGGCAATCCTCTCACCTCAGGCACCTGAGTTGTTTGAACCACAGGCCTGTGCTATCCCTTGGATTTATTTTTAGTGGCCGAGGTGAGGTCTTGCCCCATGTCCCAGGCTGATGTTTCACCCACAGGTTCAGGCTGGCCACTCGACTGAGCCTCTATAATGCTGGGATACCAGACTGAACCCCTGATTCCAGCCTCTGGTTGTGGTGGTGGTGGTGACTGGTATTATTATTCTGAGTCAGAGTCCCACTCTGTCACCCAGGCTGGAGTGCAGGGGTCCACTCTCGGCCACTGCAGCCTCCACCAGCTGAGCTTTGGCAATCCTCCCCCCATGGCCTCCTGAGTGGCTGGTATGACAGGTGTTCCCCACCACTCTCGGCTCATTTATTCGGCTTCTTGTAGATACTAGAACTCATCACCATGTCCGAACTGGTCTCAAACCTGGGGGCTCAGCCCATCTTCTCACCTTGGCCACTCAGAGTGCTGGGATGTCAGGCCTGAGACCCCACGCCCAGCCTTCACTCCCCTCTTGGGGCCCAATGTGAGCACCACTCCCTTCTGATGACCCGGGACCCTGGAGAGGGTGGCCGCATTCACCGGATGAGCCCTCCCTGGGGAGAACTTCTGAGACAGGGATGTGTCACTGGGGCAACCACCCCTCCACCTGCCTTGTTTCTCAGGATGGAACCGCTCGCTCCTCCCAAGAGCCACCTCAGAGAAAGGGAGGGCCTGACTCTCAAACCATCAGAGGAGTGGGGATGGCCTGGCAACTCATGTCTGTCACCTCAGCATGTGGGGAGACCGAGTCATGAAGATGGCTGCAGCACAGGAGATCGAGACCAGGCTGGACACCATAGCAAGCCTCCACCTCGACTCCAAGCAGAACCCAGAAAACCTTGGGTGAGGGCAGGCCTCGGTGGGAGGTTCGCCTCCACCCCAGAGTTCAAGAATGGCAGGAAGACCAAGATGTTGACCAAATGGAAAGTCTGTGATCACAGCAGTTTGGGAGGCCCAGGCTGATAGGATGGCCCAAGTTGGGCAGTTTGAGAGCAGCCTAGGCAACCTCATGAGGAAAGAAAATAAAAGTAAAAAAGAAAGTAAGGACAAAAGACAGAAAGAAAGAAAGAAAGAAAGAAAGAAAGAAAGAAAGAAAGAAAGAAAGGAAGGAAGGAAGGAAGGAAGGAAGGAAGGAAGGAAGGAAGGAAGGAAGAGAGAAAGAAATAATCCATTCTCCTGGAATCCTTTGCCCTCAGTCCTTCCCCCAACCCCTTCCACATGTGAGGGTTCCCCAAGTTTGGCACCTTCCAGCTCCACCACCCCCTCAATGCTTTGGTGCGGGAGTTCCTGAGGCTCCCTGACTGGGTTCCTGCCAGCTCTCCTCTCCGAGGTGAGAAATGTGTCCCAGGCAGTCCAACTCTCTAACTCAGCAACAAGGACCTTCCACCAAGAAAGGTAAGGGACACATCTCTCACTTGGGGACATTTCTTTCCCCCAATCCCATTTTCCTGGATCTAAAGTCAGTCACACTATGGAAACCCTACAAAATTTGAGAATCTGTGCACAATTCTGACGTTTTGGAGAGAGGGTCTGGCTCTGTGGCCCAGGCTGGTGCCTGGAGACATGACTGACATTCACTGCCAGGCTAGAAATTGCAGGCTCTGGTGATCCTCCCACCTCAGCCTCCAGAGTGACCCAGACGATGGGCACCGTGGCCCCAGAAACCCTGTTTTGAATGGGTGTGGAGGCAGTGTCTGCCTTGGGCTCTTGGGCTCCAACCATCCTCCCGCCTCGGCCTCCCAGAGTGCTGGAAATCCAGCCATTGGCCACCATGCCCTGCCTTCTGGTACCTTTCTGACAAACACAGTCTCGTCATCCCAGCCCTTTGGGATGCCAAGTCCACAGCCAGCCCTATTCTGCAGTTCAAGACCCACCAGGGCAACTTGAGAGACCTCATCTCTACCCCCATCCCAAGTGAGCTGGGTGTGGTGCACGCACCTGTCATTCTATCTCCTCGGAAGGCTGGGTAAAACCTTGCCAGAGCACAGTGGGCTGTGTCTGTGGTGGCCGGGAGCAAGACACCACCCTACAGTCTGGGTGATGGAGTGAGACTCTGACTCAAAGAAAATAAGAAAAAGGGAAAAAAAGATGAACATCCATTTTTTGTATGGAATTTGGATCATGGTGAATAGACAGAAGTCATTTGGGAAGGAGTCCCCAGCCTTGGGCCTAGAGGACCTGAAAAACGGTAGATTAGCAGACAATCGGGCTGTGGTTCTGGGAGCCTGAGATGGGGGAATACTGGATTCTGGGAGTTGGAGACCAACCTGGGCCACATACTAAGACCTCGTCACTCCCCGGAATACAAAAACTAAAGTTGCTTGTGGTGGCATTCGTGGTCCTGGTTACACAGGATGCAGTGAACTCCCTCCCAAAGAGTTCCCTTGTGTAGACCCATTGACATTACATGTGAGTTCAGACTGGGCACCCTGACACATGGCTGTCAGCCCTGCATCCTACGAAGTCGAGGAGGGAGGCGGCCTGAGCCCAGGGCTCAGAGACCAGCCAGACAACTCGACCAGACCTCGTCTCTGTGAGAGGTCCCAAAAATCGAGTCAGGAGTGGTGGCCCATGGAGTCCTGGCTACTCAGGCACGAGGCAGGAGGACCGCATGAGCCCCATAGGTCAAGGCCTCAGAAGACACAATCGTGCCACTGTGCCCCAACCTGGCCCACAGAGATCCCAGTGACAAAAAAGGTGCCTCCTACATGCGTCACAACATGTATTAATGGCTCCCCAGAGAAAGTTCCACGTGGGAGAGGGATATTGGATTGATGAGGAGAGGAAGAGGTCCTCGCCCTGGCCGAAGGTGGCAGATGGGGGAACTGGAACCAAGGTTGATCGTGGAGTTACCATGTTTCCTTGATCACTGTGTTCCTGAAGGCCACACTAACTGGGGGCCATCTGTTCCATGAGCTCACAGGCGTCTTTGCCTTGGGGCAAAGTCTGGAGGTTGGAGGCTGGCCTTCTGGTTCACATGGCCAAAGGTGCGGGATGAATGTGCCTAGTCGTCACCTTTGAAATATCCCGTGCACAAAAGGCCAGAAAGTACCTTTTCCTCTCCAATCCCTGAGGATGACTCCTCGCACTGGGTGGCTGTGGTGGTGGTGGTGGTGGTGATTATTACTATTTGGAGTCGGATTCCCTGTCTGTCAACCAGGCTGGAAGGTAGGGGCATGCTCACAGCCACTGCGGCATCCACCTGCTGAGCTCAGGTGATCCTCGCGACTCGATCTCCCGAGTGGCTGGAACCACATGCCTACACCACCACACGTGGCTAATATTTGGATTTAATTTTGATGGTCGAGATGAGGTTTTGCCCAGTGTCCCAGGCTTTTGACGAACCCGCATGCTCAGGCCATCCACTTGCCTGGGCCTCCGAAGGGCCAGAATGCCATGCTGAGCCCCTGAGCCCAGCCTGTGTAGATGGTTGTTGGTATTATTATTCTGAGTCAGAGACCCACTCTGTCCACCAGTCCACAGCACAGGGGCCTGCTCTCGGCCACCACAGCCTCCACCAGCTAGGCTCAAGTGATCCTCCCTTCATGGCCTCCTGAGTGGCCAGAACAACAGGCATGCATCACCCTGCTCAGCTCATTTCCTTGGTTACTTCTAGAGACAAGTTCTCGTCAAGGTGCCCAGGCTGGTCTTCAACATGGGGGCTCAGGCCATCCTCTCAACTTGGCCTACCAGAGTGCAGGGATGACAGACGTGAGGGCCTGTACTAGCCCCCACAACTGTCTCAGGCCCCACTGTGAGGCTTGCTGCATGACGACATCCCAGGAACCCAGCAGGGCATCTGTATTAGCCTGTCAAGCCATCCCCAGGGAGAGCATCTGGTGCAGGGGCGTGTCACCACTGGGGTGTCCACCCCTCTATCTGCCTCGTTCCTCAGGGTGGACCCACACACTCCTCCCAAGGGCTGCCTCTGGGAAAAAGAGAGTGTGACTTCCAACTTATCAGGCGAGTGGGGACGGCCTGGCAACTCACGCCTGTCTCCTCGGCAGTCTGAGAGGCCAAGACAGGATTATGGCTGGAGCTTGGGAGATAGAGACCAGCTTGGACACCATAGCAAGTGCCCACCTTGATCCCAAGCAAAAAAAAGAAAACCTTGGGTGAGGGCAGGCCTGGCGGGAGGATCACCTCCAGTCCTCTGTTCAAGACCACGCAGGAGGACCAGGATGTCGACCAAATGGAAAGCCTATGATCACAGCAGTTTGGGAAGCAAAGGCCAAGAGAGTGTCCTGATTTGGGAGGTTTGACAGCAACCAGGGCAACATAGTGAGGAAAGAAAAGAAAAGAAAGAAAATAAAGAAAAAAAGAGAAAATGTAAGTCAACAAAGAAAGCCATTCTCCTGCACACCTTCTTCCCTAGGTCCTTTCCCCATGTCCCCCCACATACGAGGTTCCCCATGCTTAGCACCCTCCAGCCTGAAACACCCCAATGGCTGCCACCCTTTAGAGCAGGTGTTCCTGAGATTCCCTGGTCACGTTCCTGCTGGATCTTTCTTTGAGGTGAGAAATGTGTCCCAGGCAGGTTGACCCTTCGACTTGGCAATGAGGACCTTCTGCCAAAAAAGACCAGGCAAACATCCCTCACCCAGGGACATTTCTTCCCCCATCTCATTTTTCCTGGCTCTAATGCCAGTTGCCCTCTGAACACATCATGCTCAGTTGAGAATCTGTGTATAAATCTGATTTTTTTTGAGACAGGGTCTAGCTCTGTGACCCAGGCTGGGTCCTGGGGACATGAACGTCATTCTCCACCACCTTCGAAATTGCGGGACCTTGACTATCATCACGCCTCAGCCTCCAGAGTGGCCGAGACAATGGGCACCTTGACCCAAGATCCCCTGATTTGATAGGTGCAGAGCTGGAGTATCTTTGCATGTCCCGGGCTGGCCTTGGGCTCCTGGGCTCCAGCCAACCTTCTGCCTAAGCCTCCAAGAACCCTAGGATTCCAGGCATGAGCCAACGGTCAGGCCTACTAGTTTGATTCAGATGAAGGATCAAGGCCAGGCTTGGGAGCTCAGCCTCGTCAAGCCAGCAATTAGAGAGGCCAAGGCCAGTGGGTGGCCTGAACCCACAGGCTGAGACTCACCGAGGCACCTGGGCGAGACCTCATCTGTACCCTCCATCAGTAGTGAGCCATGAGAGGTGGTGCGCACCTGTCATTCCAACTCCTCAGAAGGCTGAAGTAAGACTTGCCGGAGCACAGTGGGCCAAGGCTGCAGTGGCTGGGAGAGAGCTACCCACCTCCACCCGGGTGACGAAGTGAGACTCTGATTCAAATAAAAAAAGGAAAAAAGGAAAAAAATAGAAGAGCATCCATTTGTGTATGGAGTTGGGATCATCGTGGACAGACAGATTATTTGGGAAAGAGGCCATAGTCTTGGGCCTACATTTCCTGAAAGACTGCAGATTGGTAGACAATGGGGCTGTGGCTTTGGGAGGCCGAGGTGGGGGACTGAGAGAGCCCAGAACTTCAAACCAGTCTGGGTCATGTAGCAAGACCTTGTCGCTTCCTGGAATGCAAACACTGGAGTCGCACATGGTGGTGCTCACTGTCTTGGCTACCCACGTTGTGGTGGCCTCCATCCTGGGGCATTCATTTGTGTTGCTCCTGATGATAGAAAGCATGAGTCCAGGATGGGCACCGTGGCTCATGGCTGTTAGCCCCACAACCTGGGAGCCCAAGTCAGGAGGTTGCCTGAGCCCAGGGATCAGAGACAAGACTGGGCAACATGGCCAGACCTCGTCTTGGCAAGAGGTCCCCAAAACTGAGTCAGACGTGATGTTTTTCTGAGTCCTGGCTCCTCAGGGGTCAATGTGGAAGGACCGCCTTAGCCCCACAGGTCAATGACCTGGGACCCACAATAGTGCCGCCGTGCCCAAGCCCAGCCAACAGAGACTATGGCAACACAAAAGACGCCACCCATGTCCATCATGATGAGCGTCCATGTCTCCTGAGGGAAAGTTCCATGTGGGTGGGGAATGATGGAGTGATCAGGAGAGGAAGGGTCCCTCCCCACACCTGAAAGTGGAAGACAGGGCAACCAGAACCTGGGCTGGCAATGGCTTTGCCAGGCTACCTACATTGCTCTGTGCACGATGGCTACCCTATTCCAGGGCTGTCTGTTCCTTGAGCTGACACACATATTTCCTGTGGGCAACGAATGATGAGGGTGGAAGCAGGCCTTCTGGGGCAGATGGCCAAGGCATGGGATGAATGTGACCAATGGCCACCTTTGAAACCTCCCATGAACAACATGCCAGAAAGTGCCTTTTCCTCTTCCATCTCTAAGGGAGACTCCTCGTTCTTGGTGTCAGTGTTGGTGGTGGTGGTGGTGGTGGTGGTGATTATTATTTGGATTCAGAATCTCACTCTGTTGCCCATGCTGAAGCACAGTGGCATGCTCACTGCCACTATGGACTCCACATGCCAGGCTCAAGCCATCCTCCTGCCTCAGCCCCCAGACTGGCTGGAACAACAGGCCTGTGCCACCACACACAGTTATTCTTTAGATTTATGCTTGATGGCCAAAACGAGGCCTCACCCAATGTCCCGAGCTGGGATCGAATGTGCAGGCTTAGGCCGTCCACTCAACTGGGCCTCCGAAGGGACAGGATGCCAGGCTGAGCCCCTGATCACAGCCTGTGGTTGTGGTTGTTGTGGTGATTGGTATTATTATTCTGAGTCAGAGTTCCATTCTGTCGCCAAGACTGGAGTGCAGGCAACCACTATCAACCACCATGGCCTCTGCCAAGAGGGCTCTGGTGATACTCCTACCACATCCTCCTGAGTGGCTAGAACCAAAGGGCTGCACCACCAAGCTAGGTTCATTGTTTTCTTGGCTTCTTGTAAAGATGAGGTCTCACCAAGGTGCCTGGGGTGATCTCAAACCCAGCGGTTCAGACCATCCTCTTGATTTGACCTACCAGAGTGCTGGAATGACAAGTGTGAGCCCCCACTCCCAGCATCCACACCCCTCTTGAGGGGCCACCATGTGGCCCTCTCCTTCTGATGACCAGTACCAAAGAGAATGCGGCTGGATTTGCCCACTAAGCTCTCCCTAGGGGAAGCACCTGGCACATGGGTGTGTCTTTGCTTCTGTGCCCACCCCTCCTCATGTCTAATGCCCTGGGGTGGACCTGTTCACTCCTCCCAAGGGCCACCTTGAGGAAAGGGAGGACTTGACTATCAAACCTCTGTTGGGGCGGAAATGATTGGGTGAATCATACCTGTCTCCTCAGCACACGGGAAGGCTGAAACATGAAGATGGCCAGAGCCCAGGACCTCGAGACCAGGTTGGGCACCATAGCATGCACACACCTCGACCACAAGCAAAACCCAGAAAACCTTGGTTGAGGCCAGTCCTCTGTGGCAGGATCACCTCCATCCCAGAGTTCAACAACAGGCAGGAGCACCAGGATGTCGACCAAATGGAAAACTATGATTGCACCAGTTTGGTAGGCACAGGCCAAGAGGATGACCCAAGTTGGGTAATTTGAGAGCAGCCTGGGCAACCGAGTGAGGAGAGAAAAGAAAGACAGACAGAAAGAAGGGAAGGAAGGAAGGAAAGGAAAGAAAGAAGGAAGGAAGGAAGGAAGGAAAGAAAGACAGACAGAAAGAAAGAAAGAAAGAAAGAAAGAAAGAAAGAAAGAAAGAAAGAAAGAAAGAAAGAAAGAAATCTATTCTCCTGCAAACCTTCTGCCCTCAGACCCTCAACCCTGGCCCCCCATATGTGAGCGACCCCCAAGCTCA
This sequence comes from Carlito syrichta, assembly GCF_000164805.1. Classification (NCBI taxonomy): domain Eukaryota; kingdom Metazoa; phylum Chordata; class Mammalia; order Primates; family Tarsiidae; genus Carlito; species Carlito syrichta. The sequence continues at coordinate 519,009 of NW_007251893.1, forward strand.
GCAACTTCCCACCTCAACCTCCCCAGTAGCTGACCCTTTGGTGCAGGCATTCCCAAGTTTCCCTGACTAGGTTCCTGTCGGCTCTCCTCTATGAGGGGAGAAATGTGCACAAGGCAGGCAGACCCACCTACTCGGCAATGAGTACCTTCCACCAAGAAAGGCTAGGGACACTTCCCTTACCTGGGGACATTTCTTTGCCCCCAATTCCATTTTTCCTGACTCTAAAGCCAGTCGCCCTGTGAACTAACCATGCACAGTTGAGAACCTGTGTATGATTCTGAAGGTTTTGGAGACAAAGTCTGGGTCTGTGACCCAGGCTGGAGCCCAGGGTAACTACCATCATTCACCACCAGCCTCGGAGTTGTGAGCTCTGGTGACCCTCCCGCATCAACTTCCTGAGTGGTAGGTGAGACAGGCACCTCGACCCCAGACTCCCTGTTTGGATGGGTGCGAAGACAGTCTCTCCTTGCGTGGCCCCAGGTGACATTTGGCTCCCAAGCTCCAGCCATCTTCCCACCTGACTCCCAGAGCACTGGGATTCCCAGTGTGGGCTGCTGTGTCAGGGCTTCTGGTTCATTTTTGATGAATTATTGAGGCCAGACTTGGGCGCTCAGCTTCATCATCTCACCGCTTTGGTAGGTGGAAGCCAGAGGCCAGCCTGAGTCCACGGACCGAGACCCACTAGGGCAACACGGCAAGACCTCATCTCTACTCTCCATCACAAATGAGCGAGACATGGTGGCATGCGCCTGTCTTCCAGTCTCCTCAGAAGGCCGGGGCAAGGTTCACCAGAGCCCTCTGGGCCTAGTCTGTGGTGACTGGGAGCAATCCACTGCCCTGTAGCCTGGGTGACAGAGTGAGACTCCAACTCTGAGCCCCATAGGTCGAGGCCCTGGGAACCAGGATCATGCCGCTGCACCACAACCTGGCCCACGGAACCTCCCATGACAAAAAAGATGCCTCCCACGTGTGTTACAATGTGCATTTATGGCTCCCCAGTGAAAGTTCTGCGTGAGAGGGGGATGATGGAGTGATCAGGGAGGAGGGGTCCTCCCCCCAGGCCAAGGTGGCAGACTGGGAAACTGGAACTAGGGCTGGCCGAGGTGTTGCCAGATATCCCTGATAGCTCTGTTCCTGAAGACCACCCTAACTGGGGGTCATCTGTTTCATGAGCTCACAGGCACCTTTGCCTTGGGGCAAAAGTCTGGAGGGTGGAGGCAGGCCTTCTGGGGTGTGTGGCCGAAGGTACGGGTTGAATATGCCTGGTGGTTACCTTTGAAATATCCCTTGAATGACAGGTGGAAAGTACCTTTTCCTTTTCAAGTTCTTTTTATACTTTTAGTTATATACACTTTGGCCTTCAAACGCAGATTATTTTGTTTTGGTCATTGTTCCAACCGTGTTGAAATACTGTCTTTCTTTTCTCAAATTTTTCAAATATATACACTAGTATAAATTTTAAAGCATGTAATTTTTCACAATGTGTTTTCTTTAATTATTAACCCTTATCATCTAAACTTTTAACAACTTAATGTGTAACTGATTATTTCCTAATTTTTTTTCAAAATATCATTGCAAAGCCTTTTCTACCATTTTAACCTTTCTATATTAATCATTTACTCTAGAAAGCAAAAAGTTTTTGTATACTCCAAATTATAGGGCCATCTATCTGTTTTCTTGCATAAATGACCGCACCAAATATTAAAATGCTCATAATCATCACAACATTTTTCATTATACAAAAAATACCTATATAACAATTCACAATTAGCAAAATGAAAAAAACACCCCAAAGCTCCTAATTAGCAACCAACTTAAAAACTAAAACTAATAATCCTATTAAGATGCCAAGCATGATGTTTATAATTCGTGTCTATAGTCCACTGACAGGGATAACAAGAGTCGTGATGCACATTCAACCCAAGGCTCCTAGGGTTAGGTGAGTGCGAACTGCAGTTTTTAATCATTGTTGCTGGCTCAAGCACCAAAAGGGTGGGGACAGAGAAACTGAATTGGAGGTCATATCTTGGCAGAAAAATTCCCATTTCCCTAATTGCTTGTTTCTACTAATAGATTCTTTTAATAGACTACTATTTATTGCATCTCCCAACTCTCTGGATATTGAGGGTGAACTAAAAAGATGAGTAGAAGCAGGGCCGATAGCTGCCCACAGTTCCCTGCAACCTGGGGTCTTCAGCCTTCCAGACCCTGTCAATGTGAAGGTCTCTGAGGCTGGCTTTCAACACCAGGTATAGGAAGGGAGCTGGCCTCACAGTGTTGCTCCGAGAGGGGTTGGAGGTTGGGTGTGGGGGCTCATGCCTTTCATCCTGGTGCTCTGGATGGCCAAGGCGAGAGGATGGCCTGACCCCCAGGTTCGAGACCAACCCAGACACTTTGGCGAGAAATTTTCTCTACAATAAGCCAAAAATATGAGCCGAGTGGGGCTGGCACACCCCTCTCGTTCTGGCCACTCAGAGGGCCAAGGCAGGAGGATCACAGGAGCTGTGCCAGAGGACATCATGGTGGCCAAGAATGGGTCCTGAGCTCCAGCCTGGGTGACAGAGCGGGACTCCCACTCATAATAATAATACCAACTTCTACCACCAACACAAACACAGGCCAGGCTCAGGGGCTCAGCCTGGCATCCCAGCCCTTCTGAATCCCAGGTGAGTGGATGGCTTGAGTCTGCGGGTTTGACACCAGCATGGGACATGAGACAAGACCTCGTCTTGGCCATCAAAAAAATCCAAGTATTAGCCAGGTTTAGTGGCTCAGTCGTGTGTTTCTAGCCACTCCAGTGGCTGATGAGGGAGGATTGCCAGAGCCCATCAGATGGAGTTCACAGATACTGTGAACATGCCCCTGCACTCAGGCTTTGGTGACAGAGTGGGATTCTGACTCCAAATATTAATAATTGCCACCACCAGGTCAGAGGCCACCGCATCCTGTGTAACTGAGACCATGAGCACCACCATGCATGACTCGAGTGTTTGCATTCTGGGGAGCGTTCGTTCTTGCTATGTGACCCAGGCTGGTCTTGAACTCCCAGGTTCCAGCATTTCCCTGCTTCAGACAGCCCAATTGTCTGCCAATTCACTGTCTTTCAGGAACACTCAGCCCAAGCCTGAGGCCTCCTTCCCCAATGATCTCTCTGTTCACAATGAACCCAACTTCATACACAAATGAATGCTCTTCTTTTCCTTCATTTTATTTTTATTTTTTTGAGTCAGAGTCTCGCTCTTTCACCCAGGCTCATTGGTGGTGGCTCGCTCCTGGCCATTGCAACATCGGCCTGCCGGGCTCTGGTGAGCCATACACCACAGGCCTACTGAAAAGCCAGAATGACAGGCACTCACCAACATGCCTGGATCATTTGTAATGGAGAGTAGAGACAAGTTCTCACCCAGTTACCCTGGCACATCTCAGACACATATGCTCTGGCTGGTTGCTGGCCTCGGTATTCCAAAGCACTGTGATGACAAAGTTGAGCCCCTGAGCCTGGCCTCGATCCTTCATTGAAAATGGCCCATGCATGGAATTCCAGTGCTCTGGGAGGCCGAATCAGGAGGATGGTTGTAGTCCAGGAGCTAAAGGCCAGCCTGTGCCACACAGGGATAACCCATTTCCACACCCATCCAAACAGGTGGTGTGGGGTTGTGGTAACCATCTTCCCAGACACTCCAGAGACTGAGGCAGGAGAATTGCCAGAACTCGTGATTTCAAGGCTGATGGTGAATGATGGTCATTTTTTTTATACCCCTGCCTGGGCCACAGAGCCAGACCCTGTCTCCAAAATCATCAGAATCATACACAGATTCTCAACTGTGCATGGTTTGTTCAAAGGGCGACTGGCTTTAGAGACAGAAATAATGGAACTTGGGGGAAGAAATATCGCTGGGTGAGGGATGTGTCCCTGTACTTTCTTGGCAGAAGGTCCTCAATGCCAAGTAAGAGGGCCGGCTTACCTGGGGCACATTTCTCACCTCAGAGAGGAGAGCTTGCAGGAACCAGCCAGGGAGCCTCTGGATCTCCCACACCAAATCAGGAGCAACTATTGGGCTGGGTTGGGTTGGAAGGTGAAAAGACTGCAGGACACTCCTATGTGGGGGAGACAGTGGGGGGAAAAACTGAGGGCAGAAGGTGTGAAGGTGAATGAATTTCTTTGTTGATTCAGAATTTATTTCTTTTTCTTTCTTTCCTTCTTTCTTTCTTCTTTCTTTCTTCTCCTCTCTCTCTCTTTGTTTCCTCACTAGGTAGCTCTGGCTGCTCTCAAATCTCCCAACTCGAGCCTTCCTCTCATTCTCTGCCTCCCAAACTGCTGAGATCACAGATTTTCCATTTGGTTGACATCCTGGTCTTCCTGACTGGTTTTGAAATCTGGGCCTGAGGTGATCTTCCTGCCAAGGCCTGCCCTCATGCAAGGAATTATGAGTTTTGTTTGGGGTCGAGGTTGGGGCTTGCTATGATGTAGAGCCTGGTCTCAGCTACTGGGTCCTGGCCATCTTCCCATCTCGGCCTCCCCGAGTGCCAAGGAGACAGGTTTGAGTCAACTGGCTGGCACCAGTACTTGCAATGATTCACACCATCCCTTTCCTCAAGGAGGCACCTGGGAGGAGCGAGCGGGTCCACTCTGGGGGATGAGGTGGGTGGAGGGGTGGTTGCCCCAGTGGAGAAATGTCCTTGTGCCAGGCACTCACTCAGGTGGGCTTGGCGGGCAACTTAGACTGCCCTGTCTGGGTCCTGGGTCCTCTGAAGGGAGCAGGATTTGCAAGGGTCCTGGAGTGGGGTGTGAATGCCAGGTGCAGGTGATCAGGCCTGTCATGCCAGCCATTTTGGAGGCCAAGGTGAGAGGACGGCCTGAGACCCTGGGTTCAAGACCAGCCCCAGCACCTTGGCGAGACCTCATCTCTACAAGAAACCAACAAAATAAGCCAAGCATGGTGGTGCACGCTTGTCATTCTGGTCACTTGGATGGCCACAGCAGGAGGATCGCCGGAGCCCAACCTGTGGAAGCCACAGTGGCTGAGAGCGGGCCCCTGTGCTCTGTCCTGGGTGACAGAGTGGGACTCTGAATCAGAATGATAATACCAACCTCCACCACCTCAACCAAAGGCCGCGCTCTAGGGATCAGTCTGGCATTCCAGTCATTCAGAAGCAAAGGCAGGTGGATGGCCTGAGTCTGCAGTTTCGAGACCAGGCCAGGACACTGGACAAGACCTCATCTCAGTCATCAATATTAAATCCAAATATTAGCTGGATGTGTTGGTGAAGGTCTGTGGTTCCAGGCACTCTGGGACCGAGTTGGGAGGATCACCTGAGAATGACGTAGAGTCTGTAGTTGCTGTTAGTGTGCCCCTGCGCTTCTGCCTGGGTGACAGAACGGGATTCCAACTCCAAAGAATATTAATCACCACTACCAACACCACCGCCACCCCTGCAGCACAGCGCAAGGAGTTAACCTCAGGGATAGGAGAGGAAAAGGCACTTTCTCACCTGTCATTTGCTGGAGGTTTCAAAGGTGGCCACTGGGCACGTCTGTCCCATGCCTTCAGGCACGTGTCACAGAAGGCCTGCCTCCACCTCCCACACTTGTGCCCCATGGCAAAGTCACATGAGAGCTTATGGAAGAGATGGCCCCAAGTTAGGGCAGCTGTCAGGAACAGAGCAATAATGGCGATTCAGCAATGCTGCGCCCAGCCCATGTTCTGGTAGACCAGTCTGGCCCCTTCAGGCGAGGGGAGGGCCCCATCCTCTCCTAATCCCTTCTTCGTCCCCTACCCATGCAGATATTTCCCTGGGGTCCCTCAGACACCTGTCATGATGCACGTGGGAAGCTTCATTTTTTCGCTGAAGTCTCCATTTGCCAGGCTGGTGTGTGGCATCATGATGGTGGCTCCCCGGACCTTGACCTGCACAGATCAGGCGTTCTTCTTGCCTGGGCCCCCGAGCAGGTGGGACTCCATGGGCCATCACGCCTGATTCGATTTTTGAGACCTGTCACCAAGACGAGATCTGGCCACTTCTCTTGTGCTGGTCTCCGAACCTTGGACTCAGACAACCACCAGCCTCAGTCTCCCAGGGTGCACAACTAATGGCCGTGAGACACAGTGCCTGACATGGACTCACAGGTTCTGTCAGTGGGAGTGACACTAAGGAACATCCTGGGATGGAAGCCACCACATTGCATGTAGCTGGGACCACGGACGCCACCATGCGTGACTCCAATGTTGGTGTTCTGGGAAGTGACGAGGTCTCGCTACATGGCCCAGACTGGTCTCGAACTGTCGGTCTCCAGCAGTTCCCCACCTTGGTCTCCCAAAGCCACAGCCCAATTGTCTCCATATCCACCATCAGCGGGAACTCTAGCTCCATGGTTGAGGTCTCCTTCCCCAAAGATCTCTGTCTATTCGCGATGATCCCAACTCCATACACAAATAGAAGCTCTTCTTTTCTTTCCTTTTTTTTGAGTCAGAGTCTTACTCTGTCGCCCAAGCTGGAGGGCAGTGGCTAGCTCCCGGCACTGCAACCTCGGCCCATGGGACTCCAGCGAGCCCTCTCCCCCAGACTTCTGAGGAGCTGGAATGATGGGTGCACCACCACACCCGGCTCATTTGGGATGGAGGGTAGAGATGGGTTCTCTCCATGTTTCCCAGGTGCATCTTGGACCCATGGGCTCAGGCCGGCTGCTGGCCTTGGCCCCCAATTTGCTGTGAGGAAGATGTTGAGCCCCCAAGCCCAGTCTCGATCCTTCATGAAAACAAACCAGAAGGCTGAATGTAGTGGCCCACACCAGGATTTCCAGCGCTCTGGAAGACTGAGGCAGTAGAATGGCTGGAGCCCAGGAATTCAAGGCCACCAAGTCCACACAGGGAGATCCCATCTCTGCACCATGCAAACAGGTGGTCTGGGGTCATGGTACCCGGCGTCCTGGCAACTCCAGTGTCTGACACAGGAGAATCACCAGAGCCCGCAATATCAAAGCTGGAGGAAAACGAAGGTCATGTACCTGGGCCCGGGCAGTGACCACAGAGTCAGACCCTATCTCCTAACAATATCAGTATTGTACACAGATTCTCAACTGTCCCTGGCGTATTCAAATGGCGACAGGCTTTAGAGTCAGAGAAAATGGGTCTGGGGGGTGAATAAATGTGCCCAGGTGAGGTATGTGTCTCTGGCATTCCTTTGTGGAAGGTCTTCGTTGCTGAGTCAGGGGGCCAGCCTGTCTGGGATACATTTCTCACCTCAGAGAGGAGAGCCAGAGGAACCCGGCATGGTAGGCTTAGGAACTCATACACCAAAACAGGGGCAGCCATTGGGGATTGGGGCTCAAAGGTGTCGAGCTTGGGGGACCCTCACATTGGGGGGGGGACTGAGAGCAGAAGGATTTTAGAAGAATACATTTGTCGTTCCTTCTTTCCTTTCTTCTTTCTTTCTTTCTTTCATTCCTTCCTTCCTTCCTTCTTTCTTTGTTTCTTTGTTTCTTTCTTTCATTCTTTCTTTTCTTTTCTCACTAGGTTTCCCAGACTGCTCTCAATCCTCCCAAATTGCACCATCCTCTTGGTTTGGGCCTCACAAACTGCTGCCATTACAGGATTTCCATTTGGTCATCATCCTGGTCTTCCTGCCTGGTCTTGAACTCTGGGTCAAAGGAGATCCTCCCGGTGAAGCCTGACCTCACCCAAGGTTTCCTGGGTTTTGCTTTGGGTCGAGGTGGGGGCTTGCTATGGTTTCCATCCTCTCAAGCTCCTGGGATCCAGCCATCTTCCTGTCTCAGCCTCCCTGATTGCTGGAAGACAGGTGTGAGTCACCCAGCCATCCCGCCCCCCAAAGCTTTGAGAGTCACGCACTCCCTTTCCCCAATTCACACCTTTAGAGGAGCAGGTGGGTCCACACTGGGGAATGAGGCAGGTGGAAGAGTGGGCACCATGGTGGAGACACAGCCTGTGCCAGGCACTCCCCACAGGGAGGGCTCAGTGGATGACTCTGGCACCTCTCCAGGGTTCGGGTCTTCAGAAGGGAGCAGGCCTCATGGTGGCATCCCAAGAGGGGTGTGGAGGCTGGGAGTGAGGGCTCACACCTGTCATCCCAGCACTCTGGGAGGTCAGGGCGAGAGGATGGTCTGAGGCCCAGGTTCGAGACCAGCCTGGGCACCTTGGCGAAACTTCATCATCTCTACAAGAAACCAAAAAAATGGTGCTGCACATCTGTCATTCCAGTCACATGGGAGGCAGAGGTGGGAGGATGACCAGAGCCGAGCCAGTGGAGGCCATGGTGGCCATGGATGGTCCCATGTACTCCGGCCTGGGCAACAGACTGGGACCCCGACTTAGAATATTAATACCAACTACCACCACTACCACAACCACAGGCCAGTCTCAGGGGCTCAGCCTGGCATCCCGGCCTTTTGGAGGCCCAGGGAGTGGATGGTTTAAAATCTGCGTGTTCAACACCATCTCGGGACCCGAGACAAGACCTCATCTTGTCCATCAAAAATAAATCCAAATATTAGCTGGGCATGATGGTGCAAGTCTATGGTTCCAGCCACTCGGTGAGCCGACATGGGAGGATCACCTGAGCCGGGTAGGTGGAGCCCGTGGTGGACGTGAGTGTGCCCCTGTGCTCTGGACAGGGTGACAGAGTGGGTTTTCTACTCCAAATAATATTCAGCACCACCACCACCACCTCAGCCACACAGCGTGAGGAATCACACTCAGGGATGGGAGAGGAAAAGTCACTTTCTGGCCTGTCTTTTGAGGGAGGTTTCAAAGTTGGCCACCAGGCAGGTCCATCACACACTTTTGGCAATGCGCCCCAGAAGACTTGCCTCCACCCTCCACATTCGTGCCCCATGGCAAAGACACGTGTAAGTTCACAGAGCAGAGGGCCCCAAGTTAGGGCAGCCGTCGTGCACAGAGTGATCAAGGAGGTCCAGCAATGCCACAGCCAGTCCAGGTTTTGGTTGCTGTTGTAACACATTTGGGCAAGGGGAGGGCCCCTTCCTCTCCCGATTTCCCAATTGCCCTCCGCCTACGCATACCTTTCCCTGGGGATTCGTGGACGCCCCTCTTGATGCATGTGGGAAACGTCTTTTTTGTTGCCAGAATCTCCGTCGGGTGGTCTGGGGTGTGGCAGCACAATCGTGAGTCTCGGGACCTCAATATTCATGGCTCAGAAAGTCCTCCTACCTTGGCCCCTGAGCAGCTGGAATTCTGGGGGCCACCAAGCCTGACTCGATGTTGAGGATTTCTCACCAAGAGGTAGTCTGGCCACATCTCGTGGGCTGCTCTCTGACTCCTGGGCTCAGGCAACCTCCTGCCTCTGCCTCCCAGGGTGCAGGGTTGACAGCCGTTAGCCACAGTGGCCAGCCGGGACTTGCACATTCTGTTGGTGGGGGCAATCTGAAGGAATGCCCCAGGATGAAGGCCACCACATCCCATGTAGCCAGGATTGTGGGCTCCACCACACACAACTCCAGTGTTTGCATTCCGGGGAGTGACGAGGTCTCGCTACATGACCCAGACTGGTCTCAAAAACCCAGGTTTCAGCTATCCCATTTTCCACTTCGGCCTCCCAAAGCCACAGCCCGATTGTCTGCTATCCTCCACCTTTTGGGAACTCTGCACCCAAGGCAGCAGCCTTCTTTCCAAATGATCTCTGTCTGTTCACAATGTTCTCCAACTCAATGCATAAATGGAGGCTCTACTTTTTTTTCCTTTTTTTCTTTGAGTCAGAGTCTCATTTCATTGTACAGGCTTTAGGGTGGTTTCTCCCTCCTGGTTACAGCAGCCTCGGTCCCCTGGGCTCTGGTGAGCCAGAGCGACAGAACGACAGGTGCATGCCATCATGCCCGGATCATTTGGGAAGGATGATAGGGATGAGTTCTCACCAAGTTGCCTGTGCAGATCTCACCCTGCGGGCTTGGGCCAGTTGCTGGCCTCGGCCTCCCAAAGCACTGGGATGATGAGGGTGAACCCCCAATCCTGTTCTCAATCCTTCATCGATAACAAACCAGAAGGCCTGGCACTGTGTCCCATGCATGGACTCCCAGTGCTCTAGGAGGCCGAGGTGGGAGGATGGCTGGAGCCCAGGAGTCCATGTCCAGCCCGAGCCACGCTGGGAGACTATGTCTCCACACCCATCCAAACTAGGTGTCTGGGGTCAAGGTGCCCATTGTCACGGAACCACCACCACCTCCTCAACCAAAGGCAGGGCTCAGGAGCTCAGCCTGGCATCCTGGCCTTTCAGAAGCACAGGCAAGCGGACGGCCTGAAGCTGCAGATTCAACAATAGCCAGGGACACGTGGCGAGGTATCGTCTTGGCCATCAAAAATAAATCCAAAGATTATCCTGCCGTGGTGGCACAGGCCTTTGGTTCCAGCCACTCGGTGGGCAGAGGTGGGAATATCGTCTGAGCTGGGCAGGTGGAGTCTGTAGTGGCCATGAGCATGCCCCTGCACTCCGGCCTGGTCAAAAGAGTGGGATTCTGACTCCAAATAATAATAATCAGCACCACCACTGCTCAAAGCAGGGGTCTTCATTGGGGGAGTGTTGGAGCTGGAAGCTGCCAAGCTTGTGGGACCCTTGTATGTGGAGGGGCCGGGGGGAAGTACTGAGTGAAGAATGCTTGCAGGAGAATGGATTTCTTTGTTGACTTAGATTTACTTTCTTTCTTCCTTTTCCCCTCCCTCTCTTTTGTGTCCTCACTAGGTAGCCCTGGCAGCTCTCAAACCGCCCAAATCGGGCCTTCCTCTCTGCCTTGGCCTCCCAAACTGCTGCAGTCACAGGCTTTCAATTTGGTTGACATCCTGTTCATTCTGCCTGGTATTGAACTCTGGGCCTGAGGTGATTCTCCCGCCAAGGTCTGCCATCTCCCAAGGTTTTCTGGGTTTGTCTTGGGGTCGAGGTGGGGGTCTCAGCACCTGGGTTCTGGTCATCTTCTCATCTCGGCCACCTCGAGTGCTGAAGAGACAGGCGTGAGTTGCACAGTCGGCCCCCTATGAAGGTTTGAGAGTCACACCCTCCCTTTCTCAGAGGCGAACCCTGGATTAGTGAGTGGGTCCAGTCTGGAGATCCAGGTGAGTGGAGGGGTGGGTGCCCCATGGAGACAGGGCCCTGTGCCAGGCCTTCCCCAGGGGTGGGCTCAGCGGTTGAATCTGGCTGCCCTCTCTGGGATCCCAGGTCATCTGAAGGGAACGGGTCTTGCAGTGGGTCCCTGAGAGGGGTGTGAATGCCGGGCATGGGGGCTCACACATGTCATCCTAGTGCTTGGGAAGAAAAAGTGAGAGGAAGGCCTTATCACCAGTGTTAGAGACCAGCCTGAGCACCTTGGCGAGACCTCATCTCTACAAGAAGCCAAAAAAAATGAGTGGATCATGCTGGTGCATGCCCGTTGTTTCAGCCACTCATGAGGCTGCAGCAGGAGGATCTCCAGAGCCCAGCTGGTGGAGATCACAGTGGCCGAGAGTGGGCCCCTGCACTCTGGCCTAGGTGATAGAGCAAGACACTGACTCAGAATAATAATACCAACCACCACAACCACAATCACAGGTTGGGCTCAGGGGCTCAGACTGGCATACCAGCCCTTAGGAGGCCAAGGTGGGTGGATGGCCTGAGGTGCGGGGTCAAGACCAGCCAGGGACACTGGGCGAGACCACATCTCAGCCATCAAAAATAAATCCAAAGATTAGCTGGGTGTGTTGTCGCGAACCTGTGGTTCCAGCCACTCAGGGGGCTAAGGTGGGAGGATCACCTGATCCTGGTAGGTGGAGTCCGCAGTGCCCGTGAGTATGCCCCTGTGCTCTGGCCTATGCAACAGAGTGGGATTCCAACTCTAAATAATAATAATCACCTCCACAGCCACCACCACCACCCCTGCCACCCAGCGTGAGGAGTCAACCTCAGGGATGAGATTGGAAAATTCACTTTACTGCTTGTCATTTGTGGGAGGTTTCTAAGGTGGTCAGCGGGCACATCTGTCCCGTGCTTTCAGCCATGCGTCCCAGAAGGCCTGCCTCCACCCAACACACTCATGCCCCATGGCAAAGACGCATGTAAGGTCATGGAAGGGACAGCCCCGAGTTAGGGCAGCCATCAGGCACAGAGCTACCAAAGGGGTCCAGTAACGCTGAGACCAGCCCAGGTTCTGGTCGCCCAGTCTGCCACCTTTGGAGGGGCAAGGCCACTTCCTCTCCTGATCACTCCATAATACCCTGCCCACGCAGACCTACCCAGGGGAGCCGTGGACACCTGTCAAGATATACATGGGAAGCATCTTGATGCCGGAGTCACCATCTGCCATGCTACATGCAGCAGCATGATCATGGCTACCAGGGCCTCGTCCTGTGGGGCTAAGGCTAGTCTTCCCGTCTCAGACACTGAGAAGCTGGGACTCTGGGGACAACAAGCCTGACTTGATTTTGTGCTCCACTCATCAAGATGAGTTCTGGCCACATTTCTCGGGCTGGTGACTGACACCTGGGCCCAGGCCACCTCCCACCATGGCCTCACAGGGCACAGGGCTGATGGCCTTAAGCCATGGTGCCAGGCCGGAACTCACATGTTCTGTCAACAGGGGCAATGCAAAGGAATGCCCAGGGATGGAGGTGACCATATCCCATGTAGCCAGGACCGCGGGCACCACCATGCGTGACTCCAGTATTTGTGTTTTGGGGAGCGATGATGTCTTGCTATGTGGCCCAGGCTGGTCTCAAAATCCTGGACTCCAGCAGTCCCTCACCTCAGCCTCCCCAAGCCATAGACCAATTGTCTACCGATCTACCATCTTTTGGATCTCTAGGTCCAAGACTGGGGCCTCCTTCCCAAATAATCTCTGTTTACGATAATCCCAACTCCATACACAAATAGATGCTCTTCTTTTTATTCCTTTTTTTTCTTTGAGTCAGAGTCTCACACCATTGATCAGGTTGCAGATCATTGGCTCACTCCTGGCCACCACAGCCTCGGCTCGCCGAGCTCCAGTGAGGTTTTCCCCAGCTTTTCAAGGAGCCAGAACAACAGGCACATGCCACCATGCTCAGCTCATTAGGGATGGAGGGTAGAAACAAGTCTTGCTGAGGTGCTGAGGTGAATCTCGGCCTGCAGGCTTGGGCCAGCCCCTGGCCTCAGCCTCCCAAACACTGGGATTACAAAGCTGAGTCTGAGCCTGACCTTGATACTTCATTAAAAATGAACCAGAAGGCCTGGCGTGGCAGTCCACGTTTGGAATCCCAGCACTCTGGGAGGCTGTGGTGGGAGGATGACTGGAGTCCAGGAACCAAAGGCCAGTCATGGCCACACAGTGAGACCCCATTTCCACACCCATCCAAACAGGTGGTCTGGAATGAGGTGTTCATCATCCCAGCAACTCTGGAGGTTGAAGTGGGAGGATCACCAGCCTCATGATTTCGAGGCAGAGGGTGAAAAACAGTCGTGTCCCAGGGCTCCAACCTGGGCCAAAGAGCCAGACCCTGTCTCCAAAAACATCAGAATTGTACACAGATTCTCAGCTGCATGTAGTTTGTTCACAGGGCTACTGGCTTTAGAGCCAGGAAAAATGGGATTGGGGGAAGAAATGTCCCCAGTTGAGAGATGTTCCCTCACCTTTCTTGACAGAAGGTTCTTCTTGCCGAGTTGGAGGGCCGGCCTGTCTGGGGCGCATTTCAACCCTCAGAGAGGAGAGCTGGCAGAAACCCGGCCAGGGAACTTTGGTAACTGCCACAACACAGTGGGGCAGCCATTGGGTGTTTGGGGGTTGAAAGGTGCTGAGCTTGTGGGACTCTCACTTTTGAGGAGGGCAGGGTGGAAGGAATGATGGCAGAAGGTTTGCAGGAGAATGGATTTCTTTCTTTCTTTCCTTCTTTCTTTCTTTCTTTCTTTCTTTTTCTTTCTTTCTTTCTTTCTTTCTTTCTTTCTTTCTTTCTTTCTTTCTTTCTTTCTTTCTTTCCTTTCTTCCTTCCTTTCTTTCTTTCTTCTTTCTTTCCTTCTTTCTTTCTTTTCTTTCCTCATTAAGTTGCCCTGGCTGCTCTCAAACCACCCAACTCAGGTCATCCTCTTGGTCTTGGCCTCCCAAACTACTGAGATCACAGACTTTCCATTTGATCTACATCCAGGTCTCCTAACAGGTTTGAAATCTGGGCCATAGGTGATCCTCCCACCGAGACTGGCCCTCACCCAAGGTTTTCTGGGTTTTGCTTGGAGTCAAGGTGGGAGCTTGCTATGGTGTCCAGTTTATTTGGAGCACCCAGGCTCCAGCCATCTTCCCATCTCGGCCTCCCCGAGTGCCAAGGAGACAGACGTGAGTTGCCCGGCTGCCCCTGCCACCCTGAAGTTTTGAGAGTCACTCCTTCCCTTTCCCTGAGTCGTCCCCTGGAAGATGCAAGCGGGTCCACCCTGGGGAACAAGGTGGGAGGAGTTGTGGGCATCTCAGTGGAGACACACCCATGTGTTAAACTCTCCCCCTTGGGAGGGCTCACTGGGTGACCCTGACTGCCCTCTCTGGATTCCCAGGTTGTCAGAAGGGACGGGACCTTATGGTGGGAGGCCTGGCGGGGGTCACAGACCTGTCATCTGGGTGCTCTGGGAAGCCAAAGCAAGATGAGGCCTGAGCACCTGGGTTTGACACCAGCCTATGTACCTTGGCCAGACCTCCTCTCTACAAGAAGTTAAAAATATGAGCTGAGCTTGGTGATTCTGGACATTTGTCCAGCCTCTCAGGAGGCCACAGCATGAGGATCACCGAAGCACAGCTGATGGCAGCTGCAGTTACTGAGGATGAGCCCCTGTGCTCTGGCCATTTTTTCTGGCTGTAAAGCCTGTCGCCCTTTGAACATACCACGTGGAGTTAAGAATCTGTGTACAGTTCTCATGTTTTTGGAGAAAACCACAACCACCATCACCACCCTTGATGTGCAGCATGAGGATTCTCCCTCAGGGATGGGAGAGGAAAAGGCATTTTCCGGCCTTTCGGTGGCAGGAGGTTTCAAAGGTGGTCACCAGACAAGTTCATCTTGCGCCTTCGGCCATACACCCCAGAATACCTGTTTCCACCCTCCACACTCGTGTCCCATGGCAAAGATGCATGTGATCTAATGGAGCAGATTGCCCTGAATTAGGGTGGCCGTCAGGAAGAGAATGATCAGGCAGTTCAGCAATGCCGTGGTCACCCAGTCTAGCACATTCGAGTGGGGGAATGGCCCCTTCCTCTCCCAATCACCCAATCGTCCCCCACCCACATAGAACTTTCCCTGGGGATCCGTGGACACCCATCTTGATGCACATGTGAGGTAACCTTTTTATCACCAGAGTCTCCGTCAGGTGGTCTGGGGTGCAGCAAAATGATCGTGGCTCCTGGGGCCTTAACCTGCTGGGCCGAAGTAGTCCTCCTGCCTCATAACCTGAGCAGCCAGGACTCTGATAGCCACCATGCCTCACTCGATTTTGGGGACCTCTCATTGAGATGTGGTCTGGTCATGTCGCCCAAGCTGTTCTTCAAACCCTGGGCTCAGGCAGCCTCCCGCCTCTACCTCCAAGGGTGCCGGGCTGATGGCTGTGAGCCATGGTGGCTGGCCTGGACTTGCACATTCTGTCATTGCTGGCAATGCAAAGGAATGTCCCGGGATGAAGTTCACTGCATCCCGTGTAGCGGGACTATGCTCACCACCACGTGAAGCTCCAGTGTTTGCATTCTGAGGAGTAACAAGGTCTCACTGGTGGCCCAGGCTGATCTCGAACTCCTGGGCTCCAGCGACCCCCCCCAGGCCACCAAAGTCACATACTGACTGTTGATCCACTGTCTTTTGGGAACTCTAAGCCCAAGCTTGGGGTCTCCTTTCCAAATGATCTATGTCTGTTCACAACGATGCCAACTCCATACACAAATGGTTGCTCTTCTTTTTTTCTTTTTTCCTTTTTTTTGGAGTCAGAATCTCACTCCGTCACCTAAAGGGCAGTGGCTTGGTCCTGGCTACCACAGCCTCTACCTACTGGGCTCCAGTGAGCCTTTCTCCAGCCTTCTGAGGAGCCGGAATGACATGCGCATGCCACCACGCTCGGCTTATTTGGTTTGGAGGGTATAGATGAGGCCTCGCCGAGTTGCCCAGGCAGGTCTTGGTCTACGAGCTCAGGCTGGCCACTGGTTTTTGTCTCCCAAAGCACTGGGATGACAAGGCAGAGTGCCCGAGCCCAGTCTCGAACCTTCATCAAAAACGAATCAGAAGGCCTGGTACGGTGGCCCACGTGTGGAATTCCAATGCTCTGGGAGGCTGAGACAGTAGGATTGCTGGAGCCCAGGAACCCAAGGCCAGCCCAAGCCATGCAGGGAGACCCTATCTCCGCACCCATCCAAACTAGGAGTCTGGAGTTGAGGTGCCCATTGTACCAGCCACTCTGGAAACTGAAGAGGGAAAATCATCAGAGCTCACTATTTCAAAGCTGGTGGAGAATGATGGTCATGTACCCGGGTCCCAGCCTGGGCCACAGAGCCAGACCGGTCTCCAAAAACATCAGAATGGTACACAGATTCTCAACTGTGTGTGGTGTATTCACATGGCATCTAGCTTAAGATCCAGGAAAAATGGGATTGGGGGAAGAAATGTCCCGGGTAATGAATGTGTCCCTGCCCTTTTGGGGTGTAAGGTCCTCATTGCCGAGTCAGGTGGTTGTCCTGCCTGGGGTAAATTTCTCACCTTGGAGAGGAAAGCCGGCATGAAATGGGCCTGGGAGCCTTGGGAACTCCCACAGCAAGGCGGGGGAAGCCATTGGCGGGGGGGTGTTGGGGCTGGATGGTGCCGAGCTTGGGGGACTCTCACATGTTGGGGGGCTGGGCAGGAAGGGACTGAGGGCAGAAGTTTTGCTTGAGTATTAATTTTCTTCTTTTCTTTCCTCACTAGGTTGCCCAGGCTGCTCTCAAACTGCCCAACTTGGGCCATCCTCTTGACCTAGGCCTCACTAACTGCTGTAATCACTGGCTTTCCTTTCGTCGACATCCTAATCTTCCTGCCTGGTCTTGAACTCTGGGCCAGAGGCAATCCTCTCACCAAGGCCTGCCTTCACCCAAGGTCTTCTGTGTTTTGCTTGGGCTTGGGGTGTGGGCTTGCTATGGTGTCCAGTCTGGTCTCAAGCTCCCGGGCTCCAGGCATCTTTCTGTCTCATCCTCTCCAAGTGCCAAGGAAACAGGAGTGAGTTGCCCGGTTGTCCCCGCCCCCCCCCGAAATTTTGAGAGTCATGGCCTCCCTTTCCCTAAGGGGGCTCCTTGGAGGAGCAAGTGGATCCAGTCTGGGGAACAAAGCAAGTGACAGTGGGGCACCCTAGCAGGGACACGCCCCTGTGCCATGCTCTCCTCCCTTGGAGGGCTTGGTGGGCATCTCTGGCCAACCTCTCCAGGTTCCTGGGTCTTTGGAATGGAACAGGCTTTGCTGTGGGGCCTCGAGAGGGGTATGGAGGCTGGCCGTGGATGCTCACACCTGTCATCTTGGTGCTCTGTGAGGCCAAGGCAAGAGAATGGCCTGAGCACCTGGGTTCAAGACCAGCTTGCGTACCTTGGCGACATCTCGTCTCTACAAGAAATCAAAAAAATGAGCTGAGCGAGGTGGTGCTTGTCTATTGTTCTGGTCACTTGGGAGGCCGCGGCCATAGGATCACCAGATCCCAACTGGTGGAGGCCGCAGTGACTGATAGCAGGCCCCTGCGCTCTAGCCTGGGCGAGAGTGGGACGCTGACTCAGAATAATAATACCAACCACCACCACCATTACAAGCACAGTCCGGGCTCAGAGGCTCAGACTTACATCCTGGCCCTTCTGAGGTACAGAGGAGTGGAGGGGCTGACCTTGCAGGCTCGAAACCAGCCCAGGACATGGGGTGAGACCTCATCTTGGCCATCAAAAATAAACCGAAAGATTAGCCGGGCATGATGCTGCAGGTCTTTGGTTCCAGCCACTAGCAGGGCCGAGATGGGGGGATGGCCTGAGCCCTCCAGGTGGAGTCCACTGTGACCTTGAACCTTCCCCTGCATTCAGGCCTGGGTGACACAGTGGGATTCCGAGTTAAATAATAATAATTACCACCCCCGACACTCCTGCCACCCAGTGTGAGGAGTCTTGCTCAGTGATGGGAGAGGAAAAGGCACTTTCCAGCCAGTCATTCACAAGATGTTTCAAAGTGGCCA
Source organism: Carlito syrichta (assembly GCF_000164805.1). Lineage (NCBI taxonomy): Eukaryota > Metazoa > Chordata > Mammalia > Primates > Tarsiidae > Carlito > Carlito syrichta. The sequence continues at coordinate 537,171 of NW_007251893.1, forward strand.
CTGTGTATGTCTGTCCCATGCCTTTGACCATGAGCCACAGAAGGCCTGCCACCACACTCCACACTTGTGCCCCATGGCAAAGATGTGTGCAAGCTCACAGAACAGATGGCCCTGAACTAGTGTGGCCATCTGGCACAGAGTGATCAAGGTGGTGTGGCAACACAGCGGCAAGTGAAGGTTCTGGTCACCTGGTCTGCCACCTTTGTACAGAGGAGGGCCCCTTCCTCTCATGATAACACCCTAGTTTCCCACTCACCCGGACCTATCCCTGGGGAGCCATGGATGCCCATAATGACACATGAGGGAGGCCCCTTTTTTGTTGCCAGTGTCTCCATCGGTCATGCTGGGGCTTGGCGTCACAAACATGGCTCCTGGTGCCTCGACCTGTGGTGTTCAGCCAGTCCTCCCAACTCAGCATTCTAGCAGCTGGGACTCCGGGGACACCACACCTGACTTGATTTTGGGGACCTATCACTGGCCATGGCACCTGGGCTGGTCTCTGACCCATGGGCTCAGGCAGCCTCTCACCTCAGACACCAAGGGTACGGGGCTGCCGGCTATGAGCCATGGTGCACACCCTGAACTCACACGTTTTGTATGCAGAGCAATACAAAGGAACACCCCGTGATGGAGGTTACTGAATCCTGTGTAACTGGGATCGCTGGCACTACCATGCGTGACTTCAGTGTTTGCATTCTGGGGAGGAACGAGGTCTCTCTATGTGGCCCAGCCTTGTCTCAAACTCCCGGGATCCTGCAGTCCTCAGCCTTGGACTTCCAAAAGCACAGCCCAATTGTCTGCTGATCCACTATCTATCGGGAACTCTAGGCCCATGGCTGGGGCTGCCTTCCCAAATGATCCTGTGTGTTCATAATGATCCCAACTACATTCACAAATGGATGATTTTTTTCCCCTTTTTCCTTTTTTTCTTTGAGTTGGAGTCTCACTTTGTCACCCAGGCTTTAGGGCAGTGGCTCACTCCCAGCAACCGCAGCCTCAGCCCACTGGGCTCCAGTGAGTCTTTTCCCAGTCTTCTAAGGAGGCAGAATGACAGGTGCATGCCACCATGCCCAGATCATTTGGGATGAAGGGTAGAGACGAGGTTTTGTTGTGTTTCCCTGGTGGGTCTTGGTCTGGCCTCCAAAGCGCTGGGATGATGATGCTGAGCCCCCAAGTCCGGCCTCAATCCTTTGTCGAAAATGAACCAGATGGCTTGGTGCATCCGCCCATGCCTCGAAGCCCAGCTCTCCGGGACAGCAAGGAAGAAGGATGTCTGAAGCCCAGGAGCCCAAGACAAGGGCAAGTCACTCAAGGGGACCCTTCTCTGCACCCATCCAAACTAGTGGTCTGGGATTGAGGTGCCTGTTGTCCCACCCACTCTGGAGGTTGAAGTGGAAGGATCGCTATAGCCCGCGATTTTGAGGCTGGCCATGAACAACAATTGTGTCACTGGCCCAAGCCTGAGCCACAGAGCCAGACCCTGTCTCCCAAAATATCAGAATCATACACAGATTCTCAACTGCTTGTGGTATGTTCAAAAGCCAATTGGCTTTAAAGCCAGGAAAAATGGGATGGGGGAAGAAATTTTCCCGAGTGAGGGATGTGTCCCTGGGCTTTTTTGGAGGAAGGTCCTTGTTGCCGAGTCAGAGATTGGTCTGCCTGGGGAGCATTTCTCTCCTTGGTGAGGAAATCTGGCATGAACTAGGCCAGGGAGCCTTGTAACTACCACACCAAAGCAGGGGTAGCCATTGGGCAGGGTGTGTTGAGGCTGGAATGTGCCAAGCTTAGGGGACCCTTATATGTGGGGTGGTGGGTGGGGAAGTACTGAGAGTAGAAGGTTTGCCTGAGAATGGATTTCTTTCTTTAATTCTTTCATCCTTTTCTTTTCTCACTAGGTTGCCCAGTCTGTGCTCAAACATCCCAACTCGGGCCATCCTCCCAGCCTACACCTCACAAATTGCTGTGATCGCAGACTTTCCATTTGGTCAACATTCTGCTCTTCCTGCCTGGTCTTGAACTCTGGGCCAGAAACGATCCAACCGCTGAGGCCTGTCTTCATCCAAGGTTTTTGAGGTTTTGCTTATGGTCAAGATGGGGGCTTGCTATGGTGTCCAGCCTGGACTCAAGGCCCTGGGCTCTGGTCATCTACCTGTCTCAACCTCCTCGAGTGTCAGGGGACAAGCGTGAATCTCCAGGTCATCCTCACTCCCCCAAAGGTTTGAGAGTCACACCTTCCCTTTCCCAGAGGCAGACTCTGGAAGGAGTGGGCTGGACCACACTGGGGAACGAGGCTGGTAGAGGGGTTTTCTCCCTGTTGGAGACACACCCCTGCACCAAACACTCCCCCAAGTGAGGTCTCAGCAGGCGACTCTGGGAGCCATCTCCAGGGTCGAGTCTTTGTGAGGGAGCAGGCCTCGCAGTGGGTTCCCAAGCAGGGTGTCCACAGCCTCGGCCTGCTGGGCTCCAGCAAAACTTTCCCCAGCCTTCCAAGGAGCCAGAACAACCAGCATGCACAAACACGCCTGGCTCTTTTGCAATAGAGGGTACAGACAAGGTCTCGCCAAGTTGCCCATGTGGATTCAGTCCATGGGCTTGGGCCGGTGGCTGGCCTCGGCCTCCCAAAGAGCTGGGATGAGGAGGCTGAGCGTCTGAGTCCAACCTCGCTCTTTAGTTGAAAAAAACTGGAATGCCTGGTGTGGCAGCCCACACCTGGAATCCCAGCACTCTGGGAGGTCAAGGTGGGAGGATGGCTGGAGTCCAGGAGCCCAAGGCCAGCCTGATCTGCACAGAGAGCACCCTGTCTCCACATCCAACCACACTAGGAGTCTGGGGTCGAGGTGCCCATCATCCTGACCACTTTGGTGGCTGGGCAGGTGTATCACCAGAACTCATGAGTTTGAAGCTGGCGGAGAATAATGGTCATGTTTCTGGGCCCCGGCCTGTGCCACAGAGGCAGGCCTGTCTCCAAAGACATTAGAATCATACACAGATTTTCAACTGTGTGTGGTGAGTTAACAGGGCAACTGACGTTAGAGCAGGACAAATGTTATGGTGGGGAAGAATTGTCCTCGGGTGAAGAATGTGTCCTTGGCCTTCCTTGGCGGAAGGTCCTGTTTGCTGAGTAGGAGAGTCAGCATGCATAGGCACATTTCTCACCTCGGAGAGAAGAGCTAGCAGGAACGTGGCCATGGAGCCTTGGGAATTACCACACCAAAGTGGGGCAGCCATTGGGGAGAGTTGTGGCTAGAAGGTGCCAACTTGGGAGACTCTCACAAGTGGGGGGGCGGGGGGAAGGATTTAAGGCAAAAGATTTGCAGGAGAATAGCTTTCTTTCTTTCTTTCTGTCTTTTCTTTCCTCACTAGGTTGCCCAGGCTGCTGTCTAACCACCCAACTCAGGCTATCCTCTCAGCCTGGACCTCCCCAACTGCTATAATCACAGGCTTTCCATTTGGTCGACATCCTGGTCTGTCTGCCTGTTCTTGAACTCTGGGTCAGAGGTGATGCTTCTGCTGAGGCCTACCCTCACCCAAGGTTTTCAGGGTTTTGCTTAAGGTCAAGATCGGGGCTTGCTATGGTGTCCAGCCTGGTCTCAAGCTCCAGAAATCTGGCCATGGTGCTTTCTTGGCCTCCCTGAGTGCAGAGGAGACAGGCATGTGTCGCCCAGTCATCCCACCTCCCAAAGTTTTGATAATCATGACTTCTCTTTCCATGAGGCAGTCCCTGGGAGAAGGGAGCAAGTCCTACCTGGGGAAGTAGGCTAGCGGAGGGTTGGGCATCCTGGCAGAGACATGCCCCTGCACCTGGAACGCCCACCAGTTTCCAGGTTTTCAAAAGAGAGTGGTCCTCATGGTGGGGCCCGAAGAGGGATGTGGAGGCAGGGTGCGGGAGCTCATGCTTCTTATCCCGGCACTCTGGGAGGTTGAAGTGAGAGGATGACCTCAGACCCCGGGTTTGAGACCAGCCCAGGAAACTTGGGGAGACCTCGTCTCTACAAGAAGTTGAAAGTATGAGTGGAGCATAGTGGTGCATGCCTATCATTCTGGACACTTGGGAAACCATGGCAGGAGTTTCACAAGAGCCCATTCAGTGAAGGCCCCAGTGACTGAGAGCAGGTCTCTGTGCTCCAGCCTGAGTGACAGTGCGGGACTCTCACTCAGAATAATACCAATCACCACAAAAACATGCCAGCTCAGGGGCTCAGCCTGTCAGCCCAGCTATTCAGAGGCTGAGGAGAGTGGACGGCCTGAGCCTTTTGACTCGAGACCAGTCTGTGACACTGGGCGATACTGTTTCTCGGCCATTAAAAATAACTCCAAAGATTAGCCGGTCGTGATGCCTGGTCTCAGATCCTGGGCTGTGGTCATCTTCCCATCTCAGCCTCCCTGAGTGCCGAGGAGACAGGCATGAGTCGCCTGGCCAGCATCCCCCAACGGTTTGAGAGTCACACCCTCCCTTTCCAGGAGGGAGCCAATGGGAAGAGCAAGTGGGTCATTGCTTGGGATAGAGGCAGGTGAAGTGGTGGGCACCCAAGGTCCTTTGCTCCTGCATCCCAGAAGGCCTGCCTCCAGCCTCCACAGTCATGCTCCACTGCAAAGACTAGTGTGAGCTCAAGGAACAGACATCCCCAAGCTAGGAAGGCCATCAGGCACATAGCAATCAAGGCACTCTGGCAATACCATGGTCAGTACAGGTTCCGTTTGCCCAGTTCTGCCATCTTCAGGTGGGGAGCGGCCCCCTTCATCTTCCAATCACTCCATTGTGCCTTGCCCACATGGATCTTTCCCTGGGGAGCCATGGACGCCCATTGTGATGCACGTGGGAGGCAATTTTTTGTTACCGGAGTCTCCATTGCCTGGGATGGGATGTGGCGGCACGATTGTGGCTCCTGAGGGGGCCAGGCAGTCCCACCACCTCAGCCACCAAGCATCTGGGACTCTGGGGACCACCACACCTGACTCGATATTGGGGCCCTTTTGCCGAGATAAGATTTGGTCACATCACCAAGGCTGGTACCCCAACCTTTGATGTTGACCAAATGTAAAGCCTGTGATCACAGCAGTTTGGGAAGCAAAGGCCGACAGGATGTCCTGATTTGTATGGTTTGGGAACTGCCTGGGCAACATAGTGAGGAAAGAAAAAAAAATAAAGAAAAGGAAGTAAGAAAGATAAAGAAAGAAAGAAAGAAAGAGAGAGAGAGATAAAGAAAGAAAGAGAGAAAGAATGGAAGGAAGAAAGGAAGACTGGAAGAAAGGAAGAAAGGAAGGAAGAAAGGAAGGAAGAAAGAAAGAGAGAGAGAGAGAGAAAAAGAAAGAAAGAAAGAAAGAAAGAAAGAAAGAAAGAAAGAAAGAAAGAAAGAAAGAAAGAAAGAAAGGACCTTCTGCCAAAAAAGGCCACGGAAGATCCCTCATCCAGGGACATTTCTTTCCCCCATCCCATTTTTCCTGGTTCTAAAGCCACAGTTGCCCTGTGAACACACCACACACAATTGAGAATTCGTGTATAATTCTGAATTTTTGGAGACGGGGTCTGGCTCTGTGACCCACAGTGGGGCCCGGGGACATGAACGTCATTCACCGCCAGCCTCAAAATCACAGGCTCTGGCTATCCTGCCTCAGACTTCGGAGTGGCTGGGATGATGGGAACCTTGACCCAAGACCCCTTGTTTGATTGGGTGCAAAGATGGGGTTTCCTTGTGTGGCACGGACTGGCCTTGGGCTCCTGGGCTCCAATCATCCTCCCCCCTAAGTCTCCCAGAGCGCTGGAATTCTAGGCGTGAGCCACCGGGTCAGGCCTTCTGGTTCAACTTAGATGAAGGATTGAGACTGTGCTCAGGGCCTCAGCCTCATCAACCCAGTGATTTGGGAGACTGAGGCCAGCAGCCAGCCTGAGCCCACAGGCTGAGACTCACCCAGGCACTTGGGCAAGACCTCGTCTCTACCCTCCATCAGTAATGAACCTGGAGTGGTGGTGCACACCTGTTGTTCTACCTCCTCAGAAGGCTGAGGTAAGGCATGCTGGAGTCTGGTGGGCCAATTCAGCGGTGGCTGGGAGAAAGCTACCACCCTTCATCCTAGATGACAGTGACTCCAACTCAAAGAATAAAAGGAAAAAATAGAAGAGCATCCATTTGTGTATGGAGTTGAGATCATCATGAATAGACAGAGACCATTTGTAAAGGAGGCCCGAGCCTTGGGCCTACAATTCCCAAAAGATGGTGCATCAGCAGACAAAGGGGCTGTGGCTTTGGGAGGCCAAGTTGGGGGACCAAGAGAGCTTGGGACTTCGAGTCCAGCTTGGGACATACAGTGAAATCTTGTTGCTCCCTGGAATGCAAACACTGGAGGTATGGGTGGTGGCTCCTGTGGTTCCGGCTTCATGGAATGTGCTGGCCTCTGTCCCAGAGCATCCCTTTGCATTGAACCCGATGATAAAACTTGTGAGTCCAGGTCAAGCACCATGGCTCATGGCCATCAGCCCCCTGCCCTTGGAGACTGAGAGTGAGGCTGCCTGAGTCAAGGAGTTAGAGACCAGCCTGGGCAATGCAGCCAGACTATGTCTCAGTGAGAGATCCCCAAAATAAAGTGAGGCGTGGTGGTCACCAGAGTCCTGGCTACTCAGGGGCCAAGGTGGGATGATTGCCTCAGTCCCACAGGTCGAGGTCCCAGGAGCCAGGATCCTGTCGCCATGCCAAAGGCCAGCCTATGGTGACTCTGGCAGAAAAAAGCGGCCTCCCACGTGCCTCAGGTCGGGTGACAACAGCTCCCCAGGGAAAGGTCCCAGTGGGCAGGGAATGATATAGTGATCATGAGAGGAAAGGGACCTCCTCCCACACGAAGGTTGCAGACTGGGCTAACAGAACTTGTCTAGCCATGGTGTTGACAAACTGCCTTCATCGCTCTGTGCCCGTCTGCCTCCCTAACTCGGGGCAGTCTCTTCTGGGAGCTCACATGCATCCTTGCCATGGGGCATGAGTGTGGAGGGTGAGGTTGGCTTTCTGGGGTTCATGGCCGAAGGCATGGGACGGACGTGCCTAGTGGCCACCTTTGAAAACTCCTGCGTACGACAGGCTAGAAAGTGACTTTTCCTCTCCCATCCCTAAGGGTGATTCCTCACTCTGGGTGTCTGGGGTGGTGGTGATGGTGATTATTATTTGGAGTCAGTATCCCACTCTGTCTTCCAGGCTGGAGCACAGGGGCATGCTTACAGCTACTGCGAACTCTACCCGCCTGGCTCAGGTGATACTATAGTCTCGGTCCCCCGAGTGGCTAGAACCACAGAACTGCTCCACCATGCCTGACTAATCCTTGGATTTATTTTTGATGGCCAAGATGAGGTCTTCCCCATGTCCTGGGATGATGTCAAAACTGTAGGCTGATGCCACCCACTTGCCTGGGCCTCCAAAGGCCCAGGATGCCAGTCTGAGACCCTGAACACAGCCTGTAGTTGTGGTGGTGGTTGGTATTATTATTCTGAGTCACAGTCCTGCCCTATCGCACAGGGCAGAGCTCAGGGGCCCACTTTCAGCCAGGGTGCCTCAACCGACTGCTCCGTTGATACTCCCACCACGTCATCCCAAGTGGTCAGTCTGAAAGTCCTGTGTTACCAAGCTTGGCTTTTTTTTGGGTTTCTTGTAGAGATGATGCATGTCAAGGTGCCTGGGTTGGTTTTTAATCCAGGGGCTCAGGCCATCCTCTTGCCTCGGCCTACTAGAGCATTAGTATGACAGGTGTGAGCCCTTGCTCCCAGCCTCTAAACCCCTCTTGAGGATACATCACATGGCCTGCTCCCTTATGATGACCCGGGACCCAAGACAGGGCATCTGGATTCACCTGCTGAGCCCTCCCTGGGGGAGCACCTGGCTCATGGTGAGTCTTTGCTGAGGCACCCACCCCACCTCATGCCTCATTCCCCAGAGTAGACCCACTTGCTCCTCCCAGTGACTTCCTGTGGAAAGGGAGGGCTTGGCTCTCAAACTGCAGTGGGTCAGGGATGGCCGGGTGACTCACCCCTGTTTCCTCAGCATGTGGGGAGGCCGAAACTGAAAGATGGCCAGAGCACGGGAGCTGGAAACCAGACTGGACACCATAGCAAGCACCTGCCTCATTCCCAAACAAAACACAGAAAACCTTGGGTGAGGGAAGACCTCACTGGGAGGATTGCCTCCAGGCCAGAGTTCAAGATCAGGCAGAAATACCAGGATATCAACCAAAAGGAAAGCCTGTGATCACATCAGTTAGGAAGGTCCAGGTCCAGAGAATGGCTCGAGTTGTGCAGTTTGAGTGCAGCCTGGGCAACCTAGAGAGGAAAGAAATAAGAAAGAAAGAAAGAAAGAAAGAAAGAAAGAAAGAAAGAAAGAAAGAAAGGAAGGAAGAAGGAAGGAAGGAAGGAAGGAAGGAAAGAAAGAAATTCATAATCCTGCAAACCTTCTGACCTCATTCATTCCCCCCACCGCCCCCACATGCGGGGTCCCCCACGCCTGGCACCTTATAGCCCCAACCCCCCAATGGCTGCCCCCACCTTGGTGCAGGAGTTTCCGAGGCTCCCTGGGTGGGTTCCTTTTGGCTCTCCTCTCTGAGGTGAGAAGTGCGCCCCAGGCAGGCCAACCTTCTGAGTCAGCAATGAGGACCTTCCACCAAGAAAGGCCAGGGACTCATCAGTCACCTGGGGACATTTCTGCACCCAATCCCATTCTTCCTGGCTCTAAAGCCAGTCGCCCTGTCAGCACACCATGCACAGTTTAGAATCTGTGTATGATTCAGATGCTTTTGGAGATAGGGTCTGATTTGGTGGCACAGGTCGGTGTCTGGGGACACAATGGTGGGTAACCACCAGCCTCAAAATCACAGGTTCCGATGATCCTCCCACCTCAGCCTTAGGAGTGGTCGGGAGGAAGGGCACCTAGAACCCAGACCCCTGTTTTGGATGGATGTGGAGACGGGGTTTCCCTGCATGGCCTGGACTGTCCTTGGGCGCCTGGGCACCAGCCATCCTCCCACCTCAGCCTCCTATGGTACTGGCATTCCAGGAGTCGGCCGCCGTGCGAGGCCTTGTGGTATGTTCAAACAAAGTATCAAGTCCAGGCTTGGGGCTCAGCTTTGTCATCCCAGCACTTTTGGAGCCTGAGACCAGCAGCTCTCATGAGCCCACAGGCCAAGAAATACTCAGGCAACTTGGAGATTCCTCGATACCAAATGAGCTGGGCATGCTGGTGTGCACCTGTCATTCCGGATCCTTAAAAGGCTGGGGAAACTTGCTGGAACCCTGTGAGCTGAGGCTGCAGGGATCGGGAGAGAGCTACCACCCTCCAGCATGGGCAATGGAGTGAGACTCGTACTCAAAGGAAAAAAAGGAAAAAAGGAAATAAAGAAGAACATCCATTTGTCTATGGAGTTGGGGTCATCGTGAACAGACAGATATCATTTGGGAAGGAGGCCCCAGGTTTGGTCCTAGAGCTCTGAAAACATGGTGTATCAGCAGACATTCAGGTTGTGGCTTTGGGAGACTGAGGCAGGGCACCACTGGATCACTAGATTTCGATACCAGTCTGGGCCAAGTAGTGAGACCTAGTCGCTCCCTGGGACACAAACACTGAAGTCGCATGTGGTTGTGCACATGGTCCCGGATACACCGGATGCAGTGGCTCTGTCCCGGGATATTCCTTTGCATCGCCCCCACTGACAGAATCTGAGTCCAGGCCATGTACTATGGCTAATGGCCATCATCCTTGCGCCCTGGGAGGCCGATGTGGGAGGCTGCCTGAATCCAGCCTACTGGGCTCAGAGGGCTCAGAGACTACTCCGGGCATCATAGCCAGACATCATCTCTGTGAGAGGTTCCTAAAATCAAGTCAGGCGTGGTGGCCCCTGGAGTCCTATCTGCTCAGGGGTCGAGGCAAAAGGACAACCTGTGTCCCACAGGTCAAGGTCCCAGGAGCCATGATCGTGCTTCCGCTCCCCAACCCTGCCGTCAGAGACTTCCATGACAAAAAGACACCTCCAACGTGCATCAGAACAGGCATCCAGGGCTCCCCAGGGAATGGTTTACGTGGGCGATGGACAATGGAGTGATCGGGACAAGAAGGGTTCCTCCCCCCTCCTGAGGTGGCAGACAGGGTGACTGGAACCTGGGCTGGCCGCAGCCTTGCCAGACCACCTTTATCGCTCTGTGCCTGATGGCCACTCTAGCTTGAGGCCATCTATTTCATGAGCTCAAACATATCTTTGCTGTTGAGTACAATTGTGGAGCATGGAGGCAGGCCTTCTGGTGCACATGACTGAGGGCATCGGAAGGACATGTCCAGTGGTCACCGTTGAAACCTCCCTTGAATTACAGGGCAGAGAGTGCTCTTTACTCTCCCATCCCTGAGGGTAACTGCTCCCACTGCGTGGCAGGGGTGGTGGTGGTGGTGATTATTACTATGATTTGGAGTTGGAATCCTCCTCTGTTACCCAGTCCAGAGCCCAGGGGCACTCTCATGACTACCGCGGTCTCCACCTGCCAGAATCAGGCGATTCTCTCATCTCGGCCCACCGAGTGGCTGGAACCTCAGGACTGCACCACTATACCCGACTAATCTTTGGATTTATTTTTGATGGCCGAGATGAGGCCTCACCCCAAGTTCCAAGCTGGTGTCGAACCTGCATGCTCAGGACATCCACTCACCTGGGCTTCTGAAGGTCTGGGATGCCAGGTTGAGCCCCTGAGCCTGGCCTGTGGTTGTGGTGGTGCTGGTGGTAATATTATTATTTTGAGTCTGGGTCCCACTCTGTCGCCCAGTCCAGAGTGTAGGGGCTCTCACTCAGCCACTGCAAACTCCACTGGCTGTGCTCTGGCAATCCTCCTGCCATGACCTCCCATGTGACCAGAATGACAGGCATGCACCACCATGCTTGGCTAATTTTTTGGCTTCTTGTAGAGATGAATTCTCACCAAGGTGGCCGGGCTGGTCTCGAACACAGGGGTTCAGGACATCCTGTCTCCTCGCCTTCCAGAGCACCAGGATAACAGGTGTCAGGCCCTGTGTCCAGCCTCCATGGCCCTCTGGGGCTCCCCTGTGAGGCCCTTTTCCTTCTGATGACCAGGAATCCCGAAGAGGGTAGCTGGATTCACCCATCAAGTCCTACTCAGGGGGAGCAGCTTGTGCAGGGGCATATCTCCACCATGGCTCCCACCCCTCCACCCACCTCATTCCCCAGGATGGACCTGCTCACTCCTCCCAGGGGCTGACTTGGGAAAAAGGATGGCATGACTCTCAAACATTAGAGGGGTCAGGGATGGCCGGGCATCTCACGACTGTTTCCTCAGCACTCGGAAGGCTAAACCAGGAAGATGGCCAGAGCCCAGTAGCTCAAAACCAGGCTGGACACCATAGCAAGGTCCCACCTAGATTCCAAGCAAAATCGAGAAAACCATGGGTGAGGGCCAACCTTGGCAGGAGGTTAGCCTTCAGCCCAGAATTCAAGACCAGGAAGGAAGACCAGGATGTTGACCAAATTGAAAGCCTGTGACCCTAGCAGTTTGGGAGGCCACAACTGAGAGGATGGGCTGAGTTGGGCGATTTGACAGCAGCCTGGAAAACCTAGTGAGGAAATAAAAAAAGAAAGAAGGAAAGGAACTAAGAAAGAAAGAAAGAAAGAAAGAAAGAAAGAAAGAAAGAAAGAAAGAAAGAAAGAAAGAAAGAAAGAAAGAAAGAAAGAAATCCATTCCCTTGCAAAACTTCTGCCTCAGTCCTTAACCCCCATGCCCCCACATGTGAGGGTCCCCCAAACTCGGGACCTTACAGTCCCAACCACCCCAATGGGTGCCCCCACTTTGTTGTGGGAGTTGCCGAGGCTCCCTGGCCGGGTTCCTGTCAGCTCTCCTCTCCAAGGTGAGAAATGTGCCCCAGGAAGGCTGACCATCCTACTCAGCAAGGAAGACCTTCTGCCAAGAAAGGCCAGGGACACATCCATCAACTGGGACATTATTTCCCCCACAATCCCATTGTTCCTGGCTCTAAAGCCAGTTGCCCTGTGAACACACCACGTGCAGATGAGTATCTGTGTACAATTCTGGTGTTTTTGGAGACAGGGTCTGGCTCTGCATCCCAGGCTGAGGCCCGGGGACACAAACGTCATTCTCTGTGAGACTCGATATCCCGGGTTTCAGCGATCCTCCACCTCAGCCTCCAGAATGGCTAGGAAGACAAACATATTGACCCCAGAACCCCTGTTTGGATGCGTGCAGACAAGGAGTCTCCCTGCATGGAACGGGCTGACCTCGTGCTCCTGGCCTCCAGCCATCCTCATGCTCCCCCACTCCCAAAGTGCTGAGATTCCAGGTGTGGTCAGCCGTGCCCGGCCTACTGGTTCATTTTCAATGAAGGATCAAGTCCAGCTCGGGGGCTCCGCCTCATCATCCCATAGCTTTGGGAGGCCAAGACCAGTTACTGGCCCAAGCGTGAAGGCCAAAACCCACCCAGGCAACTCGGTGAGACCTCTACTCTACACTCCATCCCAAATTAGCCGGGCATGGTGTCTCATGCCTGTCATTCCTGTTCCTCAGAAGGCTGGGGAAACACTCACTGGAGCCTGGTGGGCTGAGGCTGTAGTGGCCAGAAGCGAGTCACTGCCCTCCTGCCTGGACGAAGGAGTTAGACATCAACTCAAAGAAAAAAAGGAATAAACGAAAAAAAGAAGAGCATCCATTTATGTATGGAGTTGGGATCATCATAAACAGACAGATCATTTAGGAAGGAAGCCCAAACCTGAGGACTAGAGTTCCCAAAAGACGATGGATCAGCAGACAATCGGGTTGTGGCTTTGGGAGGCCAAGGCAGGGAACCACGGGAGCTCGGGATTTCGAGATCAGTCTGGGTCATGTAGCAAGTTCTTGTTGCTCCCCAGAATGCAAACACTGGAGTCACGCATGGTGGTGCCCATGGTCACAGATACACAGGGCATGGTGGCCTCCTTCCCAAGGTGTTTCTTTGCATCACCCTCACCAACAGAACATGCGAGTCCAGACCGGGCACCGTGGCTCATGGCAGTCAGTCCTGTGACCTGGGAGGCTGAGGCAGTAGGCTGTCTGAGCCCAGGGGTCAGAGACCAGCCCGTGGGAGATTGCAGCCCTCGTCAGGCTTGCTGGTCCCTGGAGTCCTGGTTACTCGTGGGCCGAGGTCGGAAGACCACCTGAGCCTGTCAGGTCGAGGCCCTGGGAGCCATGGTAGTGCCACCATGACCCAACATGAACGATGAAGACTCTGGCGACAAAAAAAACATGTCCCACGTGCATCATGATTGGCATCCATGGCTCCCAGGGAATGGTCCGTGTGGGTGGGGGACGTTGGAGTGATCGGGAGAGGATGGGGCCCTCCCCCTGACTTAAGGTGGCAGTTTGGGTGACCAAAACATGGGCTCTCTGCTGCATTGCCAGACGACCTTGATCACTCTGTTCCCGACAGCCACAATAAGTCGGGACATTATGTTCCCCAAGCTCACATGAGTCTTTGCCTTGGGGCAGGAGTGTGGAGGGTGGAGGCAGGCCTTCTGAGGCACGTGGCTGAAGGCATGAGATGGACGTGCCCATAGGCCACCATTGAAACCTCCTGTGAACGACAGGGCAGAAAGTGCATTTTCCTCTCCCATCCCTGAGGGTGAATCCTCATGTTGGGTGGCAGGGGTGGTGGTGGTGATTTTGATGGCCATTATTATTATTTGAGGCCAAAATACCACTCTATCACCCAGTCTGAAGCACAGGGGCATGCTCATGGCCACCACAGAATCCACCTGCTGAGCCCAGGTGGTACTCCTGCCTCCCCCCCATGAGTAGCTGGAACCACAGGCCTGTGACACCACACCCAGGTAATATTTGGATTTATTTTTGATGGCCGAGATGAGGCCTTTCTCCGTGTCCCGGGCTGGTGTTGAATCCTCAAGCTTAGGCCATTCTCTTGCCTGGGCCTCCAAAGGTCCGGGATGCCAGGCTGTGCCCCTGAGACTGGCCTGTAGTTGTGGTTGTGGTTGGTATTATTATTTTGAGTCAGAGCCCCAGTCTTTCACCCAGGTCAAAGTTCAGGATCCCGCTCTCAGCCAGCTTGGCCTTCACTGGCTGGGCTCCAGTGATCCTCCCCTTGCAACCTCCTGAGTGACCAGAAACAAGTGTCTGCCACCATACTCGGCTCATTTTGTTTGTTTCTTGTAAAGACGAGGTCTCGCCAAAGTCCTCGGTCTGGTCTCATACCCGGGGACTAAGGCCATGCTTTCCCCTCATCCTCCCAAAGCACTGGGGTGACAGGCATGAGCCCCCACGCCTGACATTCACACCCCTCTCGAGGCCCCACTGTGATACCCGCTCCATTCCGTTGACCTGGGACCCCGAAGTAGGTAGCCAGAGTCACCCACCAAGCCCGCCCATAGGGAGTGCCTGGCACAGGGATGTATCTCTACTGGGGTGACCATCCCTCCACAGGCCTCATTCCCCAGGGTGGACCCACTCGCTCCAAGTAGGGTCTGCCCCAGGGAATGGGAGTGAGTGACTCTCAAACCTTTGGGGGTGGACCAGCCGGGTGACTCAAGAGTCTCTCCTTGGCACTTGTGGAGGTCGAGATGGGAAGATGTCCTGAGCCTGGGATCTCAAAACCAGGATGGACACCATAGTAAGCCCCCAACTCGACCCCAAGGAAAACCCAGAAAATCTTGGGTGAGGGCAGGTCTTAGAGGGATGTTCTGCTCCGGCCCAGAGTTCAAGACTAGACAGGAAGACCAGGATGTCTACAAAACGGAAAGCCTGTGATCACTGCAGTTTTAGAGGACCAGGCTGAAAGGATGACCTGAGTTGGATGGTTTGAGAGCAGCCCGGGCAACCTAGTGAGGAAAGAAAATAAACAAATAAAGAAAGTAGGAGAGAAATCCATTCTCCTGCAAACATTCTGCCCTCATTCCTTCCCCTCCACACCTCCACATGTGAAGGTCCCCCAAGCTCAGCACCTTCCAGCCCCAATGGCACCTAATGGCAACACCCACTTTGGTGCAGGATTTCCCAGGATCACTGACCAGGTTCCTGCCAGCTCTCCTCTTCAAGGTGGGAAATGTGTGTCATGCAGCCTACCTTCTGACTAGGCAATGAGCTCCTTCCACCACGAAAGGCCCAGGACAAATCCCTTACCCGGGACCATTTCTTCCCCCGAAATTCCATTTTTCATGACTCTAAGGCCAGTCACCCTGTGGACACATCACTCTCTGTTGAGAATCTGTGTATGATTCTGATGATTTAGGAGACAGGGTCTGGCTCTGTGGCCCAGGCCAGGACCTGGGGACACAATCATCATTCTCAGTCAGCCTCGAAATTGTGGGCTTTGATGATCCCCCAGCCTCAGTCACTGGGGTGACTGGAACAACCAGCACCTCGACCCCAGATTCCTTGTTTGTATGTGTGTGAAGACAGGGTCTCACTGCATGGCCCAGGCTGACCTTGGGCTCCTGGGTCCAGCCATCATCCAGCCATAGCCTCCAAGAGTGTTGGGATACCAGTTGTGGGACACTGTGACAGGCATTCTTGTTTGTTATCAATGAAGGATTGAGACCGGGCTCAGGTGCTCAACCTCGTCATTCCAGTGATTTGGGAGCTGGTGCCAGCGGCCAGCCCTAGCACGTGGGGAGACCCGGCCTGGCAAATTGGTGAGACTTCATCTCTAACCTCCATCCCAAATTAGCTGAGCATGGTGGGGCATGCCTGTCATTTTAGAATGTGGTGGCCTCCATCTTGGGGCATTCCTTGTGTCCCCCCATCGACAGAACATACAAGTCCAGGCCACTCACTGTGGCTTACAGCCATCAGCCTCACACCCTGGGCAGCCAAGGAAGGAGGCTGCCTGAGCCCAGGGGTCAGAGACCAGCCAGGGCAACATTGCCAGACTTCGTCTCAGTGAGAGGTCCCCAAAATCGAGTCAGGCATGGTGGTTCCTTGAGTTCCAGATTCTCTGGGGCTGAGGAGGGAGGATCACCTGAGCCTGGCAGGTTGAGAGCCCAGGAGACACTATTGTGCCGCTGTGACCCATCCCGGTTGGTGAAGACTCCAGCAGCAAAAAATACACCTCCCACGTGCATTACAGCTCGTGGGAATGCACATGGGAAAGATTCACGTGGGCAGGGGATGATGGAGTCATCGGGAGAGGAAAAGGCCCACCCCCGCCCAAAGGTGGCAGACCAGGCAACCGGAACCTGGGTTGGCTGTGGCATTGTTAGACTTCCTTGATCACTGTGTGCCCAATGGCCACCCAAGCTCAGGGCCGTCTGTTACGTGAATTCATACACATCTTTGCCATGGGGCAAGAGTGTGGAGGGCAGAGGCAGGCCTTCTGGCACACATGGCTGTAGGGGCGTGATGGACGTGCTCAGTAGCCACCTTTGAAACCTCGTGCAAATGACATGCCAGAGAATGTTTTTTTCTCTCCCATCCCTGAGGATGACTCATTCTTCTGGGTTGCAGGTGTGTTATTGGTAGTGGTGGTGATTATTATTTGGAGTTGGAATCCTAGTCTGTCACCCAGGGCAGATTACAGGGGCATGCTCACGGCCACAGCAGACTCCACCTGCCGGACTCGGGTAATCCTCCCACCTCAGCCCCAGAGTGACTGGAACTACAAGCCTGTGCCAACACGTCAGGCTAATTTTTGGATTTAACTTTGATGACTGAGATAAGGTCGGGCCCAGTGTCTTGGGTTGGTCTCGAATCTACAGGCTCTTGCCGTCCCCTCACCTTGATCTCCAATTGGCCAGGATGTCATTCTGAGACCCTGAGGCCAGCCTATGTTTGTGGTGGTGGTGGTTGGTATTATTATTCTGATTCTGAATCCTGAACTGTCGCCCAGGCCAGAGTGCAGAGGCCCGCTCTTGGCCTCTGTGGCCTCCACCAGAAGGGTTCCGGTGATCCTCCTACTGCTGCCTCCTGAGTGACTGGAATGATTGGCATGCACCAATATGCTTGGTTCCTTTGGTTATTTTCTTGTAGAGATGAGGTCTCACCAAGGTGCCCGGGGTGGACTAGAACCCAGAGGCTAAGGCCAACCCCTAGCCTAGGCCTCCAAAAGTGATGGGGTGCATGCATGTGACCCCTTCCAGCCCTTCACACTATTCTTGGGGCCTCACCATGAGGCCCACATCCTTCATATCACCCGGGAACCTGGAGAGAGCACCCAGCATCACCCGCCGAGCCCACCCCCCAGGGAATGACTGGTGCAAGGGCATGTCTCTGCTGGGGTGCCCACCCCTCTACCACCTCAATCCCCATGGTGGACCCACTCGCTCCTCTCAGGGGCCGGTTCTGAAAAAGGGAGGCTGTGACTCTCGAACCATCAGGGAAGGGGAGGGCATCTCATGCCTGTCTCCTCGGCACTTGGGGAGGCCAAGATGGAAAGATGACTGGAGCCCAGGAGCTGAGACCAGGCTGGAGACCATAGCAAGTTCCCACCTTGACCTCCATACAAATCCAGAAAACCTTGGGTGAGGGCAGGCCTTGGCGGAAGGATTGCCTCATGCCCAGAGTTCAAGACTAGGCAGGAAGACCAGGATGTCGACCAAATGGAAAGCCTGTGATTACAGCAGTTTGAGAGGCCAAGGCCAAGAGGAAGGCCTGAGTTGGGCAGATTGAGAGCAGCCAAGGCTACCTAGTGAGGACACGAGAGAGAGAGAGAGGAAAAGAAAGAAAGAAAGAAAGAAGGAAGGAAGGAAAGAAAGAAAGAGAAAGAGAGAGAAAGAAAGAAAGAAAGAAAATCGAAGTCAACAAACCAATCAATTTGCCTGCAAACTTCTGCCCTCAGTCCTTCCTTCCTGTTCCCCCACATATGAGGGACCCCCATGTATGGAACCTTCCCTCCCCAACTCTACAATTGACTGCACCTACTTTGGTGCAGATGTTCCTGAGGCTCCCTGGCCAGGTTCTGCTGGCTTTCCTCTCTGATGTGAGAAAGGTGGCTCAGGAAGCCTGGCTCTCTGTTGGAAATGAGGATCTTATGCCAAGAAAGGCCAGGGACATATACCCCACCTGGGGACATTTCTTCCCCGAATCCCATTTTTTCTGACTCTAAAGACAGTTGCCCTTTGAACACACCATGTGCAGTTGAGAATCTGTGTACAATTCTCATGTTTTTGGTGACAGGGTCTGGTTCTGTGGTACAGGCTGGGGCCCAGGGACACGACCATCATTCACCACCAGCCTCGAAATTGCAGGCTATGGAGATCCTTCCACCTCAGCCTCTGGAGTGTCTGGGACATCGAGCACCACAACCCCACACCCCCTGGTTGTATGAGTGTGGAGACGGGGTCTCATACATGGTCCGGACTAGCCTTGAACTCCTGGACTACAGCCATTGTCCCAATTGGGCCTCCCAGAGTGCTGAGATACCAAGCGTGGGCAGCCAAGCCTGGCCTTCTGGTTTGTTTTCAACAAAGGACCGAGGTCAGGCTTGAGGGCTCAACATCATCATCCTAGCACTTTAGGAGAGCTGGCCCAAGCCTGGGGGTCTGAGACATACCCAGGCAACTCAACGAGACCTCCTCTCTACCCTCCAGCCCAAATGAGCCCTTTGTGGAGGTGTGGGCCTGTTGTTCCGGCTCCATGGAAAGCCCGGTGTGGAAGACTCACTGGAGGACATTGGGCCAGGGCTGCATTGGCCTGGAGTGAACCACTGCCCTCCAGTCTGGGTGATGGAGTGAGACTCCAATCCAAAAAAAAAGAAAAGAAAAGAAGAGCATCCTTTTTTGTGTGGAGTTGAGATCATCGTGATGAGACAGAGATCATTGGGGAAGGAGACTGCAGCCTTGGGAATAGAGTTCCCAAAAGACGATGGATCAGCAGACATTCAGGCTGTGGTTTGAGAGGCCGAGGCAGGGGACTGCTGGAGCCCGGGAGTTCAAGGCCAGCCTGGGTCACGTAACGAGACCTCATCTCTCCCCAGAATGCAAACTCTCAAGTCAGGCATGATGTCAAACATGTTCCCAGTTACACGGGAGGTGGTGTTCTCCCTCCCAGGGCATGCCTTTGTGTGGCCCCTGCCAACAGCACATGCAAGTCCAGGCTGGGGCCACATGGCGGCATTCCCCATGCCCTTGAAAGCCAAGTCTGGAAGCTTCCTGAGCCCCGAGTTGGGAGACAATCCGGACAACGTGGCCAGAACTCATCTTGGTGAGAGGTCCCCAAAATTGAACCAGGCATGGTGGTCCCAGAGACACAAGTGCTCAGGGGCCGAGGTGGGGGGACTGAATAAGTCCCTCAGGTTGAGGCCTCGGGAGACACAATCATGCTGCAGCACCCCAGCCTGGCCGACAGAAACACCTTTGACAAAAATGATGCCTCACACTTGTGTCACAATGGGTGTCCACACCTTCCCAGGGAAAAGTCCTCGTGGGCGGGGAGTGATTGGGAGAAGGGGCCCTCTCCACGCTCAAAGGAGGGAGAACCAGGTAACCGGAACCTGGGATGGCTGCAGTGTTGCTGGACTGCCTTAATCACTCTGTGCTGGACGGCCGCCCTAACTCGAGACCATGTGTTTCTTGAACTCACACGCATCCTTGCCATGGGGCACGACTGTGGAGGGTGGAGGCAGGCCTTCTGGGATGCATGACCAAAGGCACCAGGGTGCCTACCACTCCACCCACCATGATCCCCAGGGTGGACATGCTCTCTCCTCCCATGGGCCACCTCAGTGAAAGGTAGGTGGTGACTTTCAAACTGTCAGAAGGGGCTGGCTGGTTGACTCACGCCTGTCTCCTCGGCACCCAAGGAGGCTGGAATGGGAAGATGGCTGGAGCCCAGGAACTGAGATCAGGCTGGACACTAGCAAGCCCCCACCTTGACCCCAAGCAAAACCCAGAAAACTTTGGGTGAGGGCAGGCCTTGGTGGGAGGATCACCTCCAGCCCAGATTTCAAAATCAGGTAGGAAGACCAGGATGTCGATCAAATGCAAAGCCTTGATTGAGCACTTTGGGAAGCCCAGACCAAGAGGATGCCTCGAATTGGGCAGTTTGAGAGCAGCCAGGGCTATGTAGTGAGGAAAAAAGAGGGAGAGGAATGAAAAGAAATAAAGAAAGAATGAAAGAAATAAAGGAAAGATAGAAAGAAAAATAGAAAGAAATCCATTCTCCTGCAAACCTTCTGCCCCCCGCACATGTGAGTGTCCCCTAAGCTCGGCACCTTCCAACCCCAACCCTCCAATGGCTGCCCCCACAGTGGTGCTGGAGTTCCTGTGTCTCCCTGTCCGGGTTTATGCTGGCTTTCCTCTCCAAGGTGAGAAATGTGCCCCAGGGAGGCCAACAGACTGACCCAGGCAACAAGGTGAGACCTCGTCTCTACTCTCCATCCAAAATGAGCCAGGCATGGTGGCACGTGCCTGTCATTCTTGTTCCTAGAAAGGCCGAGGAAAGTCTCACCAAAGCTTGGCAGGCCAAGGCTGCAGTGGCCGAGTGCAAACCACCACCCTACAGCCTGGGCAAGGGAGTGAGACACTGACTCAAAGTTAAAAAGGTATATATGGTTTTGGGACCATCATGAACAAACAAGTCATTTGTGTTAGAGGCCCCAGCCTTGGGCCTAGAGTTCCCAAAAGATGGTGGATAGGCAGACAATCGGCAGTGGCTTTGAGAGGCTGAGGCAGGAGACCACGGGATCCTGAGATTTCGAGACCAGCCTGGGCCACGTAGTGAGACCTCGTCGCTCCCAAGAATGCAAACACTGGAGTCACACATGGTGGTGCTCATGGTCTCAGCTACACAGGAAGCAGTGGCCTCCATCCCAGGGCATTCCTTTGCATCTCCCCACAGACAGAATGTGCAAAACCAGTCTGGGTACCGAGGCTCACAACCATCAGCCCTGTGCCTTGGGAGGACGAGGCGGATGCTTCCTGAGCCCAGGGATCAGAGACCAACAAGAGTGACTTGGCCAGAAAGAATCTCAAGAGAGGTCCCCATAATTGAGTAAGGAATGGTGGCCCCCAGGTTCCCAGTTGCTCAGTGCCGAGGTGGGAGGACCAGCCTGAGCCCCACAGTTCAAAGTCCTGGGAGTCACTATCGTGCTGCCGCACCCCAGCCTAGCCAAGGGTGAATCTGGTGACAAAAAGAGGCCTCCCATGTGCATCAATATGGGCATCCCCAGCTCCCCAGGGAAAGGTCCACATGGGCGGGGTCAACAGGGTGATCGGGAGGTGAAGGGGTCCTCCCCATGTCTGAAGGTAGAAGACAGGGCAACAGGAACCTGGCCTCACTGCGGCCTTGCTGAACAGCCTTGACACATTGTGCCTGATGGCTGCCCTAGCAAGGCCCATCTGTTCTGTGAGCTCACACAAATCTTTCCTATGGGGCACAATTGTGGAGGGTGGAGAAAATCCTTCTGGGGTGCACAGCTGAATGTGTGGGACAGAGGTTCCTGGTGGCCACCTTTGAAACCTCCCACGAATGACAGGCCAGAAAGTGCATTTTCCTCTCCCATTCCTGAGAGTGACACCTCACGCCGTGTGGCAGGGGTGGAGTTAGTGGTGGTGATGGTGACTATTATTATTTAGAGTCAGAATCCTGCTGGACTGGAGAACAGGGGCATGCTCACGGCCACTGCAGACTTCACCTGCCAGGCTCAAGTGATCCTCCCACCTCGGTCCATATATTGGCTGGAACCACAGGCCTGCACCACCACACCTGGTTAATATTTGGATTTATTTATGATGAACGATACAAGGTCTCACCCATAGCCTGAGCTGATGTAGAACCCACAGTCTCAGGCCATCACTTGCCTGGGCCTCCGAAAGGCAAGGATGCCATGCGTAGTCCCTGAGCCTGGCCTGTGGTTGTTGTGGTGATGGTGATTCGTATTATTATTCTGAGTCAGATTCCTGCACTATTGGCCAGGCCAGAGTGCCTGGGCCTGCTCTCAGCCACTGCAGCCTCCAACGACTGGGCTCCAGCCATCATTCTGCCGCGGGCTTCCGAGTGGCCAGAACCAAAGTCCTGCGCCACCAAGCTAGGCTCATTTTTTTGGCTTCTTGCAGAGACAAGGTCTCTCCAAGGTGCCCAGGCTGGTCTCAAATCCGGTGGCTCAGGCAGTCCTCTGGCCTCGGCCTACCAGAGTGCCAGGATGACAGGTGTGAGTTCCTGCTCCCAGCCTCGACTCCACTCTTGGGGCACTACCGTGAGACCCACTCCCTTCCAATGACTGGGGACCCCAGAACGGGCAGCTGGATTGGCCCATTGAGTACTCCATGGGAGAAGCATTTAGCCCATGGGCATGTCTCTGCCAGGGTGACCTCCACTCTCCCCTCCTTGTTCCCCAGGGTGGACCCACTTACACCTCCCTGGGGGAACTTTGGGGAAAGGGATGATCAGATGACTCACGCCTGTCTTCCCAGCACTCGGGGAGGCTGAGATGGGAAGATGAATGGAATCAGGAATGCTAGAACAGGCTGAACACCATAGCAAGCCCCCACTTCGACCGCAAGCAAAACCCAGAAAACCTTGGGTGAGGGGAGGCTTCGGCGGGAGGATCGCCTCTGGCCCACAGTTTAAGACCAGGAAGGAAACCAAGATGTCGCCAAATGGAAAACCTGTGATCATAGCAGTTTGGGAAGCCCAGGTTGTGCGTATGACCTGAGTTTGGTGGTTTGACAGCAGCATGGAAAACCTAGTGAGGAAAGAAAAGAAAAGAAGGAAAGAAAGAAAGAAAGGGAAGAAATAAAGAAATAAATTATTCTGCAAATATTCTGCCCTAGCCCTTCCCCCCCAATTGTGAATGTCCCCCAAGCTTGGGATCTTTCAACCTCAACTACCCCATTGGCTGCCCCCACTTTGATGTGGGAGTTCCTGAGACTACCTGACTGGGTTCCTGCCTGCTCTCCCTGTGGTGTGAAATGCACCCCAGGCAAGCCGACCCTCCGACTCGGCAATGAGGACTTTCTGCCAAGAAAGTCCAGGGACACATTCCTCACCCAGGGATATTTCTTCCCCTAATTCCATTTTTATGGCTCTAAAACCAGTAGCTGTGTGAACTCACCACGTGCAGTTGAGAATCTGTGTATAATTCTGATGTTTTTGGATACTGGGTCTGTCTCTGTGGCACAGGCACGCGGACATGACCTTCATTAACCACCAGCTTCAAAATCACGGGCTCCAACAATCCTTTCACCTCAGACTCTGGAGTGGATGGAATGACAGGCACCCTGACCGGAGACCCCTGTTTGGATGGATGTGGAAACAGGGTCTCCCTGCATGACCCAGGCTGTCTTTAGTATCCTGGGCTCCAGTATCCTCCCTCCTTGGCCTCCTAGAGCACTGGGAATCCAAACGTGGGCTGCCATGCCAGGCCTTCTGGTTCATTTTTGATGAAGGATTGAGGCCGGGCTCTGGGGTTCATCCTCATCATCCAAGCTCTTTGGGAGGCCGAGGCCAGCGGCTGGGCCAAGCCCATGGGATGATTCCTGCCCAGGACCCTTGTGAGACACGTCTCTACCCTCCATGGCAAATAAGCCAGGTGTGATGGCATGCGCCTGTCATTTTGCGTCCTCGGAAGGTCAGGGAAAGCCTCATGGGAGATTGGCAGGCCAAGTCTGTGGTGGACATAAGCAAGTCACTGCCCACCAACCTGGGTGAAGTAGTGAGATTCTGACTCAAAGAATAAAAGGAAAAAAAAGAAAAAAAAATAGAAGCATCCATTTGTGTATGGAGTTGAGATCATTGTGAACAGAGATAATTTGGGAAGGAGGCCCCAGCCTACTGCCTAGAATTCCTGAAAGATGGTGGATTGGCATACAATTGGGCGGTGACTTTGGAAAGCTGATGTGGAGGACTTTCTTTCTTTCTTTCTTTCTTTCTTTCTTTCTTTCTTTCTTTCTTCCTTCCTTCCTTCCTTCCTTCCTTCCTTCTTTTCTTCCTTCCTTTCTTTCTTTCTTTCTTTCTTTCTTTCTTTCTTCCTTCCTTCCTTCCTTCCTTCCTTCTTTCATTCTTTCTTCCTTCCTTCCTTCCTTTCTTTCTTTCTTTCTTTCTTTCTTTCTTTCTTTCTTTCTTTCTTTCTTTCTTTCTTTCTTTCCTTTCTTCACTAGGTTACCCAGGCTGCTCACAAAGTGCCCAACTCAGGCTGTCCTCACTGCCTGAGCCTCCAAAACTACTGCGATCACAGTCCTTCCATTTGGTCGCCATCCTCGTCTTCTTGCATGGTCTTGAACTCTGGGCCATAGGCAAGCCTCCTGCTCAAGCCTGACACCCCCCCAAGGTTTTCTGGGTTTTGTTTGTGTTTGAGGTTTGCACATTCTATGGTTTCCAACCTGGACTCGAGCTCCCAGGTTCCAGTCATCTTCCCATCTCGACCTCCTCAAGTGTCGAGGAGACAGGTGTGAGTCACCCAGGCATCACTACCCCCTCAAATGTTTGAGAGTCACACACTTCCTTTCCTGGAGGTGGCCCCTGGGAGGAGCATGCAGATCCACCCTGGGTAATGAGGCAGGCGAAGGGGTGGGCACACCCACAGAGACATGTCCCTGCACTAGGTGCTCCCCCTGCAGAGGGCTCAGTGGATGACTCTGGCTGTCCCGAGTCATAAGAAGGGAGCTGGCCTTACAGTGAGGGCCCAAGAGGGTTGTGGAGGATGGGTGTGGAGACTCATTTCTGTCATCCTGGTGCCCTGGGATGCTGAGGAGAGAGGATGGCCTGAGCCTCCAGGTCTGAGACCAGCCCAGGCACCACGACAAGACCTCATCTCTACAAGAAACCAAAAAATGAGCCGCGTGCGGTAGCACACAACTGTCGTTCTGGCCAATCAGGAGGCCTTGGCACGAGGAACACTAGATCCCAGACAGTGGAGGCCATGGTGGTCAAAAACAGG
Source organism: Carlito syrichta (assembly GCF_000164805.1). NCBI lineage: Eukaryota > Metazoa > Chordata > Mammalia > Primates > Tarsiidae > Carlito > Carlito syrichta. Next base: position 562,007 of record NW_007251893.1, read on the forward strand.
CACCTGTGCTCTGGCCTGGGTGACAGAGTGGGACTCCAACTTAGTATAATAATAACAACCACCACCACCACAACAACAGACCAGTGTCAGGGGTTCAGCCTGGCATCCTGGTGCTTCAGAGGCCAAGGCGAGTGGCTGGCCTGAGTCTGCAGTTTTGTCATCAGACCAGGATATGCGGTGAGACCTCATCTCGGCCATCAAAAATAAATCGAAATATTAGCTGTATGTGGTGGTGCAGGCCTGTGGTTCCAACCACTCAGGGGGCAGAGGCGGGAGGATTGCCTAGCCTAGAAGTGGAGTCCATGATGGCCGTGAGCCTGCCCCTGCACTCTGTTTTGAGTGACAGAGTGAGTTTTCGACTCCAAATATTAATAATCACCACCACCGCCACCACCACCACCCCTACCATCCAGCGCAAGGAGTCACCCTTAGTGATGGGAGAGGAAAAGGCACTTTCTAGCCTGTGGTTCATGGGAACATTCAAAAGTCAGCACCGGGCTTGTTAGTTTGATGCCTTTGGCCAGTGCCCAGAAGGCCTGTCTCCACCCTCCACACTTGTGCTCCTCAACTAAGATTCATGTCAACTCACAGAACAGCCGGTCCCAAGCTAGGGCAACCATCGAGTACAGAACGATCAAGGTGGTTTGTCAACGTCACAGCCACCCCAGTTTCTGTTCAACTGGTCTGCACCTTCAGGCCAGGGGAGGACCCCTTCCTCTCCCAATCACTCCATCATCACAAACCCACGCATACCTTTCCCTGGGGAGCCTTAAAGGCCCATCACGATTCATGTAGGAGGTGTCATTTTTGTCGATGGAGTCTCCATCACTGGACTGGGGTGTGGTAACATGATCACGGCTTCCAGGACCTTGACCTGTGGGACTCAGACTGTCCTCCCGCCTTGGTCCCCGAGCAGCCAGGACTCTGGGGATGACCATGCCTTGCCTTACTCTATTTTGGGAACCTCTCCCTGAGACAAGGTACCGGCACTTCACCCAGATTGGTCTCCGACCCTGGGGCTCAGGCAGCATCCTGCCTTGGCCTCCCAGGGTGCAGGGCTGACGGCCATGAGCCACAGTGTCTGGCCTGTACTTGCACATGCTGTTGGCGGGGGCAATGCAAAGACATGCCCCAGGACTTAAGCCACCACATCCTTTGTAGCTGGGAACGTGGGTGCCACCATGTGCGACTCGAGTCTTTGTGTTCTGGGGAGCAATGATGTCTCTCTACGTGGCCCAGGCTGGTATCGAACTTCTGGGCTCCAGCATTACCGTGACTCTGTCTACCAAAGCCACAGACTAATTGTCTGCCCATCCACAGTCTTTCATGAACTCCACACCCAAGGCTGAGGCCTCCTTCCCCAATGATCTCTATCTGTTGATGATAATCGCAACTTCACACACAAATGGATGCTTTTCGTTTCTTCCCTTTATTTTATTTGAGGTGGAGTCTCACCTCCTTGCCCAGACTGGAGGGCAGTGGCTTGCTCCCAGCCTATGCAGCCTCAGCCCACCATCCTCCAGCAAGCATTTCCCCAGCATTCTGATGAGCCAGCATGACAGACACATGCCACCACACCCAGCTCATTTGGGATGGAAGTTAGGGAGGAAGTCTCACCGAGCTGCCCAGGTGGGTCTCAGCCTGTGGGCTCAGACTGGCCACTGGCCTTGGCTTCACAAGTGCACAAGGGATGATGAGGCTCACCCCCGAGCCTGGCCTTGATCCTTTGTGGAAAAAGAACCAGAAAGCCTCATGTGGCAATCCATGCCTGGAATCCCAGCACTCTGGGATCCCAAGGCGGGAGGATGACTGGAGTCCAGGATCCTAAGTGTAGCCTGGGCCACACAGGGAGACCCCATCTCCGCACCCATCCAAGCAGATCCTCTAGCATCGAAGCGGCCATTGTCCTGGTCAATCCTGAGGCTGAGGAGGGAGCATCGGTGGAGGCCTTGATTATGAGACTGGTGGTGAATGACGGTCAGGTCCCCAGGCCCCAGCCTGGGCCACAGAGCCAGTCTCTGTCTCCAACTTCAGGATCATACACAAATTCTCAAATGCGAGTGGTGTGTTCACAGGGGGACTGACTTTAGGGCCAAAAAAAATGGGATTGAGGGGAAGAAATGTCCCCACATTAGGGATGTGTCCCTAGTCTTTTTTGGCATAAGGCCCTCGTTGCTGATTTGAAGGGTTGGATGGCGTGGTACACATTTCTCACCTCAGAGAGGAGAGTTGGCATGATCCCAGCCAGGGAGTATCGGGAACTCCCGCAACAATGTGGGGGCAGCCATTGCAGAGTTTGGGGGTGGAATTTGCTGAGCTTCGTAGACCCTCACATATGGGGGGGGTGGCTGGGGGGTGAAAGACTGAGGGCAGAATGTTTGCAGGAGAAGAGATTTTCCTTTTTTTCTTTTTTCTTTCCTTCTTTCTACCTTTTCTTTCCTCAGTAGGTTTCCCAGGCTGCTCTCAAACCACCCAACTCAGGACATCCTCTCGACCTAATACTCTCAACCTGCTGTGATCACAGACTTTCCATTTGGTCGACATCCTGGTCTTCCTGTCTTGTCTTGAACTCTAGACTGGAGGCAGTCTTCCCACTGAGGTCTGCTCTCACCCAAGTTTTTCTGAATTTTGCTTGGAGTCCAGGTGGTGGCTTGCTATGTTGTCCAGCCTGGTCTCGAGATCCCAGGCTCTGTATATCTTCCCATCTCAGCCTCCTCGAGTGCCAAGGAGAAAGGCATGAGTCACCCGGTCATACATGCTCCCATGGAGGTTTCATAATCACTCCCTCCCTTTCTCCAAGGTGACCCCTGGGAGGAGTGAGCAGGCCCACCCTGGAGAACAGGTGGGCAGAGGGATGGGCTCCCCTCAGGAGACATGCCCCTGTGCCAGGCACTTCCCTGGGGAGGTCTCAGAGGATGACTTCGGCTTCCCTCTCTAGGGTCCCGGGTTGTCGCATGGGAGCGGGTCTCATGGTGGTCCCCTGAGAGGGGTGTGGAGACTGGGCATGGAGGCTCATGCCTGTCATCCTGGTGCTCTGGGAGGCCAAGGCTAGAGGATGGCCTGAGCCCCCTGGTGCAAGACCAACTGAGGAACCTTGGTGAGACCTCATCTCTGGCCCCATTGCCCGGGCTGATCTCCAACTTCAACTCAGGCAGCCTCCCACCTCTGCCTCCTAGGCACAGGGCTGACCGTTGTAAGCCATGGTGCTTGGCCTGGAGTCACATGTTCTGTCGACAGGAACAATGCAAAGAAATATCCCAGGATGGAGGCCACCGCAACCCCTGTAGCCAGGACTGTGGGTGCCACCATACGCGACTCCAGTGTTTGCGTTCGGAGGGATGACGAACTCCCAGGCTCCAGTGGTCCCCAACCTCTGCTTCTCAAAACCACAGAATGATTGTCTGCCAATCCACCATCTTTCTGGAACTCTAGGCCCAAATTTGGGGCCTCCTTCCCATATGATCTCTGTTCATGGTGATCCCAACTTCATACACAAATGGATACTCTTCTTTTTTTTGTTTTTCTCTTTTTTTTGTTTGACTCAGAGTCTCACTCCATCGCCCAGGATGGAGAGTGGTGGCTCGCTCCCAGCCACGGCAGCCTCGGCCCAACGGGCTCGGGCGAGCCTTGCTCAGCTTTCCAATGAGCTGGAACTATGGTTGTGCACCACCACACCCTGCTCATTTGAGATGGAGTGTAGAGATGAGGTCTACTCGAGGTGCCCGGGTGGGTCTTCACCCATGAGCTTGGGCCGAACGCTGGCCTCAGCGCCCAAAGTGCTAGGATGAAGAGGCTGGGATTCTGAGATCAGCCTTGGTCCTTCATCAAAAAAAAACCCCAGAAATCCTGGTGCAGCGGCCAATGCCTGGAATCCCAGTGTTCTGGGAGGCAGAGGAAGGAGGATGGCTTCAGCACAGAGTCCCAAGGCCAGTCCGGGTCAAGCAGGGGGACCCATTCTCCACAACCATCCAAACAGGGGTCTGGGGTCTAGGTGTCTGTTGACCCGGTCACTCCAGAGGCTGGGGCGGAAAGTTTGTCAAACCCATGATTTCGAGTCTGGTGGTAAACTCTGGTCGTGTCCCCAAGTCCCAGCATAGGCCACACAGTCAGACCCTGTCTCCAAAAACATCAGAATTGTACACAGATTCTCATCTGTCTGTGGTGTGTTCACAGAATGACTGGCTTTAGAGTCAGGAAAAATGGGATTGGGAGGGACGAAATGTCCCCGGGTGAAGGATGTGTCCCTGGCCTTTCTTGGTGGAAGGTCCTTGCTGTCAAATCAGAGGGTTGACCTATTGGGGAACATTTCTCACCATGGAGAGGAGTGCCGGCAGGAACCCAGCAAAAAAGTCTTGGAAAAACCCGCACCAAAGCATGGTCAGCCATTGGGGGTGTTGGAGCTGGAATGTGCCGAGCTTGGAGGACCCTCAAATGTGGGGGAGGGGCAGGGGGAAGGACTGAGGGCATAAAATTTACAGGAGAATGGATTTCTTTCTTTCTTTCTTTCTTTCTTTCATTTCATTCCTCACGAGGTTGAGCAGGCTGCTCTCAAACCAACTGACTCTGGCTATCCTCTGGGCCTGGGCCTCCAACACTACTGCAATCACAGGCTTTCCATTTGGTCGATATCCTGGTCTTTCTGCCTCTTCTTAAACTCTGGGGAAGAGGTGATCCTCCTGCCAAGGCCTGCCCTCACCCAAGGTTTTCTGGGTTTTGCTTGGGGTCGAGGTGGGTCTTGCTATGTTGTCCAGATTTTTCTCAAGCTCCCGGGCATTGGCCATCCTTCCATCTAAGCCTCCCCAATGGCCGAGGAGACAGGCATGAGTCTTTCAGCGGTACCCACCTCCCAGAAGGTTTGAGAGTCACGTGATCTTTTTCCCAGAAGTGGCCCCTGTTAGAAGTGAGATGGTCCACCCTGTGGATGATGGGGGTGGAGCATTAGGCACCCCGGAAGAGACATACACCTGAGCCAGATCTCCTAAAACGTAGGGCTCAGGGAGTGACTCTGACTGTCCTCTCTGGGGTCTCAGGTCATCACATGTAGTGGGTTTAGTGATGGAGCCCCAAGAGGGGTGGGGAGGCCAGCCAGGGGCTCAGGCCTGTCATCTTGGTGTTCTGGGAGGCCGAGGCTAAAGGATGGCCTGAGTCCCCGGGTTGAAGACTAGCACAGGCACCTTGGAGAGACCTCGTCTCTACAAGAAGCCAAAATATGAGCTAAGCATTGTGGCACACACTTGTTGTTCCAGTCAATCAGGGGGCCAAGGCAGAAGGATTGCCGGATGCCAGACGGTGGAGGACGTGGTGGCCAACAGTTGACCCATGTCCTACGTCCTGGCCGACAGAGTAGGACTCCGAATCAGAATATTAATACCAACCACCACCACCACAACAACCACAGGCTGGGCTCAGGGTATCAGCCTGGAATCCCAGCCTTTGGAGGCTCAGGCAAGTGGGCTGCCTGAGCCTGCCTGTACAACACCAGCCCAGGACACGATGTGAGACCTCATGTCGGCCATCAAAAATAAATCCAACGATTACTCAGGTGGTTGCATAAGCTGGTGGTTTCAGTCACTTGGGGGGCCGACTGGGAGGATCGCCTGAGCCTGGCAAGTGGAGTCTGCAATGGCTGTGGGTGAGCCCCTGTGCTCTGCCCTGATGACAGAGTGGGATTCCAATTCCAAATAATAACAATCTCCACCACCACCACCACCACCACCACACCTGCCAACCAATTAGAGGACTCACCCTCAGAGATGGGAGAGGAAAAGATACTTTCCAGCCTGTCATTTGCAAAAGGTTTTAAAGGTGCTTACCGGGCATGTCTGCCCCGCATGTTCAGCCATGTGCCCCTGGAAGGCCTGCCACCATCCTCCACACTTGGGCCCCACAGCAAAGATGTGTGTGAGCTCAAGAAACAGATGGCTCAGAGCTAGAATGGTCATCGGGTACAGAGCGATCAAGGCAGTCCAGTAAAGCCATGGCCATTACAAGTTCCTGTCACACTGCCTGCCACCTTCGGGGGTAGGGAGGATCCTTTCCTCTCCAGATCACTCCATCATCCCCCAGCAACTTGAACCTTTCACTGGGAGCCATGGAGGCTTGTCGTGTGCACATAGGAGGCACACTTTTTGTTGCCAGAATCTCCTTCAGCCAGACTGGGGCACGGTGGCATGATCGTGGCTCCCAGGGCCTCGACCTGCAGGGCTCAGGTGATCCTTCATGCCTCAGTCCCCGATCAGCTGAGACCACGTCTGAACTCGATTTTGGGGAACTCTCACTGAGATGAGGTCTTGCCATGTCAACCAGACTGGTCTCCAATCCCTGGGCTCAGGCAGCCTCCCACCTCAGCCTCTCAGGGTGTGAGGCTGATGGCCATGAGCCACGGTGCCCTGCCTGGACTTGCAAGTCCTGCCAGCAAGGGTGATGCAAAGGCATGCCTCGGGTTGGAGGTCATTGCATCCCGTGTAGCTGGTACCATGGGTGAAACCACACACCACTTGAGTGTTTGCATTCTGGGGAGTGACAAGGTCTCGCTATGTGGCCCAGGCTGGTCTCAAACTCCCGGGCTCCAGGGGTCCCCCACCTCAGCCCTGCAAAGGCACAACCCGATTGCATGCCAATCCACCATCTTTCAGAAACTCTAGGCTCAAGACTCGGGCCTCCTTCCCACATGATGTCTGTCTGTACATGATAATCCAACTCCATACACAAATGGATGCTCTTCTTTTATTTCCTTTTTTAATATTTTCTTTGAGTCAGAGTCTCACTCTGTCAGCAACCCTGGAGGGTGGTGGCTCCCTCCTGGTCACCATAACCTCAGCCTGCCAGGCTCCATCGAGCCTCCCCTGGACTTCTGAGGAGCCTGAAAGACAGTCATGGGCCACTACACCTGGCTCATTTGGGATGGAGGGTAGAGATGAGTTCTCGCTGAGGTTCCCTGGCACGTGTCAGCCTGTGGGCTTCTTTCACCTGCTGGCCTCAGCCTCCCAAAGCACTGGGATCATGAAACTGAGCCCCCAAGCCTGGCCTCAATCCTTCATCAAAAATGAAACAGAAAACCTGGTGCTGCAGCCCACACCTGGAATTCCCACACTCTGGGAGGCTGAGATGGGTGTATGGCAGGAACCCAGGAGCATAAGACCAGCCTGGGTCATGCAGGGTGACCCCATCTCCTCACCCGTCAAAACAGGGGGTCTTGGGTTGAGGTACATGTCATCCCAGCCACTACGGAGGCTGAGGCAGGAAGATCTCTGGAGCCCGCAATTTCGAGGTGGGTGGTGATTGATGGTCATATCCCTGGGGCCCAGCCTGAGCCACAGAGCCAGACGCTGTCTCCAAAACATCAGAATCATACACAGATTCTCTGATGTGCATGGTGTGTTCACAGGGCAATTGGCTTTAGAGCGAGCAAAATGGGATTGTGGGTGAAAAAATGTCCCTGGGTGAGGGATGTGTCCCTGGCCTTTCTTGGCAGAAGGTGCTGGTTGCAGAGACGAAGAGACAACCTGCCTGGGGCACATTTATCCCCTCAGAGAGGAGAGTTGGCAGGAAACCATCCCAGTGGATGAAGGACTTTGAGCAGAAGCTTTGCAGGAGAATGGATTTCTTTGTTTGTTTATTTATTTTCTCTCCTTACTATGTTGACCAGGCTGTTCTCAAAACGCCCAACTCAGGCCATCCTCTAGGCCTGGACCTCCCAAACTGCTGCAATCCCAAGCTTTCCATTTTGTCAACATCCTAGTTTTTCTGCCTCGTCTTGAACTCTGGGCAAGAGGTGATCCTCCCGCTGAGGCCTGCCCTCACCCAAGGTTTTCTGGTTTTACTTGGGTTCAAGGTGGGGGCTTGCTCTGGTGTCCAACCTGGTCTTGACCTCATGGGATCTGGCCATCTTCCTGTCTCAGCCTCCCTGAGTGCCGAGGAGTCATGCATGAGTTGTGCGACCATCCAGCTCCCCCAATATTTTTGAGAGTCATGCACAAAGTGGACCCTGGGAGGAGGTAGCGGATCCACCCTGAAGAACGAGGTGAGCAGAGAGGTGGGCCTCCAGGCAGAGACATGCCCCTGTGCCAGGTGTTCCCTGGGTTGGGCTCAGCAGGCAAATCTGGCCACCCTATCTGGGGTCCTGGTTAGTCGGAAGTGAGCAGGCCTCACTTTGGGGCCCCAAGATGGGTGTGAAAGCCAACCACGGGGGCTCACACCTGTCATCCTGGTGAACTAGGAGGCCAAGATGAGAAGATGGCCTGAGCCCCTGGGTTCGAGACCAGCCTGAGAACCTTGATGAGACCACTTCTCTACTAGAAACCAAAAATATAAACCGAGTGTTATGGTGCTAGCCTGTCATTCCAGTCACTCTGTAGGCCTTGATGGGAGGTCCACAGGAGACCAGCCAGTGGAGGTCGCAGTGACTGAGAGTGGGCCCATGGGCTCCAGCCTGGCTGACAGAGCAGGACTCCAACTCAGAATATTAATACCAACCACAAGCACAATAACAGGCCAGGCTCAGGGGCTCAGCCTGGCATCCCGGCCCTTCAGAGGTCCAGACGAATGGATGGCCTGAGAAAGGAGTTTTGACACCTGCTCAGGACAAAGGGCAAGACCTCATCATGGTCAGCAAAAATAAATCCAAAGATTAGCTGAGCATGGTAGTGCAAGCAAGTGGTTTCAGCCACTTCAGGGACGGTGGTGGGAGGTCAACAGCTGGAGTCCACCTGAGCCCGACAGGGCCATTAGCGTGCCCCTGCACTCTGACCTTGGCTACAGAGTAGGATTCTGAATCCAAATAATAATAATCACCACCACCACCTATGCCACCCAGCGTGAGGAGTCACCCTCTGGGATGGGAGAGGAAAAGGAACTTTTGGGCCTGTTCTTGGGAGGTTTCAAAGATGTCCAAGGGGAAGGTCCGTCCATGCCTTTGACCATACGCCCAAGAAGGCCAGTCTCTACTCCCCACACTCGTGCCCCATAGCAAAGACCTGTGTGAGCTCACAGAACAGACAGCCTTGAGATAGGGCGGCCATCAGGCACAGAGCGATCAAGGCAGTCCAGCAATGCCGAGGCCAGCTCAGTTCTGGTCGCTCGGTCTGCAATTTCGGGCAGTGGAAGGGCCCCTTCTTCTCCTGATTGCTCCATCATATCCGCCCATGCATACTTTTCCCTGGGGAGTCCTGGGGCCCATCGTGTCATTGTGGGAAGCATCTTTTTGTTGCCAGAGTATCCATGCTCTGGACTAGGGCACCACAGCATGATCATGGCTCCCAGGCTCTCCGAACAGCCGGGAATCCGGGTGCCACGAAGCCTGACTTGATTTGGGGGACCTCTCGCCGAGATGAGGTCTGGTCACATAGTCCGGCCTTGTCCCTGACCCCTGGGCTCAAGCATCCTCCCACCTCGGCCTCCCAGGATGTGGGGCTGATGGTCATGAGCCACGGTGTCCAGGCTTGATTCACACATTCTGTTGGTGCTGGTGATGCAAAGGAACATCTTGGGATGAAGGGCACTGCATCCTTTGTAGCCGGGCCTGAGGGCACCACCATGCGCGACACTACTGTTTCGTTCTGGGGAGTGACGAGGTCTCGCTACATGTTCCAGGCTGGTCTTGAACTCCCATGCTTCAGTGGTCTCCTGCCTCATCCTCCCAAAGCCACAGCCATATTGTCTTTCAATCTGTCATCTTTTGGGAACTTTAGGCCGAAGGCTGGGGCCTTCTTCCCAAATGATCTCTGTCTGTTCATGATGATCCCTACTCCATACACGAATGGATACTCTTCGTTTTTTTTTCCCTTTATTCTTTTTTTTCTTTGTGTTGGAGTGTCACTCCGTTTCCAAGCATGGAGGCCAGTGTCTCGTTACTGGTCACCGCAACCTTGGTCTGCTGGGCAGTGGAAAGCCTATCCCAGCCTTTTGAGGAGCCAGAAAAACAGGCATGCACTTCCATGCCCAGCTCATTTGGGATGGAGCATAGAGACGAGGTCTTGCTGATGTGCTCAGTTGGGTCTCAGCCTTAGGACTTGGATCAACCACTTGCCTTGGCCTCCCAAAGTGCTGGGATGATGGGACTGAGCCCCTGAGCCAGGTCTCTATTCTTCATCAAAAACAAACCCAATGGCCTGGTGTGGCGGCCCACTCCTGGAATCTGAGTGCACTGGGAGGTGGAGGAGGAGTATGGCAGGAGCCCAGGAGCCCAAGGCCAGCCTGGACCATGCAGGGAGACTCTGTATCCACACAAATCAAAACAGTGGTTCTGGAGTCGAGGTGCATGTCATCCTGACCACTCTGGAGGCTAAGGAAGGAGGATCGCCAGAGCCCACAATTTCAAGGCTGGTGTGATCAATGGTCTTGTCCCCAGGCCCCAGGCTGTGCCACAGAGCCAGACTCTGGCTCCAAAAACATCAGAATCGCACACAGATTGCTAACTTCGTGAGTGTGTTCACAAGACAACTGTCTTTAGAGTCAGGAAAAATGGGATTGGGCAGGAAGAAATGTCCCTGGGTGAGGGATGTGTCCCTGGACTTTCTTGAAGGAATGTCCTCATTGCCAAGATGGAGTGTCAGCCTTCCTGGGGATCATTTTTCACCTCGGAGACTAGAGCCGGCACGAACCCAGCCAGGAAGCCATGGGCACTCCTGCAACAAAGCGGGGGCAGCCATTGGGCTGTTGGGCCTGGAAGGTGCTGAGCTTCGGTGTCCATCATATTTGTGGGGACGTGAGGTGGGGGAGAAGGATTGAGGGCAGAATGTTTGCAGGTGAATGGATTTCTTTTTCTTTCTTTCTTTCTTTCTTTCTTTCTTTCTTTCTTTCTTTCTTTCTTTCTTTCTTTCTTTCTTTCTTTCTTTCCTCACTATGTTGCCCAGGCTACTCTAAAAACGCCTAACCCAGTCCACACTCTTTATCTGGGCCTCCCAAATTGCTGCAATCACTGGCAATCACTGCAAGCATTGGTTGACATTCTGGTCTTACTGCCTGGTCTTGGAATCTGGGCCAGAGATGATCCTCCAACCAAGGCATGCCACACCCAAGACTTTCTGGTTTTTTTGGAGTCGAGGTGGGGGTTTGCTATGGTGTCCAGTCTGGTCTCGAGATCCCGGGTACTGGCCATCTTCCTGTGTCAGACTCCCAAACTTCCAGGGAGTCATGGGTGAGTCACCTGGCCTCGATGCCTCTCTGAAGGTTTGATAGTGAAGCCCTCCATATCTGCCAGATGGCCCTCGTGGAGGAGGGAGTGGTCCACCCTGGAGAACATGGCAGACAAACAGGTGGGTGCCCCAACGGAGACACACCCCTGCACCAGGTACTCCTACCAGAGTGGGCTTGGTGGGCAACTCTGGGCACCCTCTTTGGGTTCCTGGGTATTCGGAGGGAGTGGGCCTTGTGGTGGGGCCCTGAGAGGGGTTGGGATTTGAGCATGGGGGATCATGCCTGTCATCACGGAGAACTGGGAGGCCGAGGTGAGAGGATGATGTAAGCCCCTGAGTTTGAGACCAATGCGGGCACCTTGGTGAGACCTCGTCTCTACAAAAAATGATCTGAGTGTAGTGGCACATGTCTGTTGCTCCAGCCACTCAGGATGCCATGGCAGGAGGACAGCTAGAGGTCATCCAGTGGAGGCCATGGTGGCCGGGAGTGGGCCCCTGTGCTCTGACCTGGGTGAGAAAGTGGGACTCCGACTCAAAATAATCATACCAACTGCCGCCACCACTGCAATCCCAGGCCTAGCTCAGGGCTCACCCTGGCATTTTTGGCCCTTTGGAGTCCCAGGTGAGTGGATGGTCCAAGACTGTGGGATCAACAACAGCCCAGGACATGGGGTGAGACCTTGTCTCGGCCATCAAATATAAATCCAAAGATGAGCCGAACATGGTGTCACAGGCCTGTGATTCCACAGGATCAACTGAGCCCAGCAGGTGAAACCCCCGGTGGCTGTGAGCATGCCCCTGTGCCCCAGCCTGGGTGACAGAGTGTGACTCTGACTCCAAATAATAATAATCACCACCACCACACCACAACCACAAGCCAGAATCAGTGTCTCAGGCTGGCATCCCCGCCCTTCAGAGGCCCAGGTAAGTGGATGGTCTAAGTCTGCGTGTTCAACACCAGCCCAGGAAATGGGACGAGACCTCCTCTCGGCCAACAAAAGTAAATTAAAAGTTTATCCGGGTGATTCATGATTCATTTCATGGCAATTCAGGCATGTAGTTCCAGTCACTTGGGAGACCTAGGCAGGAGGATCGCCTGAGTCCAGCAGGTGGAGTCCTCTGTGGCTGTGAGCATGCCCTGTGCTCCGGCCTGGGTGACAGGGCAGGATTCTGATTCCAAATAATAATAAGTACCACCACCAGCACCATCACCACGCCTGCCTCCCAGTGAGATGAGTCACCCTCCAGGATGGGAGATGAAAAGGCACTTTCTGGCCTGCCATTCACAGGAGGTTTCAAAGGTGGCCACCGGGCACATTCATCCCATGCCTTAATAAAGGCATCCCAGAATTCCTGCCTCCACCCTCCACACTCATGCCCCACAACAAAGAGTTGTGTGAGCTCACAGAACAGATGACCCCGAGCTAGGCCAGCCATCAGGCACAGAGCAATGAAGGCAGTTTCACAACGCCGTGGCCAGCCCAGGTTCCAGAGGCACTGTCTGCCACCTTTATGTGGGGGAAGGCATCCTCCTCTCCCAATCACTTCATCTTCCTCTGATTACGCGGGCCTTTCCCTGGAAACCAGTGGACGTAGGTTTTGATACACATAGGAGGCCTCTTTTTTGCCGCCGGTGTCTCCATGGGCTGAGGTGGGGTGTGGCGGCACAATCATGGCTCCCTGGGCCTCAACTTGCGTGACTCAGGAGGCCTTCCCACCTTGGGACCTGAGCAGCCGGGACTCCTGGGGCCACCATGCCTGAGTTGATTTTTGGGACCTCTTGCTGAGATGAAGCCCGGCCACATCACCCAGGCTGGTTTCCACCTCTGGGCTCAGGGAGGTTCCTGCCTCGGCCACCCAGAGTGCAGGGCTAATGGCTGTGATCCACGGTGCCTGGCCTGGACTCACACATTCTGTCGTCAGCAGCAATGCAAAGGAACGCCCATGGACGTAGGTCAACACATCCCAGGTAGCTGGGACTGCGGGCACCACCCTGCATGAATCCAGTGTTTGTGTTATTGGAGCGACGAGGTCCCATGACGTGGCCCAGGCAGGTCTCAAACTCCCAGACTCCAGTGGTCACTTACCTCGGCCTCTGAAAGCCACAGCCTAATTGTCTGCTGATCCTCCGTCTTTGAGGAACTCTAGACCCCAGGCTGGGGCCTCCATCCTAAATGATCTCTGTCTGTTCACAATGATCCCACCTCCATACACAAATGAATGCTCTTCTTTTTTTCCCCCTTTTTTCCTTTTTTTTCTTTGAGTCGGAGTCTCACTCTGTCACTCAGGCTGGAAGGCAGTGGCTTGCTCCAGGGAACTGCATGCTAGGCTTGCAGGGCTCTGTCGAGCCTATTCCTGGCCTTCCAAGGTGCCAGAACAACAGGCATGTGCCACCATACCTAGCTCATTTGGAATGGAGGGTAGAGACGAGGTCATGCCGAGGTGCCAGGGCAGGTCTCAGCCCATGCGCTTGGGCCAGCCACTGGCCTTGGCCTCCCAAAGCACTGGGAAGATGAGGCTGAGACTCCGAGCCTAGCCTCCTCGATCCTTCATCGAAAATGAACCAGAAGTCCTGGCACGGTGGCTCATGCATGAAATCCCAGGGCTCTGGGTGGCCGAGGCGGAAGTATGGCAGCAGCCCGGGAGCCCAAGCCAGCCCAAGGGATGCAGGGAAACCATGTCTCCACACCCATCAAAACAGGAGGTCTGGAGGAGAGGTGGACATCATCACAGCCACTGTGGAGGCTGAGGATGGAGGATCACCAGAGGCCATGATTCCGAGGTTGGCATAATCAATGGTCATGTCCCCTTACCCCAGCCATGGACACAGAGCTAGACACTGTCTCCAAAACCATCAGAATTGTACACAGATTCTAAACTGCACATGGTGTGTTCACAGGGAGACTAGCTATAGAGCCAGGAAAAATGGGATTGGGGGGAAGAAATGTCCCCAGGTGAGAGATGTGTCCCTGGCATCTCTTGGTGGTAGGTCCTCATTGCCGAGTTGGAGATTTGGCCTGTATTGGGCTCATTTCTCACCTCGGAGAGGACAGCCGGTAGGAACCCAAAAATGGAGTCTTGGGAACTCCCACATCGAAACATGGGCAGCCATGAGGGGGATTCGGGTTGGAAGGTGCCAAGCTTGTGAGACCCTCACATGTTGGGGGATCAAGGGGGAAGGACTGAGGGCAGAAAGTTTGAAGGAGAATGGATTTCTCTCTTTCTTTCTTTCTTTCTTTCTTTCTTTCTTTTCTTTCTTTCTTTTATTTACTCACTAAGTTGCCCAGACTTCTCTAAAAGTGTCCAACTCGGGCCATATCTCAGCCTGGGTATCACAAACTGTTGCAATCACAGGCTTTCCATTTGGCTGATATCCTGGTTTTCCTACCCTGTCTTGAACTCTGGGTCGAAGGCAATCTGCCTTCCGAGGCCTGCACTCACCCAAGGTTTTCTGGGTTTTGCTCGGGGTCCAGGTGGGGGCCTGCTAAGCTGTCCGGCCTGGTCGTGAGATCCCAGTCTCTAGCCATTTTCCCGTCTTTGCCTCCCCAAGTGCCAAAGAGACACGCATGAGTAAACCGGCTGCCCCCAATCCCCCATAGGTTTGAAAGTCAGGCCTTCCCTTTTCTCAAAGTGGCCCTGGGAAGAGCCAGTGTATCCACACTGTGGAACAGGCAGGCCATGGAGTGGGGGCCCTGGTCAAGACATGCCCTTTCACCAGCTGCTTCCCCCAAAGAGGGTTCAGAAGGCAACTCTGGCACCCTCTCCAGGGTCCCGGGTCATCCGAAGGGAGTGGGCCTAGTGTTGGGCCTTTGAAAGCATTGTGGAGGGTGGGCATGGGGGCTCACGCCTGTCATCCCAATGCTTTTGAAGTCTGAGGTGAGACGATGGCCTGAGCCTCTGGGTGCGAGACCAGCGCAAGCACCTTGGCCAGACCTCGTCTCTACAAGAAGCCGAAAAATGAGCTACACATGGTGGAGCATGCTTGTCTTTCTGTCCACTCAGGAGTCTGCAGCACAATGATCACTGGAGGCCAGCCAGTGGAGGCTGAGGAGGCAGAGAGCGAGTCCCTGAAGTCCAACCTGGGTGACAGAATGAGACTCCGACTCAGAATAATAATAACAACCACCACTATCACCACAATCACAGGCCAGGATCAGGGGCTCAGCCTGGCCTCCCAGTCCTTGGAGACCCAGGTGAGTGGACAGTCTGAGACTGTGTGTTCAACACCAGCCCAGAACGCAGGGTGAGAACTTTTCTCGGCCACCAAAATTAAATCCAAAGATTAGCCGGACGTTGTGGTACTGGTCTGTGGTTCTATCCACTTGGGGGTCCAAGGCGGGTGGATGGCCTGAGCCCAGCAGGTGGATTCCACTGTGACATTGAGTGTGCCCCTTCTCTCTGACCTTGGAGACAGAGCATGATTCCAACTCCAAATAATAATAATCACCACTCCCCACCGCCACCACCTCTGCCACCCAGCACAAGGAGACACCCTCAGGGATGGATGAGGAAAAGGCACTTTTCCACCTGTCATTCGCGGGAGGTTTCAAAGGTGGCCACTGTGCACGTTCGTCCCATGCCTTCAGCTATGCAACCCAGAAGGCCTGCCTCCACCATCCACACTCGTGTTCCACAGTTAAGATGCATGTGAGCTCATGGAACAGACGGCCCCGGGCTAGGGCAGCTATCGGGCACAAAGCATTCAAGGTGTTTTGGCATCACATTGGGCAGCGCAGGTCCTGGTCGAACTGTCTGCCTCCTTCTGGTGGAGGGAGGGCCCTTCCTCTTCATCATACCCCCCCATGGGCACCTGTCCCAGGAGAGCCGTGTACACCCATAGTGACCCTCATGGGAGGCATCATTTTTGTCGCTGTAGTCTGTCATCTGGTCTGGTACACAATGGCATGAATGTGGCTCCCCGGACCTTGACCTGCGGGGCTCAGTTGGTCTTCCTGCCTCGGTCCCCGAGCAGCTGGGCCTCTGGGGACCACAACACCAGACTCGATTTTGGGGACCTCTCACTGAGAAGAGGTCATTGCACTTCGCCCAAGCTGGTCTCTTACTCCTGGGCTCAGGCAGCCTCCTGCCTCAGTCTCTCAGGATGTGAGGTTGATGGCCGTGAGTCACATTGCCCAGGCTGGACTCACCCTTTCTCTCTGCGGGGTAATGCAGAGGAATGCCCCAGGATGGAGGTAACTGCACTCCATGTAGCTGGGACTGCAGTCACAGCCACGTGCAACTCCACTGTTTGTATTCCAGGGAGCGATGAGGTCTTCCTACATGACACAGGTTGGTCTCAAACTCCCAAGCTTCAGCGGTCCCCCCACCTTGGGCCCTCAAATCCACAGTCCAATTCTCTGCCAATCCACCTCTTTCGGGAACTCTAGGCCCAATCTGAGGCCTCCTTCCCAAATGTTCTATCTGATCATGATGATCCTAACTCCATACACAAATGGATGCGCTTCTTTTTTATCCTTTTATCCTTTTTTGCATTAACTCAGAGTTTCACTCCATCACCTAGGCTGGAGGATGGTGCTCACTCCCAACCACCGCAGCCCCGGGCTGCTGGGCTCCGTCGAGGCTGTCTTGGGCCTTCCATGGAGCCAGAATGACAGGTGCACCACCACGACTGGATCATTTGGGATGCAGGTTATAGACGATGTCTCACTGAGTTGCGAGGGCGAGTCTCAGCCAGCGGGATCTGGCCGGGCACTGGCTTCAGCCACCCAAAGCCCTGCAATTATGAGGCTGAGACCCTGACCCCAGCCTTGATCCTTTGTTGAAAATGAACCAGAAGACCTGGCATGGTGGCCCATGCCTGGAATCTCAGCGCTCTGGGATACCAAGTCGGGAGGATGACTGGAGCCCAGGAGCCCAAGGCCAGCCCTGGTCACGCAGGGAGCCCCCATCTCCGCACCCATCCAAACAGGGGGTCTGGGGTTGAGATGCCATGGTCCCTGCCAATCCAGTGGCTGAGGTGAATGAGTTACCAGAGCCTGTGATTTTGAGGCTGTTGGTGAATGATGGTCATGTTCCCTGGATTCAGCCTGGGCCACAGAACTAGGCCTTTTCTCCCAAAACTTTAGAATCGTATTCAGATTCTCAACTGTGCGTGGTGTGTTCAAAGGGTGGTGGTTTTAGAGACCGGAAAAATGGGATTGGGGAGGAAGAAATATTTCTGGGTGAGGGATGTGTTCCTGGCCTTTCTTGGTGGAGGGTTCTCATTGCCAATTCAGAAGGTCGACCTGCCTGGGGCACATTTCTCACATTGGAGAGGAGAGTCGGTATGTCCGGGGCCAGGGAGCCTTGGGAAAACCGAATCAAAGCAGGGACAGGCACTGAGTGGAGGGGGTTGGAGCTGGAATGTGCCAAGCTTTGGGGACTCTCACACGTGGGAGGGTGGTTGGGGAAGGAGTGAGAGCAGAAGGTTTGCTTGAGAATGGATTTCATTCTTTCTTTCTTTCCTTCTTTCTTTTATTTCCTCACTAGATTGCCCAGGCTGCTCTCAAACCACCAAACTCAGGCCATACTCTTGGCCTGGGCCTCACAAACTGCTGCGATCACAGGCTTTCCATTTGATTGGCATCCTGGTCTTCCTGCCTGGTTTTGAACTCTGGGCCAGAGGTGATACCCCACCATGGCCTGCCCTCACCCAAGGTTTTCTGGGTTGTGCTTCAGGTCAAGGTGGGGGCTTGCTATGGTGTCCAGTCTGGTCTCGAGATCCTGGCCTCTGACCATCTCCCATCTCAGCCTTCCCAAGTGCCGGGGAACAGGTGTGAGTCACCCAGCCTTCCCTGTACTCCTGAAGGTTTGAGAGTCCCAACCTCCTTTTCCCCGAGGTGGACTTGGGAGGAGTGGGTGGGCTCACCCTGGTGAACAAGGTGGGCAGAGGGCTGGGCAACTTGGCACAGACCCACACCTTCCCAGTTGCTCCCCCAGTGGGACATGGTGGGTGATCCAGTCACCCTCTCTGGGGTCCCGGGACATCAGAAGGGAGCGTGCCTCATGGTGGAGTCCCAAGAGGGGTGTTGAGGCCAGGTGTGGGGCTCACACCTGCCATCCTGGTACTCTGCAAGGCTGAGGTGAGAGGATGGTCTGAGGCCCCAGGTTCCTGACCAGCCTCGTCTGTACCAGAAACCAACAAAATGAGCCGAGCATGGTGCTGCAAGCCTGTCATTCCTTCCAAAAGGGAGGCAGTTGATGGAAGATCACGGGATCCCAACTGGTGGATGACTCAGTGACTGTGAGCAGTCCCATACTCTCCAGCCTGCGTGACAAAGGGGGACTCTGACTTAGAATATTAATGCCAACCACCACCATCATCACAACCACAGCCTGGGCTCAGGGTCTCAGCTTGGCATTCCAGTTTTTCAGAGACTCAGGCGAGTAGATGGCCAGGACCTCTGGTTTCAACACCAGCTTGGGACACAGGACGAGAACTCATCTGAACCATGAAAAATAAATCAAAAATTTAGTCAGGCACGGTGGCACAGGCTTGTGGTTCCAGTCACTTGTTGGGCTGAGGGGGGAGGATTGCCTGAGCCAGGCAGATGGAGGCCACTGTGGCAGGGAGTGTGCCCATGCACTGCAGCCTGCGCGACAGAGTGGGATTCCAATTCCAAATAATAATAATCAGCACCACCACCACCACCCCCCCCCACTGCCATCCAGCATGAGGATTCACCCTCAGGGATGGGAGAGGAAAAGGCACTTTGTGGACTGTTGTTCAGGGTAGGTTTCTTTTTGTTTTTTTTTTTGAGTTGGAGTCTCACTCTGTTGCCGAGACTGGAGTGCAGTGGCTGCTCCTGGCCACCACAGCCCTGACCTGCTGGGCTTTGGTGATCCTTCTGCCTCAGCCTTCCAAGTGGCTGGGACCATTTTTTTCTTTGAGCCAGAGACTCATTCCTTTGCCCAGGCTTTAGTGTGGTGACTCTCTAGCGGCCACCGCTTTCTCGGCCTGCTGGGCTCTAGTGATACTTTCCCTAGCCTTCTGAGAACCTGGAATGACAGACTTGCGTCTATACTCCTGGCTCATTGGGGATGGAGGGTAGAGACAAGGTCTCGCCAGCCTGAGACTCATCTCGGCCATCAAAAATAAATACCAAGAATAGCAGGGTGTGGTGTTGCAGGCCTGTGATTCCAGCCACTGATGGGGCTGAGACAGGAGAATCCCTTGAGTCCGGCAGGTGGAGTCTACTGTGGCCGTGAGCATGCCCTTGTGCTCCAGCCTGGGTGAAAGAGCAGGATTCCGACTCCAAATAATAATAATCACCACCACCACAACCATCACCACACCTGCCACCGCGTGCAAAGTGTCACGAGGATGGAGGATGGGAGAGGAAAAGGTACTTTCTAGCCTGTCGTTTGCAGGAGGTTTCAAAGGTGGTCATCGGGCATGTCCGTCCTGCACCTTTGGCAATATGCCTCAGAAGGCCTGCCTCTACCCTCCACACATGCCCCACGGAAAAGATGCAAGTGAGCTCACAGAACTGACTGCCCTGAGCGAGAGTGGCAGTTGGGCAAAGAACAATCAAGTAAGTTCAGCAATGCTGCAACAAGCCCAGGTTCTGGTCACCTGGTCTGACACCTTTGAGCAGGGGGATGGACCCTTCCTCTCCCGATCACTCCATGGTCCCCCGCTCATGCAGACTTTTCTCTGCAGAACTGAAAATGCCCAACGTGATGCACATGGTAGGTGTCGTTTTTGTTGCTGGAGTCTCCCTCGGCCGGTTGGGGCACTGTGGCATGATTGTGGTTCCCGCTACCTCGACCTGTGGAGCTCAGGTGGTCATACCACCTTGGCCGCCAAGCAGACAGGACTCCGGGGATCACCAAACCTGACTCTATTTTGGGTACCTATTGCCAAGGCGAGGTCTGACCACAATGCCAGGGCTGATCTCTGAGCCCTGGGTACAGGCAGCTTCCCATCTCAGACTCCCAGGGTGCAGGGCTGACAGCCGTTAGTCCTGGTGCCTAGCCTGGACTTGAAGGTGGCCACTGGGCATGTCTACCCCATGCTTTCGATCACGCCTCCCTCAAGGCCTGCCTCCACCCTCCACACTCATGCCCCATGGCAAAGACACGTGTGAGCTCATGGAACAGACGGCCCCAAGTTGGGATGCCATTGGGCACAGAGTGATCAAAGTGGTCTGGCAATGCCACAGCCAGTCCAGGTTCCAGTTGCCCTGTTTGCCACCTTAGGGTAGGGGGTGGACCCCTTCCTCTCCCGATCACTCCATTGTCCTCCACCCATGCACACCTTTCCGTGGGGAGTCGTGGACGCCCATCATGAGGCATGTGGAAGGTGTCTTTTTTTCACCAGAGTCTCCCTCAGCCTCGTTGGGGCATGGCAGCATGAACGTGGCTCCCAGGGCCTTGACCTGCAGGCCTTAAGAGCTTCTCCCGTCCTGGCCCCCAAGCAGCCGGGAGTCTGGGGGCCACCATGCCTGACTCGATTTTAGAGACCTCTCACCAAGACAAGGTCTTTCCCCATCACCCAAGTTGGTATCCACCCCTGGGCTCAGGCTGCCTCCTGCCTCAGCCTCACAGGGTGTGGGACTGACAAACGTTAGCCACGGTGCCCAGTCTGGACTCACACATTTTATCGGTGGGGGTGATGCAAAGGAATGCCCAGGGATGAAGGCCACCAC
Organism: Carlito syrichta; assembly: GCF_000164805.1. Lineage (NCBI taxonomy): Eukaryota > Metazoa > Chordata > Mammalia > Primates > Tarsiidae > Carlito > Carlito syrichta. The sequence continues at coordinate 582,792 of NW_007251893.1, forward strand.
ATCTTGTGTAGATGGGACCATGGGTGCTGCCATGCACGACTCCTGTGTTTGTGTTCCCGGAGTGACGAGGTCTCGCACATGGCACAGGCTGGTCTCGAACTCCCAGGCTCCAGTGGTCCATCAACTCAGCCTCCCAAAGCCACAACCCGATTGTCTGCTGAGCAACCATCTTTTGGGAACTCTAGGCCCAAGCCTGGGACCTCCTTCCCAAATGATCCCTGTCTGTTCACAATGATGCCAACTCCATACATAAATGGATGCACTTTTTTTTCCTTTTTTTCTTTGAGTCAGAGTCTCACTCCATCACCCAGGCTGGAGGGCGGTGGCTCGTTCCCGGCCACCACACTTCATCCTGTTGGGCTCTGGCGAGGCTTTCTCTGGCCTTCTGAGGAGCCAGAATGACAGGCAAGCGACACCACACCCAGCTCATTTGTAACGGAGGGTAGAGATGAGATCTCATGGGGTTGCCTGGGTGTATCTCGGCCCATGAACTGGGGCCAGCCGATTGCCTCGGCCTCCCAAAGTGCTGGGATGATGTGACTGAGCCCCCGAACCCAGCCTTGATCCTTCTTCAAAAAGGAACCAGAAGGCTTGGCACTGCGGCCCACGACTAGAATTCCAGCATTCTGGGAGGTTTAGGAGGGAGAATGGCTGTAGCCCAGGAGCCCAAGGCCAGTGCAGGCCACACAGGGAGACCCCATCTCAGCACCCATCCAAAGAGGGGATCTGGGGTGGAGGTGCCCGTCGTCCCAGAAACTCTGGAGCATGAGATGGGAGGAATGCTGGAGCCCACGATTTTGAGACAGGCGTCAATCACTGGTCATGTCCCCAGGCCCCAGCCTGGGCCACAGAGCCAGACCCTGTCTCTAAAAACATCAGAATTATACATATTCTCAACTGCCCATGCTGTCTTCACAGGGTGACTGACTTTAGAGCCAGGAAAAATGGGATTGGGGGGAAGAATGGTTTCCAGGTGAGGGATGTGTCCCTGGCCTTTATTGGCAGAAGGTCCTCATTGCCGAGTTGGATTGTCGACCAGCCTGCTGCACATTTCTAACCTCGGAGAGGAGAGCCGGCAGAAACCTAGCCAGGTAGCCTCAGGAACTCCTGCACCAAAGCAGGGCAGCCATTGGTGGGGATTGGGGTGGGAAGGTACCAAGCTTGGGAAACCCTCACATACATGAGGGAATCAGGGGGGAAGGACTGAGGGCAGAAGTTTTGCAGGAGAATGGATTTCTTTCTTTCTTTCTTTCTTTCTTTCTTTCTTTCTTTCTTTCTTTCTTTCTTTATTTATTTATTTTCCACATTCTTTCTCTTTTTTCCCTCACCTGGTAGTCCTGGTACTCTCAAATGACACAAATCTGGCCTTCCTCTTGGCCTCAGACCCCAAAAATGCTGCAATCACAGGCTTTCCATTAGGTTGACATCATGGTCTTCCTTCCTGGTCTTCAAATCTGGGCCTGAGGCGATCCTCTCACTGAGGCCTCCCTACCCTCACCCTAGGTTTTCTGGGTTTTCTTGGGCTTGAGGTGGGGACTTGCTATGGTTTCCAGCCTGGTCTCAGCTCTCAGGCTATGGCAATCTTTCCATCTCGGTCTCACTGAGTGCGAGGAGACAGATGTGAGTAGCCCCGCCACTTCCCCCCCCCGACACTTTGAGAGTGATGCATTCCCTTTCCCCGAGGCAGACCCTGGGAGGAGCGAGTGGGTACACCCCGGGGAACAATGCGGTGGAGCGGTGGGCCCCCAGGCAAAGACATGCCACTGCTCCAGGCAATCCCTCTGGGTGGACATGTTGGGTGAGTCCAGCTGCCCAATCAGGGTTCTCAGGTCTTCGGAAGGGAGTGGGTCTTGCAGTGGGGCTTGAGTATGAGAGTGGTGTGAAGGCCGGGCACAAGAGCTCACACCTGTCACCCTGGTGCTATCAGGCAGAGGCGAGAGGATGGCCTGAGCCTCATGTTCGAGACCAGACCGGGCATCTTGGTGAGACCTCGTCTCTACAAGCAACCAACAAAATGAGCCTGGCGTGGTGGCACATGCCTGTCATTCTGGTCACTCAGGAGCCCGCAGCAGGAGAATCACTGGAGCCCAAGTGGTGGAGGCTGTGGTGGCTGAGAAAGGGCCCCTGCACATTCACCTGGGAGACACAGAATGTGTCTGACTCAGTATAATAATACCAACCAACACCAACACAACCACTGGCTGGGCTCAGGGGCTCATCTTGTCAACCTGGCCCTTCAGAGTCAGAGGGGAGTGGATGCCATGAGCCCACCAGCTCGAGACGAACCTGGGAAATTGGGTGAGACCTCATCTTGGCCATCAAAAATGAATCCAAATTTTAGCCAGGTGGGGTGGAACAGGTCTTTGGTTCCAGCCATTTGGGGGACCAAGGTGGGAGGATTGCCTGAGCCTAGCAGATGAAGTCCACAGGAGCCGTGAACATGCCCCAGCTCTCCGACCTTGGCAACAGAGTGGGATTCCAACTCCAAATACTGTAAATATAGTTTAAACAAAACATTAGATTGTGAATCTAATAATAGAAGCCCGAAATTTCTTATTTACCAAGAAAGTATGCAAGAACTGCTAACTCATGCCCCCATACATAAAAATATGACTTTCTTACTTTTAAAGGATAGAAGTAATCCATTGGTCTTAGGAACCGAAAAATTTGTGCAACTCCAAATAAAAGTAATAAATTTATTTTCATCTTCCATCCTTCTCTCACTTACACTTCTATTCACCCCTTTTATTTTTACAACAACTAAAAAATATAAAAATTACACCTACCCCAACTATGTAAAAATTGCTCTCCTCCTCCCCCTTCCCTGAGCTACCCAAACAATTAACCTTGATCTTATACTAAAAATAGGTCTAGCTCTAATTTTTATTCTAGCCCTAGGACTCACATATGAATGAACTCAAAAAGGACTTGAATGGACCAAATATGGTAATTAGTTTAATTAAAACAAATGATTTTGACTCATTAGACTATGAATAATACATAATTACCAAAGTGCCATATATGTACATTAACCTTATCCTTGCTTTCCTAACATCCCTCCTAGGTATATTAATATATCGTTCACATCTTGTATCTTCCCTATGTCTAGAAGGTATAATACTCTCATTATTTATTATAACTTCACTAACAATCCTAAACCTTCACTTCACCTTAGCTAACACAGCCCCAATTATACTTCTAGTATTCGCAGCCTGTGACGCTGCTGTAGGATTAGCCTTACTAGTAATGGTATCAACCACATATGGCCTAGATTATGTACAAAACCTAAACCTCCTACAATGTCAAAACTTATTATACCAACATTAATAATACTCCCACTAACATAATACTCTAAAAATATACTATTTGAATTAACACCACCACCCATAGTCTAATAATTAGTTTCATTACTCTTTCTCTTTTAAATTATCCCTATGATAATAACACAAATTTCTCACTTTCTCTACCGATTCACTATCAACACCACTACTAATCGTAACCACCTGATTACTCCCCTTAATAATTTTAGCCAGCCAAAATCACCTATCAAAAGAATCACTCATACGAAAAAAGCTATATATTTCCATACTAATTATACTTCACATCTTTCTGATTATAACATTTACTGCCACAGAATTAATTCTCTTCTATATCTTATTTGAAGCAACATTAATCCCTACCCTAATTATCATTATGCGATGAGAAAACCAAACAGAGCGACTAAACGCTGGCCTTTCTTTTTATTTTATACACTAATTGGGTCACTTCCCCTAGTCATTGCCCTCATTTATACACAAAACCTCCTAGGAACATTAAACATAATAAAGAATTCCCTTACTATACAGAACCTTCCCAACTCTTGATTAAATAATATTCTCTGATTAGCTTGTATACAAGCTTCTATAGTAAAAATACCTCTGTATGGACTTCACTTATGATTACCCAAAGCCCATGTTGAAGCTCCAATCACAGGCTCTATAGTCCTTGCAGCAATCTTACTTAAACTCGGAGGATATGGGATAATACGAATAACAATCATCCTAGACCCATTAACAGAATATATAGCCTACCCTTTCCTAATACTCTCCCTATGAGGCATAATTATAACTAGTTCTATTTGCCTATGCCAAACAGATTTAAAATCACTCATTGCCTACTCCTCGGTTAGCCACATAGCACTTGTTATTGTAGCAATCCTTATTCAAACCCCATGAAGTTTCATTGGAGCCACAGTCCTCATAATTGCCCATGGCCTTACCTCTTCCTTATTATTCTGCCTAGCAAATACAAACTATGAACGTCTTCACAGCTGAACAATAGCCCTAGTCCGTGAACTTCAAACCCTCTTACCTATTGCAACAACATGATGACTCCTTGCTAGCCTAACCAACCTAGCCATCCCCCAACCATTAACTTAATTGGTGAATTATCTGTAATAATAGCATATTTTTCATGATCCCATTTAACTATTATTCTAATAGGCCTTAGCATACTAATCACCGCCCTATACTCCCTATATAAACTAACCATAACACAACGAGGAAAATATACATATCACATCAGCAACATTAAACCCCCTTCACCCGAGAAAATACATTAATAATTAAACACCTATTACCCCTAATCTTACTATCTACTAACCCCAAATTAATTATAGGAAATATATACTACCTCTGCCACCACCCCTGACACCCAGCACGGGGAATCACCCTCAGAGATTGGAGACATAAAGGCACTTTCCGACCTGTCATTCACAGGAGGTTTCAAAAGTGGCCACTGGGCATGTCCATTCTGCACTTGGTCACGTGCCCCAGAAGGCCAGCCTCCACACTCCACACTCGTGCCCCACAGCAAAGATGCATTTGAGCTCACAGAACAGATGGCACTGTGCTAGGGTGGGGGGAGGGCCCCTTCCTCACCTGATCAACCCATTGTCATACATCCATTCAGATGCTTCCCTGGGGAGACTTGGATGCCCGTTGTGATGCACATGAGAGGCACCTTTTTTATCACTGGAGTCTCCATCACTGGAACTGGGGTGCAGTGGCATGATCATGGCTCCCAAGGCCTCAAACTGTGTAGCTCAGGTGGTCCTCCCGCTTCAGTCACTGAGCAGCCAGCACTCTGGGGGCCACCATGCCTGACTCGATTTTGGGGACTTCTCACCAAGATGAGTTCTGGCCACATTGCCTGGGTTGGTCTCTGACTCGGGGACTCAGGCAGCCTCTGGCCTCGGCATCCCAGTGCGCGTGTCTGACTGCAATGAGCCACAGTGCCCATCCTGGACTCACACATGTTGTTGGCGAAGGCGATGCAAAGGCATGCCCTGGGAAGAAGGCTACTGCATCTCATGTAGCCAGGACCATGGGCGCCACCACACACGACTCCAGTTTTTGCATTATGGGGAGTGACAAAGACTGGTTACATGACCCAGGCTAGTCTCGAACTCCTGGGATTCAGTGTTCTCCTGCCTTAGTCTCCCAATGCCAAAGCCTGATTGTCTGCCAATCCACCATCTTTCTGGAACTCTAGGCCCATGCCTGGGCCCTCCTTTCCAAATGATCTTTCTGTTCACGATGATCATAACTTTATACACAAATGGATGCTCTTCCTTTTTTCCTTTATTCCTTTATTTCTTTGAGTCAGAGTCTCACTCCTTCCCCCAGGTTGGAGGGTGGTTGCTCTCTCCCAGCCACTGCAGCCTTGGGCTGCTGGACTCCAGTGAGACTTTCCTTGGCCTTCCAAGGATCCAGAATGACAGGTGTGTGCCACCACACCTGGTTCATTACTGATGAAAGGTAGAGATGAGGTCTCGCTGAGGTGCCCGGGTGAGTCTCCACCTGTGGGCTTGGGCCGGCCACAGGCCTCGAGCACCCAAAGAGATGGGATGATGAGGCCAAGCCCCTAAGCCCAGCCTTCATCCTTCATCGAAAATGAACCAGAAGGTCTGATGCGGTAGTCCACACCTGGAATCCCAGCACTTTGGGATTCTTAGGTGGGAGGATGGCTGGAGTCCGGAGCCCAGGGCCAGCCTGGGCCAAACCGGGCCACTCAGGGAGATCTCATCTCCACACAAATCCAAACAAGGAGCCTTGGATCAAGGTGTCCATCATCCCAGCCACACCAGAGGCTGAGGTGGGAGGATTGCTGGAGCCTGCAATTTTAAGGTGGCAGAGAATGACGTTTGTGTCTTCGGGCCCCAGTCAGGGCCACAGAGAAAGCCCTTGTCTCAAAAACATCAGAATGGTACACAGATTCTCAACTGTACCTGTTGTGTTCACAGGGCGACTGGCTTTAGAGCTAGGAAAATTGGGGTTGAGAGAGTCAGAGGAACTGGGCCTGGAAGACTCAGGAACTTCCACACCAAAGAGGATCAGGCATTGGGGGGGGCTGGGATTGGAGAGTGCTGAACTTGCAGGACCCTCATATGTGGGGGAGGCGGTGGGAAGGACTGGGGAAAGAAGGTTTGCAGGAGAATGGATTTCTTTCTTTCTTTCTTTCTTTCTTTGTTTCTTTCTTTCTTTCCTGTCTTTCTTCCTAACTTCCTTTCATTCATTCTTTCTTTCTTTCTTTCTTTCTTTCTTTCTTTCTTTCTTTCTTTCTTTTTCTTTCTGTCTTTATTTCTTTCCTTCTTCCTTTCTTTCTTTCTTTCTTTCCTGTCTTCCTTCCTAACTCCCTTTCTTCCTTCCTTCCTTCCTTCCTTCCTTCCTTCCTTCCTTCCTTCCTTCCTTCCTTCCTTTCTTTCTTTCCTGTCTTCTTTCCTATTCCCTTTCATTCTTTCTTTCTTTCATTCTTTGTTTCTTTATTTCTTTCTTCCTTTCTTTTTTTTCCTCACTAGGGTGCCCAGGCTGCTCTCAAACTGCCCAACTTGGGCCATTGTCTTGGCCCGGACCTCTCAAACTGCTGTGATCACAGGCTTTTCATTTAGTCGACATTCTGGTCTTCCTGCCTGTTCTTGAACTCTGGGTCAGAGGTGACCCTCCCACCGAGGCCTGCCCTCATCCAAGGTTATCTGGATTTTGCTTCGGTTTGAGTTCGGGGCTTGCTATGGTGTCTAGCCTTGTCTCCAGCTCCCAGGCTCTGGCCATCTTTCTGTCTCGGCCTCCCTGAGTGCTGAGGAGACAGTCGTAAGTCGCCAAGCCATCCCCACCCCCTGGAGGTTTGAGAGTCATGCCTTCACTTTTCCTGAGGCAGTCCCAGGGAAGGGTGAATGAGTCCAACCCAGGGAATGAAGCAGGCGGATGTGTGAGTGCCCCAGCCAAGACACGCCCCTGCACAAGGCGCTCCCCCAGTATTCCTCAGGAGACAACTCTGGCTACCCTCTGCAGGTTCCTGGGTCAGAAGTGAACGGGCCTCATGGTGGTGTCCCGAGAGGGGTGTGGAGGCTTGTCATGGGGACTCATGATTGGCACCCCAGTGCTTTGGGAGGCTGTGGCAAGAGGATATCCTGAGCAACTGGGTTTGAGATAAGCCCAGGAACCTTGGAGAGACCTTGTCTCTACAAGAATCCAAATAAATGAAGTGAGCATGGTGGCACATTCCTGTTGTTCTGTCCATTTTGGCTACTGCAGTGAAAGGATTGCTGGAACCCAGTCGGTGGAGGCAACTGTGGCTGAGAGTGGGGCTCTGCACTACAGCCTGGGTGACAGAGCGTGATTCTGAATCAGAATAATAATAGCCACCACCACCACAACCACAGGCCAGGCTCAAGGGCTCAGTCTGGAATGCCGTCCATTCAGAGGTAGAGGTGGGTGGAAGGCCTGAACCTGAGCTTGAGACACTGGGCAGGAGGATTGCCTGAGCCCAGCTGGTGTAGTCCATGGCGGCCGTGAGCATGCCCTTACACTCAGGCTTGGGTGGCAGAACAGGATTCAGACTCCAAATAATAATTATCACCACCACTGCCACCAGCACCACCCCTGCCACCCAGCACGAGAAGTCACCCACAGGTATAGGAGAGGAAATGTACTTTTCCCCCTGTCATTCACAGGAGCTTTCAAAGGTGGCCACCGGGTATATTGGTACTGCTCCTTCATTCACACATCCCAGAAGGCGTACCTCCAGCCACCACACTCATGTCCCAAGGCAAAGCCATGTGTGAGCTCACAGAACAGGCAACCCAGATTTAGGGCATCAGATGGGCACAGAGTGATCAAAGCGGATCAGCAATGCCACAGCCAACCCACATTCCGGTCACCTGGTCTGCCATCTTCAGGTGGATGAGGGCCGCTTCCTCTCCCTATCACTCCATCATCCGCTGCCCATGCGGACTTATGGCTGGGGATTCATGGATGCCCGTCGGGATGCACATGGGAGCTTTATTTTTTATTGCTGGGGTCTCCAATGGCCTGGCTAGGGCACAGCAGCATGATCGTGGATCCTGGGGCCTTGACCAGCAGGGCTCAGGCAGTCCTCCTGCCTCAGCCTCTGAGCAGCCGGGGCTATGGGGATCACCATGCCTGACTGGATTTTGGGAAACTCTTGCCATGACAAGGTCTGCTGATGTTGGCCAGGCTGGTATCCATCATCTGGTCTGGCAGTATCCCGCCTCACATTCCAGGGCATGGGGCTGATGGCTGTTATCCTGGACTCACACTTCTGTCGGTGGGGGTGATGCAAATAACAACCCAGGATGGAGGTCACTGCATCCCATGTAGCCAGGACCACGGGCGCCAGCAGGCAAGGCTCTATTGTTTGCGTTCTGGGGAGTGATGAGGTCTCACTTCGTGGCCCAGGCTGGACTTGAACTCCCAGGCTCCAGTGGTCCCCCACTTCTGCCTCCCAAAGCCACAGCCCGATTGTCTGCCCGTCAACCGTCTTTTGGGAACTCTAGGCCCAAGTCTGGGTTCTCCTTCTCAAATGATCTATGTCTGTTCATGATGATCCCAACTCCATACACAAATGGATGCTCTTCCTATTTTTCCTTTTTTCATTTTTTCTTTAAGTTGGAGTCCTACTCTGTCTCCCAGGTGGGAGGGCGCTGGCTTGCTCCCAGTCATCACAGCCTCAGTCTGCCGGGATCCGGCAATCCTTTCCCCAGGCACACAAGGAGCCAGAATGACAGGCACACACGACCACACCAGGTCATTTGGGATGGAGGATAGAGATGAGTCTCGCCGATGCGCCCAGGTAGGTCTTGACCTGGGGGCTTGGGCCATCTGGTGGCCTCTGCCTCCCAAAGCACTGGGATGACAAAGCTGAGCACCAGAGGTTGGGTCTGCAAGATTCCAAACTTAGGGGACACTCACATATGGGGGTTGGGGGCTCAAGGACTGAGGGCAGAAGGTTTGTAGGAGAATGGATTTCTTTCTTGCTTGCTTTTTTCTTTCTCTCCTTCTTTCTTTTTCTTTCATTCTTTCTTTCTTTCTTTTTCTTTCCTCACTACTTTGTCCAGGTCACTCTCAAACTGCCCAAATCGGACCATCCTCTCAGCCTGGGCCTCTAAAACTGCTGCATCACAGGCCTTCTATTTGGTCGACATCCTGTCTTCATGCCTGGTCCTGAACTCTGTGCCAGAGGCAATCCTCCTGCCAAGGCCTGTCCTCATCCAAGGTTTTCTAGGTTTTGCTTGGGGTCAAAGTTGGGGCTTGCTATGGTCTCCAGTTCAGTATCAGCTCCTGGGCTTCTGCCATCTTCCCGTCTCGGCCTTCACACAGTACTGAGGGGACAGGCATGAATCACCGAGCTGGCTCCCCTAACGGTTTGAGAGTCATGCCTTACCTTTCCCTGTGGCCACCCCTGGGGCGGGCAAGGAGGTCCACCATGGGGATCAAGGTGGGGGCAGGGGTGGGCACCTGGGTGGAGACATGCCCCTGCACCAGGCACTCCCCTGTGGTGCGCTTGACAGGTGAATCCAACTGACCTCTTCAGGGTCCCGGGTAGTCTGAAGGGAGTGGGCCTCTCGGTAGGGCCCCAAGAGGGGTTTGAAGCCCAGTCATGGGGGCTCAGGCATGTCAACCCAGGGCTTTGGGAGGCCGAGGTGAGAAGATGGCCTGAACACTTGGGTTTGAGACCAGCCCGGGCAGCTTGGCCAAAGCTCATCTACACAAGAAGCCAATGGGCTGAGCATGGTGGCACACGCCTGTCATTCTACCCACTCGGGAAGGTATGGCAGAGCCCAGCCAGTGGGGGCTGCAGTGGCTGAGAGTGGGCCACTGCACTCCGGCCTGGGTGACAGAGTGTGATGCCAACTCAGCAAGATGATACCAACCACCACTGCCAAAACCACAGGCTGGGCTCAGGAGCTCAGCCTGGCATACTGGCCCTTCAGAGGCTGAGGTGAGTGAATGGCCTGAGCCTACAGAGTGAAGACCAGCTCAGGAGACTGGGCAAGACTTCATCTTGGCCATCAAAAATAAAACCAAAATTAGCCGGTCATGTTGTAGCAGTATTGTGGTTCCAGTCACTCAGAGGACATTGTGGGATGATCGCCCGAGTCCAGCAGGTGGAGTCTGTGGTGACCATGAGCGTGCACCTATGCTAAGGCCTGGGTGACAGTGGGTGATTCCAACACCAAATAATAATAACTACCACCACCGCCATCACCACGACCCTTGCCACACAGCAAGAGGAGTCACACTCAGGGATGAGAGACAAAAAGGCACTTCCACCCCTGTCATTTGTGGGAGGTTTCATAGGTGGTCATCAGTCAATTCCATCCCATGCCTTTGGCCACTCATCCCAGAAGGCCCACCTCCACACTCCATGCTCCACACTCGTGCCCCATGGCAAAGACACGTGTGGACTCATGCAGCCTTCAGACACAGAATGATCAAAGTGGTCTGGCAATGCTGCTGCCAGCCCAGGTTCTGGTCGCCCAGTCTGCCAAATTCTGGTAGGGGGAGGGCCCCTTCCTCTCCCAATCACTCCATCATCCCCCTCTCACACGGATCTTTTACTGGGGGGGGGCGTGGATGCCAGTCGTAATGCATGTAGGTGGTGTCTTTTTTGTCACCAGAGTCTCCGTTGGCCTTGTTGGGCACAGCGGCATGATCGTGGCTTCCGGGGCCTCAAACTGCAGGCTGAGGAGGTCCTCCTGCTTCAACCCCCTAGCAGCCAGGACTCAGGGAGTCACCATGACAAATCTGATTTGGGGGACTTTTCACCAAGATGATGTGTGTCAATTTCACCCGGACTTATCTCTGAACCCTGGGCTCAAGTTGCCTCCCACCACAGTGTCCCAGGACATGGGACTAATGGCCATGAGCCACGATGAACAGCCTGGAATTGCATGTTTTGTTGGCGGGGATGGCAGAAAGGAATGCCCTGGGATGGAGGCCATCACATCCTGTGTAGCCGGAACATGGGCGCCACCACGCGCTACTCCAGTGTTTGCGTTCTGGGGAGCGACAAAGTCTCATTACATGGCACAGACTGGTATCGAACTCCCAGGCTTCAATGGTCCCCCAACTCAGCTTCCCAAGGCCACAGCCCGATTGTCTGCCAATGCACCATCTTTCAGAAACTCTAGGCCTTAGGCTGGTGCCTCCTTCCAAAATGATCTCTGTTCATAATGATCCCAACTCCATTCACAAATGGATGCTGTTCTTTTCTTTTTTTTTTACCTTTTTTCATGTTTTCTTTTATTCAGTCTCACTCTATTGCCCAGGTTGGAGGGTAGTGGCTCACTTCCAGCCACCACAGCCTTGGCCTGGTGGGCTCCTGTGAGCCTTTCCTGGGAATTCCGAGGAGCCAGAACAAAAGACGCATGCCACCACGCCCCGCTTATATGACATGGAGGGTAAAGATGAGTCTCACTGAGGTGACTAGGCAGGTCTCGACCCCCGGGCTTGGACCAGACACTGGCCTCGGCCTCCCAAAGCTCTGGGATGGCAAGGTTGAGCTCCAGAACCTGGCCTTGATCCTTCCTCAAAAATGAACTAGAAGGCTTGGTGTGTCAGCCCATGTTTGGAATCCTAGCACTCTGGGAGGCCGAGGCCAGAGAATGACTGGAGCCTAGGAGCCCCAGGTCATCCTGGGCCATGCAGGAAGACCCTGTTTCCACACCCATAGAAACAGGGGTTCTGGGGTCGAGGTGCCCATCTTCCTGGCCACTTCAGAGGCTAAGGCTGGAGGATCATTGGAGCCCGTGATATCGAGGTTGGAGGTGAATGTCGTGTCTCCGGGCCCCAGCCTGGGCCACAGAGCTATACTCTGTCTCCAAAAACATCAGAATCGTACACAGATTTTCAGCTGCACGTGATGTGTTCACAGGGTGACTGTCTTGAGATAAAGGAAAAATGGGATGGGGAAGAAATGTCCCTGGGTGAGGGATATGTCCCTTGCCTTTCTTGGTGGAAGGTCCTCATTGCCAAGAGGAAGTATCTGCCTCCCTGAGGTACATTTCACCTCTAGGAGGGGAAAACCAACCAGAGAGCATCGAGAACTCCCACAACAAAGTGGGATCAGCCATGGGGGTGTTTGTGAGTGAAAGGTGCCGAGCTTGGAGGACCTTCACATATGGGGGGAGCAAAGGTGGAAGGGCTGAGGGTTGAAGGTTTGCAGAAGATTGGATTTCTTTCTTTCTTTCCTTTATTTCTTCCTACCTTCCTTACACCCTTCCATCCTTTCTTCCTACCTTTCTTTCTTTCTTTCTTTCTTTCTTTCTTTCTTTCTTTCTTTCTTTCTTTCTTTTCTCACTAGGTTGTCCAGGCTGCACTCAAATTGGCCAACTCAGGTCCTACTCTTGGCACAGTCTCCCAAACTCCAGCAATCACAGGCTTTCCATTTCATCGACATCCTGGTCTCCTGCCTGGTCTTGAACTCTGGGCCGGAGGTGATCTTCTTGCCGAGGTTTACCCTAAGCCAAAGTTTTCTGGGTTTTGCTTGACATCGAGGTCTTGCTATGCTGTCAATCCTGGTCTGGAGCTCCCGGGCTGCAGACATCTTCCCGGCTCAGCCTCCCAGAATACCAAAGAGGTATGTGTGAGTCACCCGGGTATCCCTGCCTCCCTGAAGGTTTGAGAGTCATGCCCTCTCTTTCCCCCAAGCTGCAACTGGTACAATCAGGTGAGCCTACCCTGAGGAACAAGGCTGTAGGAGGGGTGGGAGCCCCAGCAGAGACATGCCCACACACCAGGCGCTACCCCATGGAGATCCCGGCAGGTTACTCCAGCCATCCTCTCCAGAGTCACTGGTCATTGGAAGGGAGCGGACCTCACTATGGGGCCCCAAGAGGAGTGTGGAGGCCAGGCTCGAGGTCTCACATCTCTCATCCCAGTGCTCTGGAGGCTGAGGTGAGAGGATGACTTGAGCTCTTGGGTTCGAGACCAGCCAAGGCACCTGGCCCAGACCACGTCTCGACAAGAAGCCAAAATAATGAGCCGAGTTTAGTGGTGCAGGCCTTCCATTTCAGCCACTCAGGAGGCCATGGTGAGTGGATCACTGGAGTCCAGCTAGTAGAGGCCATGGTTGCTGAGAGCGGGCCCCTGCACTCTGGCCTGGGCAACAGAGCGGGACTACAACTCAGAATAATACCAACCATCACCACAACCACAGGGTAGTCTGAGGGACTCAGCCAGGCATCCCAGTCCTTTGGAGGCACAGGAGAGTGATGGCCTGACCTGTGTGTTTGACACCAGCCTGGGACATGGGGTGAGACCTCGTGTCAGTCATCAAAAATAAATACAAAGATAAGCCAGGCATGGTGGTGCAGGGTTGTGGTTCCAGCCACTCAGTGGGCAAAGACAGGAAAATCACCTGAGCAGGGCAGGTAGAGTCTGTGGTGACCCTGAGCATGCCCCTGCACTAAGGCCTGGGTGACAGAGTGGCATTCTGACTCCAAATAATAATAAACACCACCACGGCCATGACCAACACCCCTGCCACCCAGGGCCAGGAGTCACCCTCAGGGATGAGAGAGGTAAAAGCACGTTCTGCCTGTCTTCACAGGCGGTTTCAAAGTTGGCCTTTGGGCACGTGCATCCCACAACATTGGCCACTGGCCCCAGAAGGCCTGCCTCCACCCTCCACACACATGCCCCACAGCAAAGACACGTGTGAGTTCAAGAAACAGACTGCCCCAAGTTAGGGCAGCCATTGGGCATAAAGAGATCCAGGAGGTCTGGCATTGCTGCGGCCAGCCCAAGTTCCAGTCACCTAGTCTGCATCCTTTGGGTGGGGGGAGGGCCCTTCCTCTCCCGATTACTCCATCATCCCATGGCCACTCTAAACTTTCCCTGGGGAGCCAAGGACGCCCATCATAACACATGTTGAAGATGTCTCTTTCGTCTCCGGAGTCTCTGAAGGCTGGGCTGGGACACGGCAGCACAATCCTGACTTTCGCGGCCTCGACCTGTGGGACTGAGGTGGTCCTCCTGCCTTAGTCCCCAGTCACCCTGGACTTCGGGGGGCATCACACTTGACTTGATATTGGGGCCTTCTCACCGAGATGAGGTATGGCCACATTACCCTGGCTGGTCTCTAACCCCAGGCACTCAGGCAGCCTCCTGCCTCAGCATCCCAGGGCCTGGGACTGACAGCCATGAGTCACGGTGCCAGACCTGTACTCACACATGCTGTCAGTGGGGGCAACACAAAGGCACACCCCAGGACATAGGCCACCGCATTCCGTGTAGCCAGGACGTGTGAGCCACCACGTGTGACTCACTGTTTGTGTTCTAGGGAGAGGCGAGGTCCCACTACTTGGTCCAGGCTGGTCTCAAACCTCCGGGCTGCACTGTCCCCTGGCTCAGACTCCCAAAGCCAAAGACGGATTGTCTGCTTATCCACCATCTTTCGGGATTTCTAGGCCCGAGGCTGGGGCTTCCTTCCCAAATGATCTCTGTCTGTTGACAATGATTCCAACTCCATCCACAAATGGATGTTTTTCTTTTTTTTCTTTTTTCCTTTTTTTCTTTGAGTCAGAGTCTCACTCCTTCACCCAAGCGTTATGGCAGTGGCTTATTCCCGGTCACCACAGCCTTGGCCCACCAGGCTATGGTGGGTCTTTCATCGGCCTTCCAAGGAGTCAGATGCACGCCGCCATGCACAGTTCATTTGGATTGTAGGGTAGAGATGAGGTCTCACCAAGTTGCCTGGATGATTCTCGGCCATGGATTCATACTGGATGTTGACCTGGTCTCCCAAAGCACTGAAATGATGAGGCTGAGCCCCCAAACCTGGCCTCGATCCTTCATTAAAAACCAGTCAGAAGGCTTGGTGCAGCAGCCCAAGCCTGGAATCCCAGCACTCTGGGAGTCTGAGGTGAAAGGATGGCTGGAGCCCAGGAGGCCAAGGACAGTCCAGGTCATGCAGGGAGATCCCATATCTGCACCCATCTAAACAGGGAGTCTGGGGATCGAGGGTCCCATTGTCCCAGTCACTCCAGAAGGTAAGGGGGGAGGATCACTGGAGGCTGTGAATTCGAGCCTGCAATGAATCATAGTCATGACCATGGGCACCAGGGTGGGCCACAGAGCCAGACCCTGTCTCCAAAATCATCAGAATCATATACAGATTTTAAACTGTACGTGGTGTGGTCACAGGGTGACTGACTTTAGATCAGGAATAATGAGATTGTAGAGGAAGAAATGTCCCCAGGGGAGGGATTTGTCCCTGGACTTTCTTGGTGGAAGGTCCGCATTGCCGAGTAGGAGGGTCAACCTGCCTGGGGCACATTTCTAAACTTGGAGAGGAGAGCCGGCAGGAACTCGGCACCAAAGTGGGAAATGCCACTGGGGGGTGAGTTAGGGCTGTAAGGTACTGGGCTTGGTGGAACCTCACATGTGGGGAGGAGGGAGGAAGGACTGAGGGCAAACGTTTGCAGGAGAATGGATTTCTTTCTTTATTTCTTTCTTGTTTTCTTTCTTGTTTTCTTTCTTTCTTTCTTTCTTTCTTTCTTTCTTTCTTTCTTTCTTTCTTTCTTTCTATCTTTTGTTTCCTCACTAGGTTGCTCAGGTTGCTCTCAAATTGTACAACTAGGACCATCTTCTCAGCCTGGGCTTTCCATTTGTTCAATTCTGGTGTTCTGCCTGGTCTTGAACTCTGTGTCAGAGGGTATCCTCCCACTGAGGCCTGTAGTCACCCAAGGTTTTCTGGCTTTTATTGGGGTCGAGGTGGGGACTTGCTGTGGTGTCCAGCCTGGTCTCATGTTTCTGGACGCCAGAATTTTCTCATTTCAGGCTCCCCAAGTGCCAAGGAGACAGGTATGAATGGCCCAGCCATCTCTGCCCCAGAATATTTGAGAGTCTTGCCCTCCATTTCCTAGAGATGGCCACTCAGAGGAGTAAGTGGGTCGACCCTTGGAATTGAGATGGGAGGAGCAGTGGTTGCCCCAGTGGAGACATACCCCTGAGACAGTTGCTCCCCCCATGGAGGTCTCAGATGACAAAACCAGCCTCCCTCTCCAGGGTCCTGGGTTGTTGGAAGGTAGTGGGGCTCATGGTGGGGCCCCAAAAGTTGTGTGGAGTCTGGGCGTGGTGGCTCACACCTGTCATTCCAGACCTCTGGGAGGCTGAGGCAAGAGGATGGCCTGAGGCCCCGTGTTCAAGACTAGCCTGGGCACCTTGGTGACACCTCACCGCTACAAGAAGCCAAAAAAATGAGCCGAGCATGGTTGTGCATGCCTGTCCTTCCAGTCACTCTGGAGGCCACAGTGGGAGGATCACCAGAGCCAGTCGGTTGAGGCTGTGGTTTCTGAGGGCGCCCCCCTGCACTCTGGCCTGGGCAAAAGAGCAGGACTCCAACTCAGAATAATAATACATACCACCACCACCACCACCACAACCACAGGTCAGGCTAAGGGCCTCAGCCTGGAACCCCAACCCTTCAGAGGCCCAGGTGAGTGCACAGTCTGAGCCTGGGTTCGACACCAGCCTGGGACACAGGACAAGACTTCGTCTTGGTTATCAAAAATGAATCAAAGATTAGTCGGGCATGGTGGCACAGGCCTGTGGTTCCAGCAATGTGAGGGGAGGAGGCGGGAGGATAGTCTGATCCTGGCAGGTGGAGTTCATGGTGGCCATGACACTGATCTTGCACTCCGGCCTGGGTGACAGAGCGAGATTCTTACAACAAATAATAATCACCACTATCACCAGCCCTGCCATCCAGCATGAGAAGTCACACTCAGGGATGGGAGAGGAAAAGACTGTTTCTGGACTGTTGTTTTGGGAGGCTTCAAAAGTGGCCACCAGTGTTTCTGGCCTGTGCCTTTGGCCATGGGAAACAGAAGGCCTGCCTCCACCCTCCACACTCGTGCCCCATGGCAAAGACACGTGTGAGCTCACAGAACAGACTGCTGTGAGTTTGGGCAGCATAGGCAGAGTGATCAGGGCAGTCTGGCAACATCGCAGCCAGCGCAGGTTTCGGTCACCCGGTCTGCAACCTTCAGGCAATGGGATAGCCTCTTTGTCTCCCGATCACTCATTTTTCACATGTCCATGCAGAAATTTAACTGGGGAGCCGAGGTGATGTATCGTGATGCACATGGGAGGCATCTTTTTTGTCATCGGAGTCTCCATCAGCTGAGGTGGGGGGTGGCAACAGGATTGTGGCTTCGGGGCCTCAGCCATCTGGGCTCAGTTTGTCCCCCTGTATTGGCCCCTGATCCACCGGGACTACTGGGTATACCACCCCTGACTATTTTGTGGATCTCTCGCCCAGACGTGGTCTGGCCACATCATCCTGGATGATTTCTGACCCCTGGGCTCACGTAGCCTCCCACCTCGGCCTCCAAGGGAGCAGGGCTGACAGCTGTAAGCCACGTTGCCCAGCCTGGACTAGCACATGCCATTGGAGGGGGTGACAAAAAGGCACACACCAGGATGGAGGTCACCACATCCCATGTAGCTGGGAATCTGTGCACCACCAAAGGTGACTCGAATGTTTGTGTTCCAGGGAGTGAAGAGGTCTTGCTACGTGACCCAGGCTGGTCTCAAACTCTCAGACTCCAACAGTCCCCCACCTCAGTCTCCCAAAGGCATAGTCCAAATGTCTGCTGATCTACCGTCTTTTGGAAACTCCACACCCACGGCTTTAGCTTCCTTCCCCCAATGATCTCTGTCTGTATACGATGATCCCAACTTGATAGACAAATCAATGTTCTTGTTTTCTTTCCTTTTATTATTTTTTGTTGTTGTTGGAGTCTCATTCCGTCATCCAGGCTGGACAGTGGTGGCTCGCTCCCACCATCACAACCTCGGCCTGCAGGGCTCTGGCGTTCCTTCCCCACTGGCTTTCCAAGGAGCCAGAAGAACAGGCACAAGCCACCATGCCCAGCTCATTTGGGATGAAGAAGCGAGACGAGGTCTTGCAGAGTTTCCTGGGGCATCTCAGACCCATGGGCTCAGACCATCCGCTGCCCTCAGCCTCCCAAAGCACTGGGATCATTAGGTTGAGCCCCTGAGCCCGGCCTCGATCCTTCATCAAAAATGAACTAGAAGGCCACATGTGGCGGCCCATGCCTGAAATCCCAGCACCCTGGGAGACCAAATCGGGAGGATGGTTGTAGCCCATATGGTCAAGGCCAACCCAGGCCTTGCAGAGAGATCGTGTCTCCGCACCCATCCAAATAGGTGTTCTGAGTCTTGGTGCCTGTCACCCAACCACTCCAGAGGCTGAGGTTGGAAGATCACCAGAGCCCGCAATTTCGAGCCTGGGGGTGAACAATGGTCATGTCCCCAGGTCCCAGCCTGGGCCACAATGAGAGACCCTGTCTTCAAAAACATCAGAATCCTACACAGATTCTCAACTGCGTGTGGTGTATTCAAAGGGTGACTGGCTTTAGAGTCAGAGAAAATGGAACTTGAGGGAAAGAAATGTCCCCGGGTGAGGGATGTGTCCCTGACCTTTCTTGGCATAATATACTTGTTGCCGAGTTGAAGGACCAGCCTTCCTGGGGCACCATTCTCACCTCAGAGAGTCGACAGGAACCCGGCCAGGTTGTCTCTGTAATTCCTGCACCTAAGCAGGGCAGACAGTGGGTGTGGCTGGGTCTGTAAGGTGCTGAGCTTGGGGTACCCTCATATGTGGGGTGCGAGGGGGGAAGGAATGTGGGCAGAGCATTTCCAGACAAAGGATTTTTTGTCGACTTAGATTTTCTTTACATCTTTCTTTCTTCCTTTCTTTCTTTCTTTTCTTTTCTTTCTTCACTAGGTTGTCCAGATTGCTCTCAAATCGCCCAACTCGAGATATGCTCTCAGCCTTGCTCTACCAAACTGCTGCGAACACAGGCTTTCCATTTGGTTGACATCCTGATCTTCCTGCCTGGTCTTGAACTCTGGGCCGGAGACGATCCTCCCACTGAGGCCTGCCCTCACCCAAGGTTTTCTGGGCTTTGCTTCTGGTCGTGATGGGGGCTTGCTATGATGTCCAGCCTGGTCTCAAATTCCCAGGCTCTGGCCATCTTCCCATCTCAGCCTCCCAGAGTGACAAGGAGACAGGCGTGAGTCACCAGGCAGTCCCCGCTCCCCTGATGGTTTGAGAATCATGCCCTCCATTTCCCTGAGGTGGCTCTTGGGAGGGGCGAGTGGGTTCAACCTGAGGAACAAGGTGGGCAGATGTTTGGAACCCCAGCGGGGACACACCTCTGCCTCAGTCCTTCCACAGAGGAGGGCTCGGTTGGCGACTGAGGCCACACTCTCTGGGTTCCCGTGTCACTGGAAGGGAGCACTCCTCGCGGTTGGTCAGAAGTGAGGTGTGCAGGCCAGGCACAGGGTCTCAGGCCTGTCATGCTGGTGTTCTGGGTGACCAATGCAAGAGGATGGACTTAGCCCCTGGGTTCAATACCAGCCCGGGCACCATGGCGAGACCTCATCTCTACAAAAAGCCAAAAAATGATCTGAGTGTGGTGGCATGCGGTTGTCATTCTGGCCACTCAGGAGGCCATGGGGGGGGAGGATTGCCAGAGCCCTGTGGTGGCCGAGGGCAGACCTCTGTACTCTGGCTTGGGCGACAGAGCAGGACTCAGACTTAGAATAATACCAACCACCACCACAATCACAGGTTGGGCTCAGGGACACAACCTGACATCAGAGCCCTACAGAAGCCACGTGTGTGGATTGCCTGAGCCTGTGGGTTTGACACTAACCCGGGACATGGGGTGAGATGTTGTCTCGGCCATCAAACATAAATCCAAATATTAGCTGGTCATGGTGGTGCAGGCCTGTGGTTCTAGACATTTGGTGGGCTGAGGCGAGAGAATCACCTAAGCCTGCAGGAGGAGTCTGTGGTGGCCGTTTGCATGCCCCTGCACTCTGACTTGTGGGACAGAGTGGGATTCTGACTCCAAATAATAACAATCACCACAGCCACCACCACCACCACCCTTGCAACCCAGTGCATGTAGTCACCCTCAGGGATAAGACAGGAAAAGACACTTTCAGGCCTGTCGTTTATGGGAGGTTTCAAAGGTGGCCACCAGTCATGTCCATTCCATGCTTTCGGCCATGCACCCCAGATGTCCTGACTCCATGCTCCATACTCGTGCCCCATGACAAAGACATGTATGAGCTCAATGAACAGATGTTCTGAGCTATGATGGCTGTCGGGCACAGAGCAAGCAAGTCAGTGCATCAAGGCTGGGGCAGCCCAGTTTCCAGTCGCCTGGTCTGCCAACTTCAAGTGGGGGAGGGCCCCTTCCTCCCCCAATCTCCCCATCGTCCCCACCCATGTTGAAGTTTCCCTCGGGAGCCATGTAAGCCAGTTTTGATGCACATGGGAGCTGTAATTTTTGCAGCCAGATCTCTGTTGGTGGGTCCGGGGTGTGTGGCAAGATTGTGATTCCTGGTGCTTCAACCTGTGGGGCACAGACCATACTCCCACCCAAGTAGCCGGAATCCAGAGCCACCATGCCTGACTCTATTTTGGGGACCTCTCGCTGAGATAGGTTCTGGCCATGTAGCCCAGCCTGGTCTCTGACCCCGGGGCTCAGGTAACCTTGCCCCTTGGCCTACCAGGGTGGGGGTCTGATGTCCGTGAATCACGGTGCCTGGCCTACACTCACAGTTGCTATCTGGGAAGGCTATGCAAAGGCACACCCCAGGTTGGAGGCCACCACATCCTGTGTAGCTGTGACCACAGTGTTTGCATTCTGGGGAGTGATGAGCTCTCACTACGTGACCCAGGCTGGTCTCAAACTTCCATGCTCCAGCAGTCACCCACCTTGGCCTCCCAAATCCACAACCCGATTGTTTGCTGATCCACTGTCTTTCAGGAACTCTAGGCCCAAATTTGCAGTCTCCTTCCCAAAAGATCTCTGTCTGTTCACGATGATCCCAACTCCATACATAAATGCATGCTCTTCTTCTCTTTCCTTTTTCCCTTTTTTTCTTTGAGTCAGAATCTCACTCCATAGCCCAGGGTGGAGGGCGGTTTCTTGCTGCTGGCCACTCCAGCCTCAACCTGCAGGACTCCAGTGAGTCTTTCCCCAGCCTTCCGAAGAGCCAAACGACAGGGGCATCCCACCACGGCCAGCTTATTTGGGATGGAGTGAAGTGACAAGGTCTCACCGAGCTTCATGGGTGGGTCCCGGCCCACAGACTCAGGCTGGCTGCTGCCCTCAGCCTCTCACAGCACTGGGATGATGAGGCTGAACCCCCGACCCCACCCTCGATCCTTTGTCAAAAATGAAACAGAAGGCCTGGCATAGCGTCCCTCACCTGGAATCCCAGTGCTCTGGGTGGCCAAGGTGGGAGGATGACTGGAGCCCAGGAGCCCAAGGCCAGCCCGGGCAGTACAGGGAGACATCATCTCTGCACACATCCAAACAGGGGTCTGGTGTCAAGGTGACCATCATCCCGGCCACTATGGAGGCTGAGGCAGGAGGATATCCAGAGCTCATGATCCCAAGGCTGGCAGAGAATGACAGTCTTGTCCCCGGTCTCCTCCTATGACACAGAGCCAGACCCTATCTCCAAAAATATCAGAATCATACACAGATTCTCAAGTGCACATTGTGTGTTCACAGGGCGACTGGCTTCAGAGCCAGGAAACATTGGTTTCAGGTGGGGATGTTTCCCTGGCCTTTTTGGCAGAAGGTCCTCACTGGTGAGGGTCGGCCTGACTTGGGCACAGTTGTCACCTTGGAGAGAAGAGCTGGCACTAACCCTGTTGGGGAACCTTGGAAACTCCCACACCAATGTGGGGGCAGACATTGGGGGCATTTGGGGTTGGAAGATGCTGAACGTGAGGGACCCTCACATGTGGCAGGGATGGGGTGAAGGACTGATGGCAGAAGATTTGCAGGAGAATGGATTTCTTTATTTCCTTTCCTTTCTCTCTTTTGTTTCCTCACTCAGATGCCCTGGATGCTCTCAAACCACCCAACTCGGGCCTTCCTCTTGGCCTCAGTCTCCCAAACTGCAGTGATCACAGGCTTTCCATTTGGTCGACATCCTGGTCTTCCTGCTTGGTCTTGAATTCTTGACCTGAGGCGATCCCCCTGCCAGGCTTGCCATCACTCAAGGTTTTCTGGGTTTTTCTTGGTGTAGAGGATGAGACTTTCTATGGGTTGGCCTGGTACCAGCTCCCGGGCTCTGCCTATCTTCCCATCTTGGCCTCTCTGAGTGCAGAAGAGACAGGTGTGAGTTGCTCAACTGTCCCCCCAAGGTTTGAGAGTCATGCCCTCCCTTTCCCTGAGGCAGTGCCTGGAAGGAGCGACCAGGTCCACCCTGGGGAATGAGGCAGGCTGAGGGGTGGCTGCCCCAGTGAAGACATGGCCCTGTCCCATGCACTCTGCCAGGGCAGGCTTTGTGGGCAATTCCAGCTGCCCTCTCTGGAGTCCCAGGTTATTGGAAGGAAGTGGACTTTATGTTGGGGTCCCAAGAGTAGTGCGAAGGCCAGAGCAGGGGCTCACACCTGTTACTCCAGTGCTTTGGGTGGCCAATGTGAGAGGATGGCCTGAGGCTCCATGTTCAAGACCATCCCGGGCACCTTGGTGAGACCTCTTTTGTACAAGAAAACAACAAAATGAGCCAAGCATGGTGCCACACATATGTCGTTCTGGCCACTCGGGAGGCTGCAGCAGGAGGATCTCTGGAGCCCAGCAGGTGGAGGCCTTGGTGGCTGAGAGCTGGCCCCTGCATTCTGTACTGGGCAACAGGGTGGCACTCTGAATCAGAATAAATATACCAACCACCACCACCACCACAGCCCAAGCTCAGGGGCTCAGACTGGCATGCTGGCTCTTCGTAGGCCAAGGCGAATGGTCAGCCTGAGCCTGAGGGTTGGAGACCAGCCCGGGACACTGTGTGAGACCTTGTCTGGGACATCAAAGATAAATCTAAGGATTAGCCAGGCGTGGTGCAGTACTGTGGATCCAGACACTTGGGGTGCTGATGTAGATCGCCTGAGCTCATCAATGGAGTCCACAGTGGCCGTGAGCATGCCGCTGCACTCTGGCCTGGGTGACAGAGTGAGATTCTGATTCCAAATAACAATAATCCACACCACCACCACCACCACGACCCTTGCCACCCAGTGGGAGGAGTCATCCTCAGGGATGGGAGAGGAAAAGACACTTTCCTACCTGTCTTTCATGGGAAGTTTCAAAGGTGACCACCAGGCACGTCTGTCCCATGCCTTCAGCCATGTGCCCCAGAAGGCCTGCCTCCACCCTCCACACATGTGCCCCATGGCAAAGGTACATATGAGTTCATGGAATATATGACCCCAAGCTATGGCAGCCATCGGGCACAGAGAGATCAAGGCGATCCAGCAACACCAGGGTGAGCTCAGGTTCTGGTCTTCCACCTTCGGTTGGGGGAGGGCAGTTTCCTCTCCCAATCACTCCATCATCCCCCGCCCATGCAAAAGTTTCCCTGGGGAGCCATGAACGCACATCGTGACACATGTGGTAGGTGTCTTTTTTTCACTGGAATCTATGTCAGTGGGCCTGGGGTTCGGTTGCACAATGGTGGCTCCTGGGGACTCAAACTGAGGGGCTCAGGCGGTCCTCCCGCCTTGGCCCACAAGCAGCCACGACTCAGTGGGCCACCACACATGACTCGGTTTTGGGGACCTCTCTCTGAGACTAGATATGGCCATGTCGCCCAGCCTGGTCTCCAAACCCGGGACACAGGTAGCCTCCTAACACGGCCTCCCAGAGTGCATGTGTGATGGCCATGAGACATGGTGCCCAGACTGGACTCACACATACTGTTGGTGAGGGTGACACTAAGGCACACCACTGCATCCAGTGTAGCTGGGACCGTGGGTGCCACCATGTGTGACTCAAGTGTTTGCATTCCAGGGAGCCATGAGGTCTCACTACATGACGCAGACTGGGCTTGAACCCCGAGGCTCCAGCATTCCCCTTCCTTGGCATCCCAAAGACACAGCCCAATTGTCTGCCAATTGACCATCATTCGAGAACTCTACAACCAAGGTTGTGGCCTCTGTCCCCAATGATCTCTGTTTGTTCACAATGATCCCAACTCCATACACAAATATATGCTCTTCTTTTCTTTCCTTTCATTTCTTATTGTTTGAGTTGGGGTCTCACTCCTCAACCATGCTGGAGGGCAGTGACTCGTTCCTAGCCAGTGCAACCTCGGCCTACCTGGCTCCAGCGAGCTGACCCCACAGGTCTTCCAAGAAGCCGGAATGACAGATGTGCACCACAAGGCCCAGTTCATTTGAGATGGAAGATATAAGTGAGGTCTCACCGACTTGCCCAGGCGTGTCTCAGACCCACTGGCTTGGGCTAGCTCCTGGCCTCAGCCCCCCAAAATGCTGGGATGAAGAGGTTCAGCTCCCAAACCCAGTCTCAATCCTTCATCAAAAATGAACAGGAAGGCGGGGTGCGGTGACCCACGCCTGGTATCCCAGTGCTCTGGGAGGCTGAATCAGGAGATGGCTGTATCCGAGGAGCTCAAGGCCAGCATAGGTCACACAGGGAGAACCCGTCTATGCACCAATCCAAACAGGGGGTCTGGGGTTGTGGTGCCTGTCTTCCCTGACACTCCAGAGGCTTAGGCAGTAGAACCACTGGAACCTGTGATTTCGAGGCTGGCAGTGAATGAGGGTTGTGTCCCGGGCCCCAGCCTGGGCCAGAGTCAGACCCCATCTCCAAAATCATCAGAATGGTACACAGATTCTCAACAGCAGGTGGGGTGTTCAAAGGACGACTGACTTTAGAGCCAAGAAAAATGGGACTTAGGGGGAAGGAATGCCCCCAGATGAGGGATGTGTCACCGGTCTTTCTTGGCATAAGGTCCGCATTGCTGAGTCAGAGGTCCAGCCTTCCTGGGGCACATTTCTCACCTAGAAGAAGAGAGCTGGTACAAACCCGGCCAGGGAGCCTGTGGAACTTCCGCACCAAAGCAGGTACAACCATTCGGGGGTGGTTGGGGCTGGAAGTTCCCAAGCTTGGGAGACTCTTCTATGTGATGTTGGCAGGGAGGGAATGACTGAGGGCAGAAGTTTTGCAGGCCAATGGATTTCTTTGATGACTGAGAATCTCTTTCTTTCTTATTTCTTTCTTTGTTTCTTTATTTCTTTCTTTTCCTCTCTCTCTCTTTTGTTTCCTCACTAGGTAGCCCTGGCTGCTCTAAAACCACCCAACTCAAGACTTCCTCTTAGCCTAGACCTCCTGAAGTGCTGCAATAACAGGCTTTCCATTTGTTTGACCTCCTGGTCTTCCTGCCTGGTTTGAACTCTGGGCTTGGGGCGATCCTCCCGCCGAGTCCTGTCCTCACCCAAGATATTTTGGGTTTTGCTCGGGGTGGAGATGGGGGCTGGTTATGATGTCCATCATGGTCTAAGTTCCCAGACTCCAGACATCTTCCCATCTTGGCCTCCCTGAGTGCAGAGGAGACAGATGTGAGTCTCCCGGCCAGCCCCGCCACCCTCGACGGTTTGAGAGTCACACCCTACCTTTCCAAGAGGCAGTCCCTAGGAGAAGTGGGCGTGTCCACCCTGGAGAACAAGGCAGGCTGTGTTGTGTGAGCCCTGGCAGAGACATGTCCCTGTGCCAAGCGTTCCCCCCTAGAGGGCTCGGTGTGAGAAACAGGCCACCCTCTACTGGGTTCCGGAATGTCAGAAGGGAGGGGGCCTCATAGTGGGGCACCAACAGTGTGGAGGCCATGCGTAGGTGCGCACACCCGTCCTCCCAGCACTCTGGGAGGCTGAGGTGAGAGGATGGCCTGGCCCCCGGGGATCAAGACCAGCCTGGGCACCTTGGCAAAATCTCAACTGTACAAGAAGGCAAAAAAATGAGCCAAACATAATGGTGCATGCCTGTTGTCCCAGCCACTCGGGAAGCCGCAGTGGGAGGATTGCAAGAACCCAGCAGGTGGAGGCCACAGTGGCCAATAGCAGACCCCTGCCCTCCAGCCTGGGTGACACAGTGGGACTCTGACTCAGAATAATAACCAACCACCAACACCACCACCACCACAGGCCATGCTCAGGGGCTCAGTCTGGCATCCCAGCCTTTGGGTGGCCAAGACGAGTGGATGGCCCAAGCCTGTGGATTCGACACCAGCCCAGGACACTGGGTGAGATCTCCTCTCAGCCATCAAAAATAAATCCAAAGATTAGCCTGGCGTGGTGGCGCAAGCTTGTGGTTCGAGCCACTCATGAGGGACAAGGCTCGAGGATCACCAGAGATTGGTAGGTGGAGTCTGCAGTGGCCATGAGCGTGTCCCTGTGCTCTGTCCTGGAAAACAGACCAGGATTCCGACTACAAATAATAATAATCACCACCACCTCCACCACCACCACCCATGCCACCCAGTGTGAGGAGTCACCCTCAGTGATTAGAGAGGAAAGGCACTTTCCAGTCTGTCATTCAGAGGTTTGAAAGGTGGCAACTGGGTAAGTCTGTCCTGCACATTCAGCCATGCATCCCAGATGACCTGCCTTCACCCTCCACACTAATGCCCCAGGGTAAAGACGTATGTGACATCATGGAAGAGATGGACTATTGGGGGCCAGCCCCCCAAAAGAGATTTAGAGGGTCCCTGGAAGGTGGGACAGCATCGGTGAATATTCTGGAGAAATAAGGAGAAAGAGACTGGTCTCTGTCTAGTGCAGAAGCCGATTCTGTAGTAGGGATAGATAGTGAAAGAAAGATGGCAGGATAGATATAAGGAGAAAGAAAGAAAGTGGACAACTGTTCAGTTAAATGAGCAGAAGCCATTTATTGGGACCAACCGTGAGTCTTTTATCCCAAACTTTCACATGTTAAGTCACAGACTTTCACGTGAACACAAAGCCAGGTAGGTGGGGTGTCCCCCACCCACCAGGCGTTTCCTTAGGCATGAGGAAGGACAATCCCAATCAAATCACAAGACTTTCCCGTGAACACAAAGCCAGGTAGGTGGGCGGCATCCCCACCCACCAGGCATTTTCCCAAGCATGAGGAAGGACAATCCCAAAATTATCTCATTGTTCCTTAGGCTTGGTTTATATTCCTCAAAAGCAACATAACTTACTAAAATCCTAATACCTTTCTTATCTGTGCTAATTTTACCTGTACTATGAACAACTCTTAATTATAGCTCAAACCAGTTCCAAAAGAATGTGGCCCAGCCCAAAGATCAAGCTGGGCCACTTCCAGGAACAGTTGATTATGATCTCTTAACAAAATGGCTATTCTAAAATCCTATGTATCTATCTTAATTTCTATAAAAGTTTCTAATTCCTAATCCTGATATATAAGGCTGATTGTCAGCAATAAAGCTCCTAAAATAAAACCCAAATGCAGACTGTAATTGTACTAAATCCAAAACTGCAATTAGTAGAAAGTGGGAACAATGAAATTTCTAAAGTTAGCTGAATTCTTATAAAACCTTAAAGTATCATGTTTGATCATGCTTGAACTAACATAATTCTCTCACGTAGCATGACCTATTCTACAATACTTTCTATGAATAAAATAAATTCAGTTTGTATTATAAGTAGAAAAAACTTACACTAAATGTAACTAAAGAACCGGTTTAAAAGAATGCAGCCCAGCCCAAAGTGAATGCTGGGCCCTTAGGAATGTGTCCCAGTCCAAAGTTCGTGCTGGGCTATTTCTGGTAACCCTAGATAATCATCTATACCATCTAAATCTGGAAACAGCTCTCTAAATGTATATACTAATTCTACAAATATATTTTTAAATCTTATAAAGAAGTTTGTATCATATATAAGGCTCCCAAATGTGATCTGAGTTTGAACTGTGTTAAGTTTAAAGCCGAAACCACAGTCTGTGAGAAACGGGAACATTGGATCCCTAAAGTCAGCCATGCCTGTCATAGTCTCAGAACTTCATGCTTAGATCATCAAAATCCCTGCCAGTGGGTAATGCTAAACAACAAAGAAAAGAGGAGGGAATGGGCCTTCAGCTCCTGAACCAACCCTGGTGGTCTCAGGGTCCACAGCCCACCGGGATCCCTAATGCTCAGGTGGGCCTCCACGACTGGCTCCCAACAATGGACCCAGCCTAGGTCAGCCATTGAGCACATAGCGAACAAGGCAGTGTGGCAAAACTGCTGCCAGTCCAGGTTCTGGTTCCTCATTCCAACACCTTCGGGTGGGGGGAGGGCCCCTTCCTCTTGAGATTACTCCATCATCCCCTGTACACACGGAACTCTCCTTGGGGAGCCATAAACACCTGTCATGATGCACGTGGGAGACATCTTTTTTGTTGCCAGAGTATCCATCGACCGGTCTGGTGTGAGACAGCACATTCGTGGCTCCCAGGGACTCCACCTGCGGGGCTCAGGTGGTGCTCCCCCCTTGGACCCCAAGCAGCCAGGACTTCAGTTATCACCATGCCTGACTTGATTTTGGGGACCTATTGCCGAGACAAGGTATGGCCATGTTGCCCGGGTTGGTCTAAGAACCTTGGGTTCAGGCAGCCTCCTGCCTCAGCCTCCCAGGGTGCGGTGCTGACAACCGTGAGCCAGGGTGCCCGGCCTGGACATGCACATTATGTAGGTGGTGGCAACGAAAGGGAATGCCCCAGGATGGGGGCCACCACATTCGATGTATCCGGGACTTTAGGCTCCACCAGGTGCAACTCCAGTGTTTGCATTCTGGGGAGCAATGATGTCTTGCAATTTGGCACAGACTTTTCCCTTGTGGACCTTTTTGTGGGCAGCCATGGACGCCTATCATGACACACATGGAAGGCTATTTTTTGGTCGCTGAGGTCTCCATCAGGCGTGCTGGGGTGTGGGAGCACAATCGTGGTTCCTGGGGTCTCAACCTGAGGGGCTCAGGTGGTCCACATGCCTTGGCCCCTGAGCAGCTGGCACTCCAGGGGACATGATGCCTGACTCGATTTTGGGGATCTCTCACCTAGATGAGGTCTGGCCACATTGCCCGGGCTGGTCTCCCAACCTGGAACACAGGCAGCCTCCTGCCTCGGCCTCCCAGGGCACAGGACTGATGGCCTTGAGCCACGGTGCCAGGCCTGGATTCACACGTGCAAGTGGGGTCAATGCAAAGGCATGCCCCAGGACAGAGGCCACTGCATCTCATGTAGCTGGGATCGCGTGTGCCACCAAGCATGCCTTGAGAGTTTGCATTCCAGGGGGCGACAAGTTCTCGCTACATGGTCTAGACTGGTCTCAAACACCTGGGCTCCAGCGGTCCTTCACCTCAGCCTCCCAAAGCAACAGCCCAAATGTCTGCTGATTCACCATCTTTCAGGGGCTCTACACCCAAGATTGCATCCTCCTTCCCCAGTGATATCTGTCTGTTCACGAGGATCCCAACTCCATACAAAAATGGATGCACCTTCTTTCCTTTTATTTGAGTCAGAGTCTCATTCTGTCACCTGACTGGTGGACAGTGACTCACTTCCGGCCACGGCAACCTTGGACCACTGGGCTCCAACAAGCCTTTCCCCACTGACCTTCTGAGGAACCTGAACCATAGGCATGCACCACCATGCCCTATAATTTGGGATTAAGGGTAGAAACGTTGTCTTGCCAAGTTGCCTCAGTGCGTCTCAGACCCATGGGCTCAAGCCAGCTGCTGGCCTCAGCCTTCCAATGCACTGGAATGGCAAGGTTAAGCCCTAGAGACCAGCCTCAATCCTTCGTTGATAATGAATCAGAGGCCAGGCACGGCAGCCAACACCTGGAATCCCAGTGCTTTGGGAGGAAATATCGGGATAATGGCTGTAGCCCAGGAAGTCAAGACCTGTCCGGTCCTGCAGGGAGACCCCGTCTCTGCACCCATCCAAACAGGTTGTCTTGGGTTGTGGTGATCATCATTCTGGCCACTCCAGAGTCTGACGTGAAAGGATCACCGGATCCAGCAATTTCAAAGCTGGCAGCGAATGATGGTCTTGTACCCAGGCCCCAACCTGGACCACAGAGCCAGACCCTGTCACCAATAACATTAGAATCATACAAAGATTCTCAGATGCACATGGTGTGTTCAAAGGGGGACTGGCTTTAGAGTCAGAAAAAATGGAACTGGGGGGAAGAAATGTCCCTGGGATGGGATGTGTCCCTGGTCTTTTTTGCCGAGTCAGAGGACTGGCCTGGCTGGGGCACATTTCTCACCCCAGAGAGGAAAGCCAGCAGGAACCCTGCCAGAGAGCCTCAAGAACTCCTGCACTAAAGGGGGGCAGGCATTTTGGGGGGGGTTGAGGCTGGAAGGCGCCAAACTTGGGAACCCTCATGTGTGGGGGGTGGTGAAGAAGGACTGAGGGCAGAAGGTTTGCAGGTGAATGGATTTCTTTGTTGACTTAGATTTTTTCTTTCTTTCTTTCTTTCTTTGTTTTTATTTCTTTCATTCTTTCATTTCCTCTCTCTCTCTCTCTCTTTCGTTTGCTCAGTAATTAGCCCTGGCTGGTCTTAAACCATCCAATTTGGGCCTTTCTCTTGACCTGGGCCTCTCAAACTGCTGTGATAACTGACTTTTCATTTGATTGACATCCTGGTCTTCCTGCCTGTTCTTAAACTCTGAGCCTGAGGAGATCTTCCTTCTGAGACCTACCCTCAACCTAGTTTTTCTGGGCTTGCCTTGGCATCGAGGTGGGGGCTTGCTGTACTGTCCAGCCTGGTCTCAGCTCCAGGCTTCAGCCATCTTCCTGGCTTGTCCTCCCTGAGTGACAAGGAGACAGGCATGACTTGACGGCTGGCCTCTCCACAGCAGTTTGAGAGTCACACCCTCCCCTTCCCCAAGGCGGCCCTTGGGAGGATTGAGCGGGTCCACCCTGAGGATCGAGTCTCGTGGAGGGGTGGGTGCCCCGGTGGAGACAGCACCCTGCACCTGGCTCTCCCCTGGGTGGACTTGGCTGGGGACTCCGGCTGCTCTCTCCAGAGTCCCAGGTCATCAGAAAGGACGAGGCCTTGTGGTGATGACCCAAGAAGGGTGTGAGGCCTGGGCACAGGGGTTCATGGCTATCACCTCAGCTCTTTGGGAGGCTGAGATGTGAGGATGGCCCGAGTCCCAGGGTTCAAGACCAGCCCGGGCACCTTGGTGAGATGTCATCTCTACAACAAATGAGCCATGCATGGTGGCATATGCCTGTCATTCCGGCCACTTGGGAATCCATGGCAGGAGGATTGCCAGAGCCCAGGTAGTGGAGGCCATGGTGGCCAATAATGGGGCCCCAGGGCTCTGGCCTGGGTGACACAGCATGTCTCCAACTCAATATAATAATACCAACCAACACCACCACAAACACAGGCCATGCTCAGGGGCTCATCCTGGCAACCCGGCCCTTTGGAAGCAGAGGCGAGTGGACACCATGAGCCTACTTGTTCAAGACCAGTCCGGGATATAGGGTGAGATCTCATCTCGCCCATCAAAAAAAAAATACAAAGATTAGACCAACGTGGTGGGGCAGGCCTGTGGTTCTGGCCACTTACAGGGCCGAGGTGGGAGAATTGCCTGAGCCTAGCCAGTGGAGTCCGTGGTGTCCTTGAGCATGCTCCTGTGCTCTGGCCTGAGCGATAGAGAGGAATTCTGACTTCAAACAATCATAAACACCACCACCACCACCACCAGCAGCCCTGCCATCCAGCCCGAGGAGTCAGCCTCAGGAATGGGAGAGGAAAAGGCACTTTCTGGCCTTTTGGTCATGGGAGGTTTCAAAGGTGGCCACCAGGGCCATCGGTCCTGCACCAACAGCCATGCACCCCCACAGGCCTGCCTCCACCCTCCACACCCACACCCCACAGCAGAGATTCATGTGAGGTCATGGAACAGAATGCCCCGAGTGGGGTGAGCATGGGACACAGAGCGATCAAAGTGGTCGGGCAACACCATGTCTAGCCCAGGTTCCGGTAGCCCATTCTACTACCTTTGGGCTGGGGAAGGTACTCTTCCTCTCCCTATCACTCCATCGTCCACCACCCAAGTGGAACTTTCCCTGGGGAGCTGTGGACACCTGCCATAATGGATGTGGGAGGTGACTTTTTGGCACCAGAGACTCCATTGGATGAACTTGGGTGAGCGTCACAATCGTGGCTCCCGGGGACTAGACATGCAGGACTCAGGCCGACCTCCCATCTCGGCCCCTGAGAGGCTGTGACTCAGGGGGCCAACATGGCTGACTTGATGTAGGGGACCTCTTGCCAAGATGAGATCTAACCACATCACCAGGGCTGATCTCTGACCCCTGGGCTCAGGCAGCCTCCTGCCTTGGTCTCCCAGGGTGCGGGGCTGAAGGCTGTGGGCCACGGTGACCGGCATGATCTCCCATGTTCTCTCCATGGGGTCAATGCAATGAAACACATCGAGATGGATACCACCACATCCCGTGTAGCCGGACCGTGGGTGCCACCATGCACGACTCCAGTTTTTGTGTTCTGGGGAGCGAGGAGCTCTCACTATGTGACCCAGGCTGGTCTCAAACTCCTGGCCTGCAACAGTTCCCTGCCTTGGCCTTCCAAAGCCACAGCCTGATTGTCTGCCAATCCACTGTCTTTCAGGAACTCTAGACCCAAGCCTGGGGCCTCCTTCCCAACTGACTTCTGTCTGTTCATGATGATCTCAACTCATACACAAATGGATGCTCTTCTTTTTTTCTTTTTTCCTTTTTATCTTTGCATTGAAGTGTCACCCATTGTCCAAGTTGGAGGGAGGTGACTTGCTCCCGGCCAATGCAGCCTAAGACCACTGGACTCCAGCGAGCTTTCCCCAGCCTTCCAAGGAGCTGGAACGATAGGCATGTCCCACCACCCTCAGATCGTTTAGATGGAGGCTAGAGATGAGGCCACTCTGAGTTGCCCAGGTGGGTCTCGGCATGCAGTCTCGGGCTGGCCACTGGCCTCTGACTCTTAAAGTGCTGGGATGACAACATTGAGCCACCAAGTCCAGCCTTGATCCTTTGTTGAATATGAACCAGAAGACCTAGAACAGTGGCCCACGTCTGGAATCCCAGCAATCTTGGAGCCTGAGGCTGGAGAATAGCTGGAGCCCAGGAGACCAAGACCAGCCCGGGCCACACAGGGAGACCCTGTCCCCACATCCAATCAAACAAGGGGTCTGGAGTTGAGGTCCCCATCGTCTCAGCCACTTCAGAGGCTGAGGCAGGAGGGTTGCTGGAGCCCAAATTTCAAGCCTGGCAGTGAATGCTGTTCATGTCCCTGGGCCCCAGTCAAGGCCAGAGCCAGACACTGTCTCCAAAAACATCAGAATCGTATGCATATTCTCAACTGTGTGTGGTGTGTTCACAGTGTGACTGGCTTTTGAACCAGGAAAACTGGGATGGGGGAAGAAATGTCCCCACATGAGGGATGTGTCCCTGGCCTTTCTTGGCAGAAGGTCCTCATTGCCGAGTCGGAGTGTCAGCCTCCCTGGGGCACATTTCTCACCTCAAAGAGGAGAGCCAGGAGGAAACTGGGCAGGTAGCCTCGGGAACTCCCACACCAAAGCACGGGCCACCATTTTGGGGGAGTTGGACTGGAGAGTGCCAAACTTGAGGGATCCTCACATGTTGGGCAACATGGGGGGAAGGACTGAGGGCAGAAGTTTTGCAGGAGAATGTATTTCTTTCTTCCTTTCTTTCCTTATTTTCTTTCTTCACTAGGTTGCTCAGGTTGCTATCAAACCTCCTAACTCTGGCCATCCTCTCGACCTGGGTCTCAAAAACTGCTGGAATCACAGTTTTCCATTTGGGTGACAGCTGGGTTTTCTTGCCTGGTCTTGAACCCTGGTCCAGAAGCTATCATCCTGCCGAGGCCTGCCCTCACCCAAGGTTTTCTGGGATTTACTTGGGGTTGATGTGGCGGCTTTCTATGGTGTCCAGCCTTGTCTCAAGCTCCCGAGCTCTGGTCATCTTCCCGTTTCGGCCTCCCCAAGTGCCGAGGAGACAGGCATGAGTCACCCAGCCATCCTCACCCCCCTGAAGGTTGAGAGTCACACCCTCCTTTTCACGAAGATGGCCCCTGGGAGAAGAGTTCAGGTCAACCTGTGGGAATAAGGCGGGCAGAGATGTGGGTGCCCAGGCGGAGATATGACACTGTGCCAGATGCTTCCCCCTGGGAGGGCTTGGTGGGCAACTCTGATCACATTCTCCAGGGTCCTGGGATGTCAGAAGGGAGCAGACCTCACAGTGGGGCCCCAAGAGGGGTGTGGAGGCCAAGTGTGGGGGCTCAAACCTGTCAACCCTGTGCTCTGGGTGGACAAGGTGAGAGGATGGCCTGAGCCCCTGGGTTCGGGACCAACCCAGGCACCTTGGCAAGAACGCCTCTCCATTAAGCCAAAAAATGAGCCAAGCGTGGTTTTTCATGCCTGTTGTTCTGGCCTCTCAGGAGCCTTTAGCAAGAGGATCACCGGACCCCAGCAGGTGGAGACCGCAGGGACCGACAGTGGGCCTCTGCACTCCAACCTGGGCGACAGAGTGGGTCTCCGACTCAGAATAATAATACCAACCACCAGCACCACCACAAACACAGGCTGGGCTTAGGGACTCAATGTGGCATTGCAGCTCTTCAGAGGCCCAAGTGAGTGGATGGCCTGAGACTGCAGGTTCAACACCAGCCTGGGACACAGGGTGAGACCTTGTCTCACCCATCAAAAATAAATCCAAAGTTTAGCCAGGTGTGGTGGAGCAGGCCTGTGGTTCCCGCCACTTTGGTGCTGAGGCAGGAGGATCTTCTGAGCCTGGCAGGTGGAGCCCACTGTGGCCATGAACATGCCCCTGATACCAGTCTTGGCATCAGAGCGGGATTCCGACTGCAATTAATAATAATCCCCACCACTACTCCCAACACCATCCCTGACACCCAGCATGAGGAATCACCACCAGGGATGGGAGAGGAAAAGGCACTTTCCAGCCTGTCATTCTCAGGAGGTTTCAAAAGTGACCACTGGGCACATCTGTCTCATGCTTTATCACATGCCCCAGAAACCAGCCTCCACCCTCCACACTCGTGCCCCATGGCAAAGACGCGTTTTAGCTCACATAACGAACAGCATCATGCTGCGGTGGGGGGAGGGCCCCTCCTGATCAACCTATCATCCTTCACCCACTCGGACGTTTCCCAGGGGATCCCTGGATGCCCATTGTAATGCATGTGAGAGGTGCCTTTTTTGTCACCGGAGTCTCCATCAGTGGGGCTGGGCTGCAGTGGCAAAATCATGGCTCCCACAGCTGTGACCTGTGGGGCTCAGGTGGTCCTCCCAGCTAGGTCCCTGAGCAGCCAGTACTCTGAGGGCCACCATGTCTGACTCAATATTGGGAACCTCTCACTGAGACGAGTTCTGGCCACATTACCTGGGCTGGTCTCCAACTTGGGGACTTAGGAGGACTCGGGCCTCGGCATCCTGGTGTGCAGGTCTGAATGCCATGAGCCACAGTGCCCATCCTGGACTCACACGTGTTGTCAACAGGGGCGACGCAAAGGCAAGACCCGGGATGCAGGCTACCCCATCCCATGTAACCGGGACCATGGGTGCCATCATGCCCGAGTCTAGTGTTTGCATTCTGGGGAGTGACAAGGTCTCGCTACGTGACCCAGGCTGGTCTTGAATTCCCAGGATCCAGCATTTCACTGCCTCAGCCTCCCTAAGCCACAGTCCAATTGTCTGCTGATCCACCATTTTTCTGGAACTCTAGACCAAAGTCTGGGCCCTCATTCCCAAATGATCTCTGTCTGTTCACAATGACAGACAACTTCATACACAAATGGATGCTCTTCCTTGTTTTCCTTTATTACTTTTTTTCTTCAAGTCAAGAGTCTCACTCCTTCACCCAGGCTGGAGGGTGGTGGCTCTCTTCCAGCCACCACAGCCATGAGTTGCTGGACTCTGGTGAACCTTTCCACAGCCATCCAAGAAGCCAGAACGGCAGGCATGTGCCACCACATCTGGCTCATTACTGATGGAAAGTAGAGACAAGGTCTCACTGAGGTGCCTGGGTGGGTCTCAGACCATGGACTTGGGTCAGCCACAGGCCTCAAACACCAAAAGTGATGGGATGATGAGGCTCATCCCCCAAGCCCGGCAATCCTGCTTCAAAAATGAAGCAGAAGGCATGACATGGTGGTCCATGCCTGAAATCCCAGCACTCTGGGATAGTTAGGTGGGAAGATGGCTGGAGTCAGAGGTCCGAGGCCAGCCTGGGCCAACCCGGGCCACACAGGGAGATCCATCTCTGCACAAATCCAAACAGGGAGTCTTGCGGTGAGGTTCCCCTCATCCCGGCAACACCGGAGGCTGAGGTAGGAGGATTGCTGAAAACCACAACTTTGAGGTGGCGGAGAATGATGGTCGTGTCCCCAGGCCCCAGCCAGGGCCACAAAGACCCTGTTTCCAAAAACATCAGAATCATATAGATTCTCAATTGCACGTGGTGTGTTCACAGGGCAACTGGCTTTAGAGCTAGGAAAAATAGTATTGGGAGAGCCAGAGGAACCCGGCCAGGGAACTGTGGGAACTTCCACACAAAAGGGGGGCAGCCATTGGGGGAGTAGGGTTGGAGGGTGCTGAGCTTGGGGGACCCTCATATTTGGGGGGTCAGTGGGAAGGATTGGGGAAGCAGGTTTGCAGGAGAATAAATTCCTTTCTTTCTTTCTTTCTTTCTTTCTTTCTTTCTTTCTTTCTTTCTTTCTTTCTTTCTTTCTTTCTTTCTTCATTTCTTCTTTTCTTTTCTTTCCTCACTTCTTTGCCCAGGCTGCTCTTAAGCTGCCCAACTTGGGCCACCGTCTCATCCTGGGTCTTGCAAACTGCTGCTATCACAAGCTTTCCATTTAGTCGACATCCTGATATTCCTGCCTGATCTTGAATTATGGGCCAGAGACAATCCTCCGACCGAGGTCTGACCTCATTCAAGGTTATCTGGATTTTGCTTGGGTTCGAATTCAGGGCTTACTATGGTGTCTAGCCTGGTCTTGAGCTCCCAGGCTCTGGCCATCTTCCCATCTCAGACTCTCTTAGTGCTGAGGAGACAGTCATGAGTCACCCAGCTGTCCCCGCCCCCTCAAAGTTTTGAGAGTTATGCCCTCACTTTCCCCAAGGTGGTCACAGGAACAAGCAAGTGCGTGCAACCTGGGGAATGAAGCAGGTGGAGGTGTGGGCACCCCAACTGAGACACGCCCCTGTGCCAGGCCCTCCTCCTGGATTGCTCAGGGGACAACTCCGGTCACCGTCTCCGGGTTGCTGGGTCATCGGAAGGGAATGAACCTAGGGGTGGGGCCCTGAGAGAGGTGTGGAGGCCTGTCATGGGGGCTCATGCTTGTCACCCCGGTGCTTTGGGAGGCTGTGGTGAGGGGATGGCCTGAGCCACCAGTTTCGAGATAAGCCCAGGCACCTTGTTGAGACCTTGTCTCTACAACAAAATAAATAAATGAACTGAGCATGGTGGCACATGCCTGTCGTTCTTGCAGTTGGAGGATCCCCTGAGCCCAGCCAGTGGAGGCTGCAGTGGTCAAGAGCGGATCACTGCACTCCAGCCTGGGCGTCAGAGCATGATTCCCAATCAGAATAATATCCACCACCACAACCAAAGGCCCAGCTCAGGGGCTCAGCCTGGCATCCCATCCATTCAGATGAGCGGACGGCCTGAGCCTGCATGTTTGAGACCAGCCCAGGACACTGGGTGGGAAGATTGCCTAAGCTCGGCTGGGGAGTCCATGGTGGCCGTGAGCATGCCCCTGTATTCAGGCCTGGGTGACAGAGCATTATTCCGACTCCAAATAATAATAATCACCACCACTGCCACGACCACCACCTCTGCCACCCAGGATGAGGAGTCACCCTCAAGGATGGGAGAG
This sequence comes from Carlito syrichta, assembly GCF_000164805.1. Taxonomy (NCBI): domain Eukaryota; kingdom Metazoa; phylum Chordata; class Mammalia; order Primates; family Tarsiidae; genus Carlito; species Carlito syrichta. Next base: position 620,906 of record NW_007251893.1, read on the forward strand.
CAAAAGGCACTTTCCTGCCTGTCTTCACAGGTTGTTTCAAAACTGGCCTCCAGACACATCCATCCCACACCTTAGGCCAAACATCCCAGAAGTCCTGCCTCTGCCCTCCACACACATGCCCCATAGCAAAGAAACATATGAGCTCAAGGAACAGACTGCCTCTAGTTAGGGCAGTCACTGGGCATAGAGCAATAAAGGAGGTCCAGCAATGTCGCGGTCAGCCCAGGTTCTGGTCGCCTCGTCTTCCTCCTTCAGACTGGGGGAGGGACACTTCCTCTTCTGATCATTCCATCATCCCACGACCACATGGAACTTTGCCTGGGGAGCTTGGACGCCCGTTGTTAAACACTTTGGAGGTGTCTTTTTTGTTGCTGGCTTCTCCGATGGCTGGGTTAGGGTGCAGCAGCATGATCCTGGCTTCCAGGGCCTAAACCTACAGGGCTGAGGTGGTCCTCCCACCTCGGCATCTGATTAACCTGGACCCCGGGGGCCACCACACCTGACTCGATTTGGGGGACCTCCCACCGAGATGAGGTCTGGCCACATCAACCGGGTTGGTCTCTAATCCTGGGAACTCAGGCAGCCTCCTGCCTCAGTCTCCCAGGGCCTGGGACTGACGGACGTGAACCAAGGTGCCAAGCCTGTACGCACACGTTCTGTTGGTGGGAGTGACACAAAGTCACGCCCAAGGACTTAGGCCACCACATTACATGTAATCAGGATGCATGCGCTACCACACGTGACTCAGTGTTTGCATTCCAGAGACAGACGAGGTCTCCCTACTTGGCCCAGGTTGGTCTTGAACTTCCGGGCTGCAGTGGGCCACTGACTCAGCCTCCCAAATCCACAGCCCGATTGTCTACTGATCCACTATCTTTCTGGATTTCTAGGCCCAAGGCTGGGCCCTCCTTCCCAAGTGATCTCTGTCTGTTCACAATGATCCCAACTCCATACACAAATGGTTGCTTTTCTTTTCTTTTTTCTCTTTTTCTTTGAGTCAGAGTCTCATTCCTTCACCCAGGCTTTATAGTGGTGGCTTGTTCATGGCCACTGCACCCTTGGCCTGTAAGGCTCCAGCAAGCCTTTTATCGGCCTTCCAAGAAGCTGAAACGACATGTGCGTGCCACCCTGCACACCTCATTTAGGATGGAGGGTAGAGATGAGGTCTTGACAAGTTGCCTAGGTGGTTCTCTGCCATGGGTTTGTGCCAGCCGCTGGCCTGGCCTCCCAAAGGGCTGGGATGATGAGGCTTAGTCCCCAAGCCTGGTCTCAATCCTTCACCAAAAACGAACCAGAAGTCCTGGTGTGGTAGACCTTGCCTGGAATCCCAACCTTCTGGGAGTCTGAGGTGGGAGGATAGCTGCAGCCCAGGAGTCCAAGGCCAGCCCAGGCCATGCAGGGAGACCCCATCTCCACACCCATGTAAACACAGAGTCTGGAGTCGAGGGTCCTGTCATCTCAGAATCTCTGGAGGCTGAATAATGAGGATCATCAGAGCCTGCGAATTCGAACCTGGCAATGAACCATTTATATGACCATGGACACCAGGCTGGACCACAGGGCCAGAACCTGTCTCCAAAATCATCAGAATTGTACACAGATCCTAATCGGCCCATGGTGTGTTCATAGGGTGACTGACTTTTTATCAGGAATAATGGGATTGAGGAGGAAGAAATGTTCCTGGGTGAAGAATTTGTCCCTGACCTTTCTTGGCAGAAGGTCCTTCTTGCTGAGTCTGACGGTCAACCTGCTGGGGCACATTTCTAACCTAGGAGAGGAGAGCCAGCAGGAATTCGGCCAGGGAGCCTGGGAACACTTGCACCAAAGCAGGGTCAGCCACTGGGGGGGTGAGTGAGGGCTGTAAGGTGATGAGCTTGGGGGAACCTCACATGTGGGGGTGAGGGGGAGAAGGACTGAGGGCACATGGTTTGCAGGAGAATGGATTTCTTTCTTTCTTTCTTTCTTTCTTTCTTTCTTTCTTTCTTTCTTTCTTTCTTTCTTTTCTTTCCTCACTAGGTTGCTCAGGCTGTTTGGCTAGCGATGCCAGCCACCCTCTCCGGTGTTCTGGGTTGTTGGAAGGTAGCGGGCCTCTTGGTGGGGATGCAAGAGTTATGTGGGGGCCAGGCATGGGGGCTCATGCCTGTCATCCCAGCCCTCTGGGAGGTTGAGGTGAGGGGATGGCCTGAGCCCCCATGTTCAAGACTAGCCCGGGAACCTTGGCAACACCTTGTCTCTACAAGAAGCCAACAAAATGAACCGAGAATTGTGGTGCATACCTGCCCTTCTGGCCTCTCTGGAGGCCACAGTGGGAGAATCACCAGAGCCCCGACAGTTGAGGCTGTGGTGTCTGAAGTAGGTCCCCTGCACTCCAGCCTGGGCAAAAGAGCAGGACTCCAACTCAGAATAATAATACCTACCACCACCACCACCACCACAACTGCAGGCTGGGCTGAGGACCTCAACCTGGCATCCCAACACTTTGGAGGCCCAGGCAAGTGGATGGCCTGGGCCTGCAGGTTTGACACCAGCCCGGGACACAGGGTGAGACCTCGTCTCGCTTATCAAAAATGAATTGAAGTTTAGCCGGGCATGGTGGCGCAGGCCTGTGGTTCCAGCCACATTGGGGTTGGAGGCGGGAGGATCACCTGAGCCCAGGAAATGGAATCCATGGTGGCCGTGAGCATGACCTTGCACTTCAGCCTGGGATACCGAGTGGGTTTCTGACAACAAATAATAATCACCACCACCAGCACCATCACCACCCCTGCCATTCAGTGTGAGAAGTCACACTCAGGGATGAGAGAGGAAAAGGCAGTTTCCGGACTGTCATTTTTGGGAGGCATCAAAGGTGACCAACAGCACATCTGGCCTGTGCCTTTGGCCATGGGCACCAGAAGGCCTGCCTCTACCCTCCACACTCATGTCCCACAGCAAACACAAGTGTGAGCTCACGGAACAGATGGCTGTGAGTTAGGGGAGCCGTGCGTACAGTGATCAAGAAGGTCCAGCACCATCATGGCCTGCACAGGTTTCGTTCGCCCAGTCTGCAACCTTCGAGTGGGGGAAGGGCATCTTTGTCTTCCGATCACTCATTCATCACCCGCCCATGTGGAACTTTAACTGGGGAGCCGAGGTAACCCATCATGATGCACGTGGGAGGCATCGTTTTTGTCATTGAAGTCTCTGTCAGCAGGGTTGGGGCCCGGAAACAGGATCATGGCTTTGGGGCCTCGACCATCAGGGTCCAGTCAGTCCTCCTACCTCAGCCCCTGATCAGCCAGGACTACCGGGTATACAACGCCTGACTCTATTTTGAGGATCTCTCACCCAGATGAGATCAGGCCACAACATCTGGGCTGGTCTCCGAACCCTGGGCTCAAGTAGCCTCCTGCCTTGGCTTCCAAGGGAGCAGGGCTGATAGCTGTGATCCATGGTGCCCGGCCCGGACTTGCACGTGCTGTCAGAGACATGACACAAAGGCATGCCCTGGGATGGAGGTCACTGCATCCCGTGTATCTGGGACCATGTGTGCCACCAAAGGTGACTCGAATGTTTGTGTCCAGTGAGTGATGAGGTCTCACTATATGACCCAGACTGGACTCGAACTCACAGGCTCCAGCAGACCCCCACCTCTGCCTCCCAAAACCACAGCCCAATTGTCTCTGATTCACTGTCTTTCGGGAACTCTATGCCCAAGGCTTCAGCTTCCTTCACCAATGATCTCTGTCTGTATACGATGATTCCAACTTTATACACAAATTGATGCTCTTATTTTCTTTCCTTTTATTTCTTTTTTGAGTCAGAATCTCACACTGTTATCTAGGCTGGATGCCGGTGGCTTGCTCCCGACCCCTGCAGCCTCGGCATGCAGAGCTCTGGCAATCCTTCCCCACTGGTCTTCTAAGGAGCCAGAATGACAGAAGTGTGTCCCCAGGCCCATCTCATTTGTGATGGAGCAGAGAGACGAGGTCTTGCCGAGTTGCCCAGGTGCATCTCAGAACCATAGGCTCAGACCAAACACTGGCCTCAGTCTCCCAAAGCACTGGGATAATTAGGTTGATCCTCTGAGCCCGGCATCAATCCTTCATCAAAAACAAACCAGAAGGCTAAGAGTGGCAGCCCATGCCTGGAATCCCAGCGCTCTGGAAGGCCAAATCGAGAGGATGGCTGTAGCCCATATGCTCAAGGCCAACACAGGCCTCGCAGGGAGACCCCATCTCCACGCCATCCAAACAGGTGCTCTGGGGACATGGTGCCCATCATCCTGGCCACTGCAGAGACTGAGGCGTGAAAATAGCCAAAGCCCGTGATTTTGAGCCTGGTGGTGAATGATGGTCATGTCCCCGGGCCACAGCCTGGGCCACAGAGCCAGATCCTGTCTCCAAAAACATCAGAATCACACAGATTCTCAACTGCATGTGGTGTGTTCAAAGGGTGACTGGCTTTAGAGGCAGAAAAAAATGGGACTTCAGGGAAAGAAATGTCCCCAGGTTAGGGATGTTTCCCTGGCCTTTTGTGGTGTAATGTACTCATTGCTGAGTCAGAGGACGGCCTGCCTGGGGCACATTTCTCACCTCAGAGAGGAGAGTTGGCAGGAAACTGGCCAGGGGGTTTCTGAATCTCCTGCACCTAAGCGGGGGCAGCCATTGGGGAGTTTGTGGTTGTAAGGTTCTGAACTTGGGGGACCCTCGTATGTGGGGGGCCAGAGGAGGAAGGACTAAGGGCAGAAGGTTTTCAGATGAAATAATTTCTTTGTTGACTAGATTTTCTTTCTTTCTTTCTTTCTTTCTTTCTTTCTTTCTTTCTTTCTTTCTTTCTTTCTTTCTTTCTTCCTTTCTTTATTTCTTTCTTCCTTTCTTCCCTTCTTTCTTTCTTTTATACTTTATTTTCTTTCATTTTTTTTCTTTCCTCAGTAGGTTGTCCAGGTTGCTCTCAAATCACCCAACTCAGGACATCCTCTTGGCCTTTGTCTCCCAAACTGCTGCAAACACAGGCTTTTCATTTGGTGGACGTCCTGGTCTTCCTATCTGTTCTTGAACTTGGGGTCGGAGATGATCCTCCCGCCGAGGCCTGCCCTCACTTTTGGTTTTCTGGGTTTTGCTTGGGGTAATGGTGGGGGCATGCTATGATGTCCAGCCTGGTCTTGAGATCCCGGCCTCCAACCATCTTCCCGTCTCAGCCTCCCCGAGTGACGAGGAGACAGGCGTAAGTTGCCAGGCATTCCCAGTGCCACCAATGGTTTGAGAATAAGGCCCTCCCTTTCCCCATGGTGGCCCTTGGGAGGAGCGAGTGGATACAACCTGGGGATCGAGGTGGGAGGAGGGGTGACACCCTGGCAGTGACATGCCCCTGTCTCAGGCACTCCCCCAGGGGAGGGCTCTTCGGGTGACTGCGGCCACACTCTCCCAGGTCCCACATCATAGGAAGGGAGCAGTCTTCACGGTGGGTCCCGAGAGGGGTGTGCAGGCTGGGTGCAGGGGCTCAGGCCTGACATCCGGGCATTCTGGGAGTCCCATACGATAGAAAGGACTTAGCCTCTGGGTTCGAGACCAACCCGGGCACATTGGTGAGACCTCCTCTCTACAAAAAGCCAAAAAAATGATCCAAGCATGGTGGCACTCGCCTGACATTCCGGTCACTCAGGAGGCCACAAGGGTAGGATCGCCAGAGCCCTGCTGGAGTAAGCTGTGGTGGTCAAGAGCGAGCCTCTGTGCTCTGGCTAGGGCTACAGAGCAGGTCTCCGACTTAGAATAATACCAACCACCACCACCACCGCAACCACAGGCCCGGCTCAGTGGTGCAGACTTGCATCCTGGCTCTACAGATTCCAAGTGTGTGGACGGCTTGAGCCTGCAGTTTCAACACCACCTCAGTCATCAAAAACAAACTCAAAGATTAGCAGGTCGTGGGGTGCAGGCCTGTGGTTCCTGACATTTGGTGGGCCGACCCAAGAGGATCACCTAAGTCCGGCAGGTTGAGTCTGTGGTGTCCATTTGTATGTCCCTGACTCCAGCCTGGGGGACAGAGCGGAATTCCAACTCCAAATCATAATAATCACCACCACCATAAACGCCACGACCCCTGCCACCAAGTGTGAGGTGTCACCCTCAGGGATGGGAGAAGAAAAGGTATTTTCAGGTCTGTCATTTGCAGGAGGTTTCAGAGGTGGCCACCAGGCCTGTCGTTTGCAGGAGGTTTCAAAGCTAGCTACCAGGCACGTCTGTCACATGCTTTCTGCCATGCAACCCAGATGGCCTGCCTCCACACTTCACACTCATGCCCCATGACAAAGACGAGTGTGAGTTCACTGAACAGACATCCACTAGCTAGGGCGGCCATCGGGCACAGAGCAAGCAAGGCGATGCAACATGCCAGGGCCAGTCCAGGTACCTTACGCCTAGTCTTCCAACTTCGAGTGGTGGAAGGGTCCCTTCCTCTCCCAATCTCTCCATTGTCCCCTGCCCACCTGGACGTTTCCCTGGGGAGCCATGGATGCCCATCATGATGAACATGGGAGGTATATTTTTTCTCGCAAAAGTCTCTTTCAGTGGGGCTGGGTTGCAATGGTATGATCGTGTCTCCCGGTTCTTCAACCTGTGGGGCTGAGGCCATCCTCCCATTTGGCACCCGAGCTGCCGGGACCCAAGGAGCCACCATTCCTGACTCTATTTCGGGGACCTCTTGCCGAGACTAGTTCTGGCCATGTTGCCCAGCCGGGTCTCTGACCCCGGGGCTCAGACAGCCTCACACATTGGCCTACCAGGGCACGGGTCTGATGTCCATGAGACATGGTGCCCGCTCTGGACTCACACTTGCTGTTGGCAAGGGCTACACAAAGGCACACCCTGGGTCAGGGGCCACTGCATCCTGTGTAGCTGGGACTGCAGGCACCACCATGTGTGACTCCAGTGTTCACATTCTTGGGAGCGATGAGTTCTCACTATGTGACCCAGGTTGGTCTCAAAATTCTGTGCTCTAGTGGTCCCCTGACTCAGCTTCCCAAAGCCAAAGCCCAATTGTCTGCTGATCCACCATCTTTTGGGAACTCGAGGTCCAAGTTTTCAGCCTCCTTTCCAAAAGATCTCTGTTCATGATGATCCCAACTCGATACACAAATGGATGATCTTCTTCTCTGTCCTTTATTCCTTTTTTTCTTTGAGTCAGAATCTCACTCTGTAGCCCAGACTGTAGGGTGGTTTCTTGCTCCTGGCTACCGCAACCTTGGCCTTCCGAACTCCAGTGAGTCTTTCCCCAGCCTTCCAAGGATCCACAATGACAGGCGCATGCCACCAGGCCCGGGTAATTTGGGATGGGGTGTAGAGACAAGCTCATAGAGGTGCGTGGGTGGGTCTCGGTCCATGGACTCAGGCTGGCCACTGACCTTGGGCTCCCAAAGTGCTGGGATGACGAGGCTGAACCCATGGGCCCATGCTCGATCCTTTGTCGAAAATGAATCAGAAGGCCTGGTGTGGTGTCCCACGCCTGGAATCCCAGTGCTCTGGGTGACCAAGGTGGGAGGATAAGTAGAGCCCAAGAGCCCAAGGCCAGCCAGGGCAGTGCAGGGAGACACTGACTCCACACCCATCCAAACAGGGGGTCTGGTGTCAAGGTGACCATCATCCCGGCCACTCCAGAGGCTGAGGCAGGAGAATAGCTGGAGCCCTCGATTTCGAGGCTGGCAGTGAATGACGGTCTTGTCCCCAGGCCCCTCCTGTGCCACAGAGTCAGACCCGGTCTCCAAAAACATGAGAATCATGCACAGTTTCTCAAGTGTGCATGGTGTGTTCACAGGGTGACTGGCTTTAGAGGCAGGCTACATAGGTTTGGTGGGGAAGAAATTTCCCCAGGTGAAGGATGCTTCCTTTGCCTTCCTTGACGGAAGTTCCTCGCTGCTGAGTGGGAGTGTTGACCTGACTGCGGTACAGTTATCACCTTGGAGAGAAGATCTATCACTAACCGGGCCAGGGATCCTCAGAAACTCCCACACCAAAGCAGAGGCAGGCATTGGGGGGGGGTTTGGGACTGGAAAGTGCCTAGCTTGGGGAACCCTCACATATGGCAGGGGTGGGGGGGAAGGACAGAGGGCAGAAGGTTTGCAGGAGAATGGATTTCTTTCTTCCTTTTCCTCTCTCTCTCTTTTGTTTCCTCAATAAGTTGCTCTGGATGCTCTCAAACTGCCCAACTCAGGTGTTCCTTTCAGCCTTGGACTCCCAACTGCTGTGATCACAGGTTTTCCATTTTGTCGACATCCTGGTCTTCCTGCCTGGTCTTGATCTCTGGACCTGAGGCGATCCTCCCACCAAGCCTGCTATCACTCAAGGTTTTCTGGGTTATTTAGGGAGTCGAGGTGTGGGCTTTCTATGATCCAGCCTGGTACCAGCTCCCGGGCTCCAGCTATCTTCCCGTGTCAGCCTCCCCGATTGCAGAGGAGACAGGTGTGAGTTGCCTGACCACCCCCCAAGATTTGAGAGACATGCCCTCCCTTTCTCTGAGAAAGTCCCTTGGAGGAGCAACCTGGTCCACCCTCGGAAACAAGACAGGGTGAGGGGTGGCTGCCCCAGTGAAGACATGCCCTGCTCCATGAGCTCCACTTGAATGGGCTTTGGCGTCCATTCCAGCTGCCCTCTCTGGGGTCCCAGGGCATCTGAAGGGAGTGGGCTTTGCAGTGGGGCCCCAAGAGTGCTGTGAAGGCTGGCACTGGGGCTCACACCTTTAACCCCGGTGCTTTGGGAGGCCAAGGTGAGAGAGTGACCTGACCTCCCATGTCTGAGACCATCCCAGGCACCTTGGCAAGAGCTCTTCTCTATAAGAAACCAACAAAATGAGCTGAGCATGGTGCCTCACACATGTCGTTCCAGCCACTCAGGAGGCCGCAGAGGGAGGATTGTCGGAGTCCAGCAGGTGGAGGCCACAGTGGCTGACAGTGGGCCCCTGTGATCTGTCCTGGGTGACAAGGAGGAACTCTGAATCAGGATAAAAATACCAACCACCACCACCACAACCACAGTCAGGACTTGGGAACTGACTGGCATGCTGGCCCTTCGTACACCAAGATGAGTGGTCGGCCTGAGCCTGCAGGTTGGAGACCAGCCTGGGCACTGGGTGAGACCTCGTCTGGGCCATCAAAAATAAATCAAAGGATTAGCCAGGCATAGTGGTGCAGGACTGTAGATACAGACACTCAGGGTGCCAATGTGGGAGGATCAGCTGATCCCATCAGGTGGAGTTCACAAAGGCTGTGAGCATGCTCCTGCACTCTGGCCTGGCTGACAGAATGGGATTCCGACTCCAAATAATAATAATTATCACAACCACCAGGACCATGAACCTTAACACCCAATGTGAGGAGTCACCCTCAGGGATGGGAGAGGAAAAGGGACTTATTTGCCTGTTTTTCACAGGAAGTTTCAAAGGTGCCCACCAGGCACATCTATACTACGTCTTCAGCTATGCACCCCAGAATGCCTGCCTCCACCCTCCACACTCGTGCCCCACGGCAAAGACACGTGTTAGCTCATGGAATAGACAGCCCAGAGCTAGGGCAGCTACTGTGCACAGAGCAATCAAGGTGGTCTGGCAATGCCAGGGCCAGCCAAGGTTTCGTTCACCCAGTCTGCCAACTTCAGGTGGGGGAGCCATCTCCCAATCACTCCACTGTCCCCCACCCACATGGACATTTCCATGGGGAGCCACAGATGCATGTCGTGACACACGTGGGAGGTGTCTTTTTTTGGTTGGAGTTGCACCACCATGTCTGACTCGATTTGGGGGACCTCTCACCGACACTAGATCTGGCCACATCACCCAGCCTGGTCTCCGACCCCGGGGTTTAGGTAGCCTCCCACAGTGGCCTCCCAGGGTGCATGTGTGATGGCCATGAGCTATTGTGCCTGGCCTGGACTCACACTTGCTGTCAGCGAGAGCTACACAAAGCCACACCTCGGGGGAGGCCACCGCATTCTGTGTAGCTGGGATTTTGGGAGTCACCACGTGTGACTCGAGTGTTTGCATTCTGGTGAGCTACAAGGTCTTGCTATATGATCCAGACTAGTCTTGAACTCCCAGGCTGGAGCAGTCCCCCACCTCAGCATTCCAAAGCCACAGCTCAATTGTCTGCCAATCAACCATCTTTTGGGAAATCTATGACCAAGGCTGTAGCCTCCTTCCCCAATGATCTCTGTCTGTTCATGATGATCCCAACTCCATACACAAATGGATGCTCTTCTTATCTTTCCTTTTATATTTTAATGTTTGAGTCGGAGTCTCACTCCTCCCCAAGCTGGAGGGTGGTGGCTCGTTCCTGGCCAGTGCAACCTCGGACCGCCCATCTCCAGTGAGCCATTCCTCACAGGCCTTCCAAGAAGTCAGATTAACAGGCGCCCACAACAATGCCCAGTTCATTAGGGATGGAGGATATAGACGAGGTCTCTCTGTGTTGCCCAGGCATGTCTTGGACCCACTGGTTTGGGCCAGCCACTGGCCTCGGCCCCCCAAAATGCTGGGATGAAGAGGTTGAGCTCCCAAGCCCAGCCTCGATCCTTCATCAAAAACAAACCAGAAAGCTGGGCATGGTGACACACGCCTAGAATCCCAGCACTCTGGAAGGCTGAATCGGCAGATGGCTGTAGTTGAGAAGTCCAGCGTCAGCCTGGGCAATGCAGGGAGAACCCGTCTCCACATCTATCCAAACAGGAGGTCTGGGTTTGTGGTGCCCATTGTCCAGGACACTCCAGAGACTTTGGCAGGAGGACCACTGGAGCCTGTGTTTTTGAGACTGGTGGTGAACGAGGGTTGTGTCCCCAGGTCCCAGCCTGGGCCACAGAGTCAGATTCTGTCTCCAAAATTATCAGAATGGTACACAGATTTTCAACAACTCATGGGGTGTTCAAAGGACGACTGGCTTTAGAGCCAGAAAAAATGGGACTTGGGTGGAAGAAATGTCCCAGGTGAGAGATGTGTCCCTGGTCTTTCTTGGCATAAGGAACTCATTGTCGAGTCAGAGGGCTGGCCTACCTGGGGCACATTTCTCACCTAGGAGAGGAGAGCTGGCAGAAACCCGGCCAGGGAGCTTCTGGAACTCTCACACTAAAGCAGGGGCAGCCATTGGATGGTGATTGGGGCTGGAAAGAGCCGAGCTTGGGGGACGCTCCTATGTTGGGTTGGAGGGGGGAAGGACTGAGGGTAGAAGGTTTGCAGGCAAATGGATTTCTTTGTTGACTTAAAATGTCTTTCTTTCTTTGTTTCTTGTTTCTTTCTTTGTTTCTTTCTTTTCCTCTCTCTCTCTCTCTCTCTCTCTCTTTTGTTTCCTCACTATGTAGCCCTGGCTGCTCTAAAACCACCCAACTCAAGCCTTCTTCTCAGCTTTGGCCTCTGAAACTGCTGTGATAACAGGTTTACCATTTGTTTGACATCCTGGTCTCCCTGCCTGGTTTGAACTCTGTCCTTGAGGTGATCTTCTTGCCGAGTCCTGCCCTCACACAAGATATTTTGGGTTTTGCTTGAGGTCGAGGTTGGGGCTTGCTATGTTGTCCAGCATGGTCTAAGCTCCCGGGCTCTGGCCATCTACCCATTTCAGCCTCCCCAGCCAGACCTGCCATCCCCAACTGTTTGAGTCATGCCTTCCCTTTCCTGAGGCAGTCCCTGGGAGAAGCAAGCTGGTCCATCCTTGGGAACAAGGAGGGCTGAGTTATGGGTGCCCTGGCGGAGACACAACCCTGACCCAGGTGCTCACTCAGGCATGCTTGGTGGGTGATTCTGACTTCCCTCTGCAGGTCCCGGGTCCTCTGAAGGGAGCAAGCCTCATGGTGGGGCCCACAGAGGGGTGCAAAGTCCAGGCATGGGGTTTCAGGTATGTCACACTGGCATTTTGGGAGGACATGGTGAGAGGATGGCCTGAGTCCCAGGGTTCGAGATAAGCCTGGGCAATTGGTGAGACCTAGTCTCTACAAGAAACCAACAAAATGACCAATGTGTGGTGGTGCATGCCTGTTGTGGCCACTCTGGAGGCCACAGTGGGAGGATCACCAGAGCCCAGATGGTTTAGGCCGTGGAGGCCAAGAGTGGGCCCCTGCACTCTGGACTGGGTGACAGAGCAGGACAATGACTCAGAATAATAATACCAACCACCACCACCACAACCACAAGCTGGGCTCCGGGGCTCAGCCTGGAATCCCGGCCCTTCAGACCCCGATGTGAGTAGATGACTTGAACCTGTGGGTTCGAGACCAGGTCGGGACACTGGATGAGACCTTGTCTCAGCCATCAAAAATAAATCAAAAAATTAGCCAAGTGTGGTGGCGCAGGCCTGTTGTTCCAGACACTCGGGGGACCGAGGCGGGAGGATCGCCTGAGCTCAGCAGTTGGCAGGCCTGTTGTTCCAGACACTCGGGGGACCGAGGTGGGAGTATCGCCTGAGCTTAACAGTTGGAGTCCATGTTAGCTGCTAGCATGTACCTGTGCTCCAGCCTGGGCGACAAAACGGGATTCCAACTCCAAATAATAATAATCACCACCATCACAACACCACCACCCCTGCCACACAGTATGAGGAGTCACCCTCAGGGATTGGAGAGGAAAAGGCACTCTCTTGCCTGTCTTTTGTGGGAGGTTTCAAAGGGGGCCACTGGACATGTTGTCCCATGCCTTTGGCCATGCCTCCCAGAAGCCCTGCCTCCATTCTCCACACTCGGGCCCTATGGCAAAGACGCATGTGAGCTCACAGATGAGCTGTCCCTGAACTAGGGCAGCCATCAGGCACAGAGCAATCTAGGGAGAGTGAAAACACCAGGGCAAGTCCAGGTTCCGGTCACCCTATCTGTCAACTTAAGGTGGTTGGAGGGCCCCTTCCTCTCCTGATTACATTATCTTCCTCTACCCATGTGGATGTTTCCTTGGGTGGCCATGGATGCCCATTGTGATACACATGGGAGGTGTCTTTTTTGTCCCTGCAGTATCCGTCGGTGGGGCTGGGGTCTGGTGGCACAATCATGGCTCCCGGGGCCTTGACCTGAAAGGCTTAGGTGATCTTCCTGCCTCGGTTCACAGGCAGCTGGGACTCCAGGGGCCACCATGCCTGACTCAATTTTGGGGACCTCTCACTGAGACTAGTTCTGGCCACATTGCCCAGCCTGGTTTCTGACCCCTGGGCTCAGGCAGCCACCCGTCCCGGCTTCCCAGGTCACAGGTGGGACAGCCATGAGCCCCTGTGCCTGGTCTGGACTCACAAGTGCTGTCAGCAAGGGCAATGCAAAAGCACACCCTGGGATGGAGGCCACCACATCCTGTGTAGCTGGTACACTGGATACCACCACGTGTGAATCCAGTGTTTGCGTTCCAGGGAGTGATGAGGTCTCTCTACGTGGCTCAGTCTGGTCTCACACTCCTGGACTCCAGTGGTCCCACCCATAACTCCCAAAGCCACAGACTGATTGTCTACTGATCCACCATCTTTCAGGAACTCTAGACCCATGACTGAGGCCTCCTTCCCCAAAGATTTTGGTCTATTTACGATGATTCCAACTCCATACACAAATGAATGCTGTACTTTTCTTACCTTTTTAAAAATTCTGAGTCTCACTCCATTGCCCAGGCTGGAGGGCGGTGGCTCGCACGTGGAACTGCAGCCTCGGCCCGCAAGGCTCTGGCGAGCCTTTCCCCTCAACTTTCCAAGGAGCCAAAACAACAGGAGTGTGCCACCACACAGGGCCCATTTCAGATGGAGGGTAGAGACGAGTTCTCGCCGAGTTGCCCAGATGTGTCTCGGACCTGCTGGCTTGGGCTGGCCTCTGACTTTGGCCACCAATAGGCAAGGGTGACAAGGCTGAGCCCCCGAGCCCAGGCTCAATCCTTCATGAACATGAACCAGAAGGCTGGACACGGTGGCCCATGCCTGCATTCTCAGCACTCTGGGAGAAGGATGCAGGAGGCTGACTGGAACCCAGGAGCTCAAGGCCAGCTCAGGTCATGCAGAGAGATGCCATCTCTGCACCCATCCTAACAGGTGGTCTGGGGTCATGGTGCCCGTCATCCTGACCACTCCGGAGGCTGACGTGGGAAGCTGGCAGAGAACTGCGGTTGTGTCCACGGAACCTGGCCTTGGCTACAGAGCCAGACCCTGTCTTCAAAAACATCAGAATCATACACAGATTCTCAACTGTGCGTGGTGTGTTTAAATGGGGACTGGCTTTAGAACCAGAGAAAATGGGTCTGGGGTGAAGAAATGTCCCTGGGTGAGGGAAGTTTCCCCAGCATTTCTTTGCAGAAGGTGCTCATTACTAAGTCAGAGGGCTGGCCTGTCTGGGTCACATTTCTCACCTCGGAGAGGGAAGCTGGCAGGAAACTGGCCAGGAAGCCTCAGGAACTCCCACATCAAAGTGGGGGCAACATTTGGGGGACTTGGGTCTTGAATGTGCCAAGTTTGAGGGACCCTCACATGTGGGGGGCCGGGGGGAAGACAGAGGGCAGAAGGATTACATGAAAATGGACATCTTTGTTTCCTTTTTTCTTTCTTCTTCCTTTCTTCTTTCTTTGTTTCTTTGTTTCCTTCTTTCTTTGTTTCTTTGCTTCTTTCTTTCTTTCTTTCTTTCTTTCTTTCTTTCTTTCTTTCTTTCTTTCTTTCTTTCTTTCTTTCTTTCTTTCTTTCTTTTCTCACTAGGTTGCCCACGCTGCTCTCAAACCTCCCAACTCGGGTCATCTTCTCGGCCTGGGCCTCCAAAACTGCTGTGAATACAGGCTTTCCATTTGATTGAAATCCTGGTCTTCCCGCCTGGTCTTGAACTCTGGGCCGGAGGTGATCATAATGATGAGGTCTGGTTTTTGCTTGGGGTCAAGGTGGGAGCTTGCTATGGTGTTCAACCTGGTCTCGAGTTCCTGGGCTCCAACCATCTGCCTGTCTCAGCCTCCCTGAGTACCGAGGAGACAGGAGTGAGTCACCCGGCTATCCAAGCCCCCCAAAAGGTTTGAGAGTCATGACCTTGCTTTCCGCAAGGTGGACCCTGGGAAGAGCGAGCAGGTCCACTCTGGGAATGAGGCGGGTGTAGGGTTGGATGTTCCAGTGGAGGCAAACCCTTGTGCCAGGTTCTTCTTCATTGTGGGCTCTGTGGGCGACTCCAGCTGGCCACTCCGGAGTCCGAGGTGGTCTGAAGGGAGTGGGCCTCACTTTTGGGCATCAAGAGGGGTGTGAAAGCCAGGTGCAGGGGCTCACGCCTGTCACCCAGTGCTTTGGGATGCAGAGGCGAGAGAATGGCCTGAGCCCATGGTATTGAGACCAGCCCGGGCAGCTACGGAGACTTCATCTCTATAAAACATCAACAAAATGAGGAGAGCATGGTGGCACACTCCTGTTGTTTGGACCACTTGGGATGCCACAGCAGGAGGATCTCAGGAGCCCACCCAGTGGAGGCCAAGGTGGCTGTGAGCAGGCCCCTGCACTCTGTGCTAGGCAACTGAGCGGGACTTAACTCAGAATGATAATACCAACCACAACCAGCACAGCCACAGGTCAGACTCTGGGACTCAGCCTGCCATCCTGGCCTTTTGGAATCTGAGGCAAGTGGATGCCCTGAGTCTGCAGGTTTGAGACCAGCCCAGCACACTGGGTGAGACCTTGCTCAGGCATCAAAAAGAAATCCAAAGTTTAGCCAGGCGTTGTAGCTCTGGCCTGTGGTTCTAGCCCCTCAGGGACCAAGGCTGGAGGATCGCCTTAGCTCAGCAAGTGGAGTCCACAGTGGCTGTGAGCATGAACCTGCACTCTGGCCTGGATGAAAAGGAGGGATTCCGATTTCAAATAGTAATAATCACCACCACTGCCACCACCACCATCCCCACCAACCAGCATGAGGTTTCACCCTCAGGGATGGGGAAGTAAAACTCACTTTTTCTCCTGTCATTTGCAGGAGATTTGAAAGGTCACCACTGGGCTTGTCTGTCCCGTGCATTCCGCCATGCATCACAGAAGGCCTGCCTCCAACCTCCACACTCGTGCCCCACAGAAAAGACATGCCTGAGCTCACAGAACAGAAAATCCTGTGTTAGGGAGGACGTCAGGCACAGTGTGATCTAGACAGTCCAGCAACACCGCCATCAGCCCAGTTTCCCATCGCCTGATCTGCCACCTTTGTGTGGCAGGAGAGTCACTTCCTCTCCCGATCACTCCATCATCCCCGACCATGTGGACCTTTCCCTAGGGAACCATGGACGCTCGTCGTGATGCACTTGTGAGGCATCTTTTTTTTGCTGGAGTCTCCATCAGCCTGCTTGGGGTGTGATAGCACGATCGTGGCTCCTGGGGCCTCCACCTGTGGGACTGAGGCAGTCTCCAGCCTCTGCCCCCGAGCAACTGGGACTACGTGGGCCACCATACCTGACGCAATTTTGGATACCTCTCGTTGAGACGAGTTCTAGCCACATCAACCAGACTGGTCTCCGACTCCTGGACACAGGCAGCTTCCTGCCTCAGCCTCCCAGGGCACGGGGCTGATGGTTGTGGGCCACGGCGCCTGGCCTGAACTCGCAATTCCTGTCATCAGGGGTGACACAAAGGAATGACCGGGACAGAGCCCATCACATCCCATATATACAGGATGGCAGGTGCCACCACGCAAGACACCAGTGTTTGCATACTGGGGATCGATGAGCTCTCGCTACATGGCCCAAGATTGTCTTGAGTTTCTCGGTTCCAGCATTCCCCCACCTCAGCTTCCCTAAGCCACAGCCCAGTTTTCTGCCAATCCACCATCTTTTGGTAACTCAAGGAACAAGGCTGGGGCATTCTTCCCAAATAATCCGTCTGTTCATGATGATCCCAACTCCATACACAAATGGATGCTCTTCTTTGTTTCCTTTCTTCCTTTTTTTCTTTGAGTCAGAGTTCACTCTGTCACCAAGCCTGAGGATGGTGTCTCACTCCCAGATACTGCAGTCTTGGTCTGCCGGACTCTGCCGAGCCTTTCCCTGGCCTTCTGAGGAGCCAGAATGACAAGCACTTGCCAACACGCCCAGCACATTTGGGATGGAGGGTAAAGACAATGTCTTGCTGAGGTGCCTGGGCAGGTATCTGCCTGTGGCCTCCAGCTGGCCGATTGACTCAGTCTCCCAAAATGCTGAGATGACGAGGCTGAGTGTCCAAGCCCGACCTCAATCCTTCATCAAAAATGAAGCAGAACACCTAGCGAGGCAACCCACATCCAGAATCTCAGCAGTCTGGGAGGCCGAGGAGGGAGGATGGCTGGAGTCCAGTTGCTCAAGTCAGCCCGTTTTTTTTTTTGGCTGGAGTCCAGTTGCTCAAGTCAGCCCGGGCCACGCGGGGAGACCTTGTCTCTGCACCCACTCATACAGGAGGCCTGCTGTCATCCTAGCCACTCCAGTAGCTGAGGCAGGAGGATCGCAGGAGCCCATAATTTTGAAGCTGGCGGAGAAGGTGGTCGTGTCCCTGGGCCCCAGCCTTGGCCACAGAGCCAGATCATTTCTCCAAAAACATCAGAATTGTACACAGATTCTCAACTGCATGTGGTGTGTTTGAATGGCAAATGACTTTAAAGCCATACTAAATGGGACTGGGCAAAGAAATGTCCTCGGGTGAGGAATATCCCCAGGATTCCTTTGTGGAAGGTCCTCATTGCCAAGTCAGAGGACCAGTATGCCTGGGGAACATTTCTCACCTTGGAGAGGAGAGTGGGCAGGAACCCACACAGGGAGCCTCGGGAACTCACACACCATAGCAGGGGCAAGGATTGGGGGGTTTGGGTCTGGAAGGTGCCAAACTTGGGGGACCCTAACATGTGGGGGGGACAGGGGGAGGACTCAGGGCAGAGGGTTTGCAGAAGAATGGATTTCTTTTTTTTTTTAATTGAGTTGTAGTCTCACCCTTTCACTTACACTGGAGTGCAGTGGCCATTCCCGACAACCGCATCCTCGACCTGCTGGGCTCTGGCAATCCTTCCACCTCAGTCTTCCAAGTAGCTGGGACTAAAGGCATGCACTACCACGTCTGGCTAATTTTTTTATTTATTGTAGAGATGAGTTGCCCAGGCAGGTCTCGAACACGTGGGCTCAGGCAATCCACTCACCTCAGCCTCCCAAGGTGCGGGATTACAGGCTGAACCTCTGAGCCTGGGTTGGATTTCTTTCTTTTTTCTTTCTTTCTTTCATTTCTTTCTTTCTTCCTTCCTTCCTTCCTTCCTTTCTTCTTTCTTTAAATCATTCTTTTCTTTCCTCACTAGGTTGACAAGGTTGCTTTCAAACTGCCCAATTCAGGGCATCCTCTCGGCCTGGGCTTCCCAAACTGCTGTGATCACAGGCTTTCCATTTGGTCAACATCTTGGTCTTCCTGTCTGATCTTTAAATCTGAGTCATAGGTGATCCTTAGGCCGAGGCCTGGATTATGCTTGGGGCCGAGGTGTGGGCTTGCTATGGTGTACAGCCTGGTCTTGAGCACCTGGGCTCTGGTCAGTTGCCCATCTCGGCCTCCCTGAGGAGACAGGCGTGAGTCGTCCAGCCATCCCCCACCCCCCGAAAGTTTAAGAGTCACAACTATGCTTTCCCCGAGTTGAACCCTGGGAGAAGCTAGCAGATCCATCCTGGAAACGAGGCGGGTGGAGGGTTGGGCGCCTGGCAGAGACAAGCCCCTGTTCCAGGCACTACCTTGGGGCAGGATTGGTGGACAACTCCAGCTGTCCTGTCCAGTTTCCAGGGTCGTCTGAAGGGAGTGGAACGGGCAGTGATGCCTTGAGTGGGATGGAAAGGCTGAGTGCAGTGGCTCATGTCTGTCACCCCAGTGTTTTGGGATGCTGAAGTGAGAGGATAGACTGAGTCCCTGGGTTCGAGACCATCCCAGGCAGCTTGGCTAGACCTCGAATCTACAAGATACCAACAAAATAAGCTGAGTGTGGTGGCACATGCCTTTTGTTTGGGCCACTTGGGATGGTGCTGCAGCCCAGCCAGTTGTGGCTGAGGTAGTGAAGAGCGGGCCCCTGTGCTCTCATCTGGGGGACAGAGCAGGACTCCAACTCAGAGTAATAATTCCAACCACCACCACCACAACCACAACCTGGGCTCAGGGGCTCTGCATGGCATCCTAGCCCATCAGAGTCCAAGGCAAGTGGACAGCCTGAGCCTGCAGGATCAAGACCAGCCCAAGACACTGGGTGAGACCTTGTCTCAGCCATCAAAAATAAATACAAAGATTAACCAGGTGTGGTGGCACAGGCCTGTGGTTCCAGCCACTCGGAGGGCCAAGATGGGAGGATCTCCAGAGCCTGACAGGTGGAGTCCACGGTGGCCATGAGCATGCCCTTGCACTCTGGCCTGTGAGACAGAGTGGTATTCCAATTCAAGTAGTAGTAATCACCAACACTGTCACCACAAACACCCCTACCACCCAGTACAAGGAGTCACCTTTAGGGAACGGGGTTTTAAAGGCACTTTATTGCCTGTCATTCATGCCATGTTTCAAAGGTCGCTACCAGGCATATCTGTCCTGCACATTCGGTCAGGCGTCCCAGAAGGCCTGCCTCCAACCTCCACACACATGCCCCATGGACAAGATGTGTGTGAGCTCATGGAACAGATGGCCTCAAGTTAGGGCAGACGTGGGCACAGTGCAATCAAGACGGACCAGCAAGTCCACAGCCAGCCCGGATTTCGGGATCCCAGTCTTCACCTTCGTGCAGGGGGAGGGTCACTTCCTCTCTTAATTACTCCATCATCTCCCAACCGTGAACCTTTCCCTGGGTAGCCATGGACGCTAGTCATGACGCACGTGGGAGGCCTCTTTTTTTGTTGGAATCTCCATTGGCCCACGTGGGTCATGGTGCTACGATCATGGCTCCCAGGGCTTCGACCTGTGGATCTCAGGCAGTCCTCTGGCCTCGGCCCCCGAGCAGCTGGGACTATGTGGGCCACCGCACCTGACTTGATTTTGGATACCTCTCGCTGAGACGAGGTCTGGCCACATTGCACAGGTTGGTCTTGGACGCCTGGGTTCAGGCAGCCTCCTGCCTCATTCTCACAGGGCACGGGGATGACAGCCATGGGCCAGGGTGCCTGGTCTGGACTCACACGTTCTGTTGGTGGTGATGACACAAAGGAATACCCTGTGACAGAGCCCACGACATCCCGTGTAGCCAGGATGGTGGGTGTCACCACACACCACTCCAGGTTTGTGTTCCAGTGAGTGATGAGATCTCGCTATGTGGCTCATGCCTGTCTCAAGTTCCTGGGCTCCAGGGATCCTCTGCCTCGGCCTCCCAAAGCTGCAGCCTGATTGTCTGCCAATCCATCATCTTTTAGGAACTCTAGGACCAAGGCTGGGGCCTTGTTCCCAAATGATCTGTCTCTTCATGATGATTCCAACTCCATACACAAATGGAAGCTCTTCTTTTTTTCCTTTTTTCCTTTTTCCCTTTTTTCCTTTGAGTAAGAGTCTCACTCCGTCACCCAGGCTGAGGGCTGTGGCTCACTCCTGGCCACTACAGCCTTGGACCGCATGACTCTGGTGAGCTTTTCCCTAGCCTTAAAAGGAGCTGGAATGACAGGCATGTGCCACCACGCCTGGCTCATTTGAGATGGAGGGTAGAGATGAGATTTACTTAAGATGCCCAAGTGGGTCTCAGCCTGCAGGCTTGGACTGACCACTGAATTTCTTTGTTTCATTCTATCTTTCTTTCTTTCTTTAACTCTTTCTTTATTTCTTCTCTTTCTTCAATAGGTTGCCCTTTCTGATCTCAAACAGCCCAACTTGGACCATCCTCTTGGCCTGGGCCTCCAAAACTTCTTTGATCACAAGTTTCCATTTCGTCAACATCCTGGTCTTCCTGCCTGGTTATGAACTCTGGACCAATGGTGATCCTCCCTCTGAGGCCTGCCCTCACCGAAGGTTTTCTCTGTTTTGCTTGGGGTTGATGTGGGGGCTTGCTATTGTGTCCAGCTTGGTCTCGAGCTCCCAGGCTCTGATCTTCCTGCCTCACCCTCCCCGAGTGCCAAGGAGACAGGCATGAGTGGCCCAACCATCCACGACCCCCTCAAGGTTTGAGAGTCATGCCCTCCCTTTCCCCAAGGCAGTCCCTGGGAGGAGCAAGTGCATCATTCCTGGGGAACTAGGTGGGTAAAGGAGTGGGTGTCCTGGTGAAGACATGTCCCTGTGCCAAGTGCTCCCCCCAGAGAGGGCTTGGTGGGAGAATCAGGCCATGCTTTAAGGGGTCCAGGATCATTGGAAGGGAAGGGGCCAGGTGCAGGAGTTCATGCCTGTCATCCCAGCATTCTGGGAGGCCGAGGCAAGAGGATGGCCTGGCCCTGGAATCAAGACCAGCCCGGGCACCTTGGCAAGACCTTATTTCTACAATAAACCAAAAAATGAGCAGAACGTGATGGCACATGCTTGTCGTTCTGGCCACTCAGGAGGCCACAGCGGGAGGATCACCAGAGCCCTGTCGGTGGAGGCCATGGTGGCCAAGAGCAGGTCCCTGCCCTCCAGCCTGGGTGACACAGTGGGACTCAGACTCAGAATAACAATACCAACGACCACCACCACCACAACCACAGACCACAGGCCAGGCTCAGGGGCTCAGCTTGGCATCCTGGCCTTTGGGAGATCAAGATTAGTGGATGGCCTAAACCTGCGGGTTCTACACCAGCCCAGGAAACTGAACAAGACCTTGTCTCAGCCATAAAAAGTAAATCCAAAGATTAACCTGGTGTGTTGGGACAGGCCTGTGGTTTGAGCCACTCAGGAGGGCTGAGGCTGGAGGAACACCTGAGCCCGGTAGATGGAGCCTGCGGTGGCCATGAGCATGTCCCTGTGCTCTGGCCTGGAGGACAGAGTGGGATTTCAACTCCAAATAATAATAATCACCCACCACCACCACCCTTGACACCCAGCGTGAGGAGTCACCCTCAGTGATTGGAGTGGAAAAGGAACTTTCCGGCCTATCATTTGTGGGAAGTTTGAAAGGTGGCAACTGGGCATGGCCATCCCGTGCCTTCAGCCACATGCCTCAGATGGCCTGTCTCCACCCTCCACATTCTTGCTCGATGGCAAAGACCTGTTTGACATCACAGAACAGATGGACTCATGCTAGGGCAGCCATTGGACACAGAGCGAGCAAGGGAGTCTGGTAACACTGCGGCCAGACCAGATTCCGTTCACCCTGTCTGTCACCTTCGGGCATGGGGAGGGCTCCTTCCTCTGCAGATCACTCCATCAACCCCCACCCACACAGATCTTTTCCTGGGGAGCCGTAAACACAAACTGTGACACATGTGGGAGGCATCCTTTTTGTTGCCAGAGTCTCCATCGGACAGTCTGGGTCCCTGCAGCACATTCATGGCTCCCAGGGACTCAACCTGCGGGACTCAGGCGGTCCTCCTGCCTCAGCCCCTTAGCAGCCAGGACTTCAGGTATCATCATACTTTTCTCGATTTTGAGGACCTATCACCGAGATGAGGTATGGCCATGTTGCCCAGGTTGGTCTCCAGCCCCTGGGCTCAGGCAGACATCTGCATCAGCCTTCCACGGTGCAGGGCTAACAGCCGTGAGCCACAATGCCCAGCCTGGACATGAACGTTCTCTAGGTGGTGGTGATGAAGAGGAATATCCCAGGATGGGGCCACCACGTCCCATGTAGCCTGGACTACAGGCTCCACCACGAACAACTCCAGTGTTGGCATTTCGGGGAGCAATGATGTCTTGCTATGAGGCCCAAGCTATTACCATGTGGACCTTTCTCTGGGGAACTGTGGACACCTTTCATGACAATCGTGGAAGGCTACTTTTTGGAGGTCTCCATTGGACAGCCTGGGGTGTGGAAGCAGTAGGCTCAGGAGGTCCCCACACCTTGGTCCCTGAGCAGTTGTTACTCCAGGGGCCACCATGCCTGACTCAATTATGTGGCCCTCTCACCTGGATGAGGTCTGTCCACATCTCCAGGGCTGGTCTCCCAACCCATGACTCAGGCAGCCTCCCGCCTTGGCCTCCCAGGGCATGGCATGGGTCTGACAGCAGTGAGCCATGGTGCACGGCCTGGATTCACACGTGCTGTCAGTGGAGGTGATGCAAAGCCACACCCTGGGATGGAGGCCACTGCATCCCATGTAGCTGTGACCACATGTGCCACCATGAGCTACTCGAGTGTTTGATTTCCAGGGAGTGACAAGGTCTCGCTACATGGCCCAGGCTGGTCTTGAACACTTGGGCTCCAGCAGTCCTCCACCTTGGCCTCCCAAAGCCACAGCCTGAATGTCTGCTGATTCACTTTCTTTTGGGTACTCTATGCCCAAGGTTGTGACCTCCTTCCCCAATGATCTTTGCTTGTTCACGAAGATCCCAACTCCATACAAAAATGGATGAACTTTTCTTTCCTTTTTGAGTCAGAGTCTGGAGGGCGGTGGCTTGCTCATGGCAACTGCAACCTTGGACCAGCAGATTCTGGCAAGCCTTCCTCCACTGGTCTTCTGAGGAGCCTGAACCACAGGCATGCACCACCATGCCCTGCCTATTTGGGATTAAGGGTAGAGATGAGGTCTTGTCAAGTTGCCTGTGTGTGTCTCGGACCCGTGTGCTCGAGCCGGCTGCTGGCCTTGGTCTCCTGACACGCTGGGATGACAAGGTTGATCTCTGAAACACAGCCTTGATCCTTCATCAATAACAAATCAGAAGGTCAGGTGCGGTGGCCAAAGCTGGGGATCCCCATGCTTTGGGAGGCCTTATTGGGATAAAGGTTGTAGCCTAGGAACTCAAGAACTGTCCGGGAAATGCAGGGAGACCCTGTCTCCACACCCATCCAAATAGTGGGTCCCATCGTCCTGGCTGTGGGGGGGGGACGCACCAGACACCGCGATTTCGAGGCTGGCAGTGAACGATGGAAGTGTCCCCAGTCCCCATTCTGGAACACAGAGACAGACCCCGTCTCCAATAACATTAGAATCATACAGATTCTCAACTGCGCGTGGTGTTTTCAAAGGGTGACTGACTTTAGAGCAAGAAAAAATGGCACTGGGGGAAGAAATATCCCCGGGTGATGGAAGTGTCCCCGGCCTTTCTTGGCATAAGGTCCTCATTGCTGAATCAGAGGGCTGGCCTGCCTGGGGCACATTTCTCACCCCAGATAGGAGAACCGGCAGGAACCCCATCAGGGAGTCACAGGAACTCCCACACTAAAGCAGGGGCAGACATTTTTGGGAGGTTGGGGCTGGAAGTTGCCAAACCTGGGGACCCTCATGTGTGGGGAATGGAGGGGAAGGACTGAGGGCAGAAGGTTTGCAGGCAAATTGATTTTCTTTACTTCGATTTTCTCTTTCTTTCTTTCTTTCTTTCTTTCTTTCTTTCTTTCTTTCTTTCTTTCTTTCTTTCTTTCCTTTCCTTTCCTCACTAGGTTGCCCAGGCTGCTCTGAAACTGCCCAACTTGGGCCTTTCTCTCAACCTCGGCCTCCCAAATTGCTGCAATCACAGGCTTTCCATTTGGTTGGCATCCTGGTCTTCCTGCCTGGTCTTAAACAGTGTGCCTGAGGTGATCCTCCAGCCGAGGCCTGCCTTCACCCAAAATTTTCTGGGTTTTAATTGGCATTGAGGTGGGGGCTTGCTGTGTTGTCCAGCCTGGTCTCAGTTCCCAAGCTCCGGCCATCTTCCTGTCTCGGCCTCTCTGAGTGTTGAGGAGACTGCATGAGTTGCCCTGCCGGTTCTCCACACTGTGGTTTGAGAGCCACACCCTCCCTTTCCCTGAGGTGACACCTAGGAGAAGCAAGCAGATACACCCTGGGGATTGAGGTGACTGGAAGGGTGGGTGCTCTGGTGGAGACATACTCCTGCAGCAGGCGCTCCCCTGGGGCAGGCTCAATAGCGACTCTGGCTCCCCTCTCTGCGGTCCTGGGTCATCTGAAGGCCTCTTGGTCTGGTCCCGAGAGTGGTGGGAAGGCTGGGCAGGAGTCATGCCTGTCAAGCTGGAGCTTTGAGAGGCTGAGGTGAGAGGATGGCCTTAGCCTCTGGGTTCGAGACCAGCCCAGGCAAATTGCCAAATTGGTGAGACCTGTCTCTACAAGAAACCAACAAAATGAGCTGAGCGTGGTGGTGCATGCCAGTTTTTCCAGCCACTCCTGAGGCATTGGTGGAAGAATCTCCAGAGTCCAGAAGGTAGAGGCTGCAGTGGCCTAGAGCGGGTCCTTGTGCTTCAGCAAGGGTGAGAGAGTGGGACTCCGACTCAGAATAATAATACCAGCCACCAACACCACAACAACAGGCCAGGCTCAGGGGAACAGTTGGCATTCTGACCCTTCAGAGGCTGAGGAGAGTAGACAGCCTGAGCCTGCAGGTTTGAGACCAGCCCGGGACACTGGGTGAGATCTCATCTTGGCCATCAAAAGTAAATCCAAAGAATAACTGGGCTTGGTGGGACAATCATGTGTTTCTAGCCACTCGGAGGTACAGCATGGCAGGTGGAGTCCATGGTGGCCTTGAGCATGCTGTTGTGCTCTGGCCTGGGGACAGAACAGGATTCTGACTCTGAATAATAATAAACTCCATCACCACCACTCCCATACCTGCCACCCAGTGTGAGGAATCACCCTCGGGGATGGGAGAAGAAAAGACACATTCCTGGTTGTCGTTCGCGGGAGGTTTCAATGTTGGCCACTAGGGATGTCCATCCCGGACCTTCAGCCATGCATCCCAGAAGTCCTGCCACCACCTTCCACAGTGGCTCCCCAGGGCAAAGACCTGTGTGAGCTCATGGAACAGAAGGCCATGAGTTAGGGTGGCCGTTGGGCACAGAACATTCAAGGCAGTCTGGCAACAGCACAGCCAGCCTAGATTATGGTTGCCTAGTTTTGCCACATTCGGGTGGGGAGAGGCCCCCTTCCTCTCCCAATCACAGCATTGTCCCAAGACCACACAGACTTTCCCTGGGAAGCCATGGACACCCATAGTGATGCACGTGGGAGGTATCTTTTTTGTCATTGGAGTCTCCATTGGCTGAACTGCAGTGCAGCAGCACTTTCGTGACTCCCAGGGCCTTAACCT
Organism: Carlito syrichta; assembly: GCF_000164805.1. Lineage (NCBI taxonomy): Eukaryota > Metazoa > Chordata > Mammalia > Primates > Tarsiidae > Carlito > Carlito syrichta. The sequence continues at coordinate 646,911 of NW_007251893.1, forward strand.
GAGGGGATCAAGTGATCTGTCTGCCTCGGCCCTCAAGCAGGAGGGACCCTGGGGCCACCACCCTTGACTCGATTTTGGGGACCTCTCACCGAGACATGATTTGTCTATGTCTCCTGAACTCGTCTCCCAACCTAGGACTCAGGCAGCCTCCCTCTTCAGCCTCCCTGGGCACAGAGTGGATGGCTGTGAGCCACAGTGCCTGGCCTGGACTCACATGAGCTGTCAGCAGAGGCAACGCAAAGGCACACTCCAGGAGGGAGGCCACCACATACCGTGTAGCTGTGATCATGTGAACCACCAGGAGTGACTCGATTGTTTGCGTTCCAGGGAGCAACGAGGTCTCACTACGTGGCCCAGCCTGGTCTCAAACTTCCAGGACCCAGTAGTATCCTGCCTCAGACTCCCAAAGCCATAGCCTGAATATCTGCTGATCCACCATCTTTTGGGAACTCTACGCCCAAGATAGTGGTCTCCTTCCCCAATAATCTCTGTCTGTTCATGATGATCTCAACTCCATACACAAATGGATGCTCTTCTTTTCTCTCCTTTTTTTTGAGTCAGAGTCTCACTCCGTTGCCAAGATGGAGGGCAGTGGCTCCTGACCACAGCAGCCTTGACCCGCCAGGATCTGTCATGACCCCCCACCGGCCTTCTGAGGACCCAGAATGACAGGCGCGTGCCTTCACTCCTCGCTAATTTGGGATGGAAGTAGAGATGAAGTCTCACTGAGTTGCCCGTGTGCATCTCAAACCTGCAGACTCGGGCTGGCCTCTGGTCTCAGCCTCCCAAAGCACTGGGATGATGAGGTTGAGTCCTCTAATCCGGCCTTGAAACTTCTTCGAAAACAAACCAGAAGGCTGGGCGCAGTGGCCCAAGCCTGAAATCCCAGCGATCTGGAGTTCTGAATCGGGAAGATGACTATAGATCAGGAACTCAAAGCCAGTCCGGGCCATACAGGGAGACCCCGTCTCCACACCCATCCAAACAGGGTGTCTGGCTCATGGTGCCCATCGTCCTGGCCACTCTAGAGGCTGAGATGGGAGGATCGCTGGAGCCCATGATTTTGAGACTGGCGCCGAATGATGGTCATGTCCCTGGACTCCAGCCAGGACCACAGAGCCAGACCCAGTCCCCCAAAACATGAGAATCAAACACAGATTGTCAACTGCGCATGGTGTGTTCAAAGGGCGACTAGCTTTAGTGTCAGAATAAATGAGACTGGGGGGAAGAAATGTCCCTGGGTGAGGGATGTGTCCCTGGCCTTTCTTGGCATAAAGTCTTCATTGCCAAATTGGAAGACTGACCTGCCTGAGCCCCATATCTCAAACCTGAGAAGAGAGCCGGCACTAACCTGGCCAGGGAGGGTGGGGAACTCCGGCACCAGAGTAGGGGCAGTCATTTGTGGAGCATTGGGACTGGAAGGTGCCAAACTTGGGAAAAACTCGTGTGTTGGGAGACGTGGGGGAAATGACTGAGGGCAAAAGTTTTGCAGGGACGGGATTTCTTTGTTGACTTAGATTTTCTTTCGACCTTTTTTTCTTTCTTTTTCTTTCTTTCATTCTTTCTTTCTCTCTCTCTCTCTCTCTCTCTCTTTTGTTTGTTCAGTAGGTAGCCCTGGCTGCTCTCAAACCATCTTACTCGGGCCTTCCTCTCGGCCTGGGTCTTTCAAACTGCTGCGAGAACAGGCTTTCCATTTGGTCAACATCTTGGTCTTCCTACCTGTTCTTAAAATCTGGGCTGGAGGAGATCTTCCTGCCGAGGCCTGCCCTCACGTTAGTTTTTTCTGCGTTTGCCTTGGAGTCCAGGTGGGGGCTTGCTATGTTGCCCAGCCTGGTCTCAGCTCCAGGCTCCAGCCATCTTCCTGTCTTGGCCTCCCCGAGTGCTGAGGAGACAGGCATGACTCAACAGCCAGCCCCCTCAGGATGGTTTAAGAGTCACAACCTCCCTTTCCCCAAGGCGGCCCTTGGGAGGAGCAAGCAGGTTTACCCTGGGGATAGAGGCCAGCAGAGGTGTGGGTGCCCCAGTGGAGACACCCCCCTGCACCAGGCACTCTCCTGGGGCAGGATCACCTGGTGATTCCGGCTGCTCTCTCTGGAGTCCCAGGTCATTAGAAGGGAGTGGGTCTCGCGATGGTGCCCTAAGAAGGGTGTGAAGCCCAGGCGTGGGTGTTCACACCTATTCACCCTGGTTATTTGGGTGGCTGAGACATGAGGATGGCTTGAGTCCCTGGGTCAAGACCAGCCCGAGCACCTTGGCAAGACATCGTCTCTACAAGAAACCAACAAAATGAGCCAAATGTGGTGGCACATCCTGTCATTCCGGCCACTCCGGAGTCCATGGTGGGAGGATTGTCAGAGCTCAGTTGGTGGAGGCTGTGGCTGCTGAGAGCAGACCCATGTGCTCTTCCCTGGGAAATAGAGTGGGACTCCAACTCAGAATAATAATACCAACCACCACAACCACAACCACAGGCTGGGCTCAGGGGATCAGGCTGGCATCCCAGGCCTTTGGAGGCCAAGGCTAGTGGATGGACTGAAACTGCGGGTATGAGACCAGCCCAGGATGGGTGAGATGTCATCTCGGCCATCAAAAATAAATCCAAGCATTAGCCCAGCATGGTGATGCAGGCTTGTGGTTCCAGCCACTTGGGGGTCTGAGGCAGGAGGATCACCTGAGCCTGGCATGTGGAGTGTGAGGTGGCCATGAGCATGCTCCTGTGCTCTGGCCTGGGTGACACAGTGGATTTCGGACTCCAAATAATAATAATAATCAACATCAACAACAACCCTGCCACCCAGCAGGAGGAGGCACTCATAGGGATGTGAGAGGAAAACGCACTTTCTGGTCTGTTATTCATGGGAAGTGTCAATGGTGGCCACCGGGCACATCCATCCAGCACCTTTGGCCATGAATCCCAGAAGTTCTGCCTCCACCTTCCACGCTTGTGACCCATGTCAAAGATGCATGTGAGCTCACGGAAAAGACAGCCCAGAGTTAGGGCGGCCATCAGGCACAGAGCGATCAAAGAGGTCTGGCAATGACCAGCCGAGCTTCCTGTTGCTCATTTTGCCACCTTTGCGTGGGGGGTGGGCCCCTTCCTCTCTGGATCACTCCATCATCCTCCACCCACACAGACCTTTCCGTGGGGAGTTGTGGACGCCCATCATGATGCACATGGGAGGAGTCATTTTTTTTCACTGAAATCTCCCTCTGCTTGGCTGGGGCACAACGGCACGAACATGGCTCCTAGGTTCTAGACCTGCAGGAGGCTGCGGTGATCAAGATCGGGCACTTGTGCTAAGAAGGGCCACGCAGCATGTCTCCAACTCAGTATAAAAATAGCAACCAATAGCACGACAACTACAGGTCATGCTCAGGGGCTCGTCCTTGCAACCCGGCCCTTCAGAGGCAGAGGCGAGTGGATGCCAGGAGCCTACAGGTTTGGGACCAGCCTGGGATACTGGGCAAGACCTCCTCTCAGTTATCAAAAATAAATCCAAAGATTAGCCGGGCATGGTGGCACAGGTCTCTGGTTCCAGTCACTCACGGGACCGAGGTAGGAGGATTGCCTGAACCCAGCAAGTGGAGTCCATGGTATCCATGATCATACCCCTGCACTTCGACCTGGATGACAGAGAGAGATTCCGACTCCAAATAATCATCATCACCACCAATACCATCACCATCAGCCCTACCATCCAGCCCGAGGAGTCACCCTCAGGGATGGGAGAGGAAAAGGCACTTTCCAGCCTGTCAGTCGTGGGAGGTTTCAAAGGTGGCCACTGGGCACATCGGTCCTGTGCCTTCAGCTGTGCCTCCTCAGGGATTGTCTCCACCCTCCACACTTGAGCTCCACAGCAGAGAAAGGTGTGAGCTCATGGACCCGATGGCCCTAAGTTAGGGTGTCTGTGGTGCACATAGGGATCAAAGCAGTCAGGTCACACTGCTGCCAGCCCAGCTTCCAGAAGCCCATGATGCCACCTTTGGGCAGGGGAAGATACCCATCCTCTCCTTATCACTCCATTGTCCCTCGCTCAAGTGGATCTTTCCTGGGGAACTGTGGACGTCCATTATGATGCATGTGGTAGGCTTCTTTTTCGGTGCTGGAGTCTCCATTGGATGAGCTGGGGCACGGCAGGATGATTGTGGCCCCCAGGGCCTGGATCTGGGGGCTCAGGTGGACCTCCCTCCTCAGCCCTCAAGCAGCCACGACTCCCAGACCTCTTGTTGAGATGAGATCTGGCCACATCGCCATGGCTGGTCTTCAAATTCTGGGCTCAAGCAACCTCCCACTTCAGTCTCCCAGGGTGTGGGGCTGACAGCCATGGGCCATGATGTCTGATGTGCTCTTGCACATTCTGTAGGCAGGGGCAACACAATGGAATGCCTCAGGATGGAGGCCATCACTTCCCTTGTAGCCAGGGCCACAGGCACCACCACGTGTAACTCCAGTGTTTGTGTTTCAGGGAGAGATGAGGTCTTTTTATGTGGCCCAGGCTGGTCTCAAATTCCCAGGCAGCAGCAATCCCCTGCCTCTGCCTTCCAAAGCCACAGCCCGATTGTCTGCTGATCCACCATATTCTGGGGACTCTAGATTCAAGGCTGATGCATCATTCACAATTAATCTCTGTCTGTTCATAATGATCCCAACTCCATACAAAAATGGATGCTTTTTTTTATTCCTTTATTCCTTTTTTCTTTGAGTCGAGGTCTCACCCATTGCCCAGGCTGGAGGGAGGTGAATTGTTCCTGGCCAATGCATGTTGAATTGCCGGCCTCTGGTGAGCTTTCCCCAGCCATTTGAGGAGGCTGAACGAGAGGTGTGCACCACCACGTCCAACTCATTTGGATGGAGGGTAGAGATGAGGTCTCACCAAGTTGCCCAGATGGGTATCAGCCTGTGGACTCGGGCTGGCCACTGGCCTCTGACTTTGAAAGGGCTGGGATGATGAGGTTGAGCCTCCGAGCCAGGACTCAATCCTTCATTGAAAACACACCAGAAGGCCTGGTGCAGCAGCCCACACCTGGAATCCCAGCAATCATGGAGGCTGAGGCGGGAGGATGGCTGGTGCTCAGGAGACCAAGGCCATGCTGGTTCACAGAGGGATACCCAATCTCCTCATGCAATCAAACAAGGAGTCTGTGTTCAAGGTGCCTATCATCCTGGCCACATTGGAGGCTGAAGTGGGTGGATTTCTGGAGCCCGTGACTTTGAGGCTAGTGGTGAATGACAATTGTGTTCCCTGGCCCAGCCTGGGCCACAGAGGCAGATCCTGTCTCCAAAAACATCAAAATCGTATGCAGATTCTCAATTGCGTGTGATGTGTTAACAGTGCAACTGGCTTTCAAGCAAGGAAACATGGGATTGTAAGGGAAGAAATATCCAGGGTGAGGGATGTGTCCCTGGACTTTCTTGGCAGAAGGTCTTCATTGCCGAGTCAGAGGGTCAGCCTGCCTGTGCCACGTTTCTCACCTAAGAGTGGACAGCCAGGAGGAACCCGGCAAGGCAGCCTTGGTAGCTACAACACCAAAGCATGATCAGCCACTTAGTGGAAGGTGGCCAGGAAAGTGCCGAACTTGGGGAACCCTCACATGTAGGGGGCAGGGGGGAAAGGAATGAGAGCAGAAGTTTTGGAGGAGAATGAATTTCTTTTCTCTTTCTTTCTTTCTTTCTTTCTTTCTTTCTTTCTTTCTTTCTTTCTTTCTTTCTCTTTCTTTCTTTCTTTTACTTCCTTACTAGGTTGCCTAGGCTGCTTTCAAACCATCCAACTTGTGCCATCCTCTCAACCTGGGCCTCCCAAACTGCTGCTATCACAGGCTTTCCATTTGGTCCACATCCTGGTCTTCCTGCCTGGCCTTGAACTCTGGGCCAGAGGTCATTCTCCCAACAAAACCTGCCCTCACCCAAGTTTTTCTGGGTTTACTTGAGTTTGAAGTTGGGGTCTTGTTATGCTCTCTAGCCTGGTCTCGAGATCCTGGGTGCTGGCCATCTTATGATCTCGGCCTCACTGAGTACCGAGGAGACAGATGTGAGTTGCCTGGCCATCCCCGCCCACCACCCACCCAAAGGTTTGAGAGTCACGACCTCCCTTTCCCTGAGGCAGCTCCTCAGAGGAGCATTTGAGTTGACACTTGGGAACGAGGTGGGTGGAGGTGTGTCACCAAGGCCGATACACAACCCTGAGCCAGATGCTCCCCCTGGAGAAGGCTTGATGAGCGACTCTGGCCACACTCTCTGGTGTCCTAGGTCTTCAGAAGGGAGCAGACCTCGTGGTGGGGCCCCAAAGGGGTGTGAAGGATGGGCACGGGGACTCACATGTGTTATCCCAGTGCTCTGGGTGGCTGAGGTAAGAGGATGAACTGAATCCCCGGGTTCGAGTCCATCCCAGGCCCCTTGGCAAGACCACCTCTCCAAGAAATCAAAAAAATGAGCCAAGAGTGGTGGTTCATGCTTGACGTTCTGGCCACTTGGTAGCCTGCAGCAGGAGGATTGCCGGAGACCAGTCAGTGGAGGCTGCAGTGGTCGAGAGTGGGCCTCTGTGCTCCAACCTGGGTGATAGAGTGTGTCTCCGACTCAGAATAATAATACCAACCACCACTACCACCAAATCCACAAGCCAAGCTCAGGGTTTCAGCCTGGCATCCCAGCCTTTCAGATACCCAGGTGAGTGGACAGCCTAAAATTGTGAGTTCAACACCAGCCCAGGCCACGGGGTGAGACCCCTCTCAGTCATCAAAAATAAATGCAAAGATTAGCCAGGCATGGTGGAGCAGGACTTGGGTTACAGCCACTTGGTGGGCCGAGGCAGAAGGATCACCTGAGCCCAGCAGGTGGAGTCCACGTTGGCAGTGAACATTCCCTTGTGCTCTGGCCTTGGTGACAGTGCAGTATTCTGAGTCCAAATAATAATCACCACCGCCACCACTATCACCACCACCCTTGACACCCAGCGTGAGGAATTACCTTCAGGGATGGGAGAGGAAAAGGCACTTTCCAGCCTGTCGTTCATGGGAGATTTCAAAAGTTGCCACTGGGTATCCATCCCATGCCTTGGTCACATGCCCAGAAGGCCAGCCTCCATTCTCCACACTTATGCCCCACAGCAAAGATGCGTTTGAGATCATGGAACAGACGGCACCGAACTAGGGAGGGGGAGGGCCCCTTCTTCTCCCAGTCAACCCATCATCACTCACCCACTCGGACCTTTCCCTGGAGAGCTGTAGATGCTCATTGTGACACACATGGAGGGCATGTTTTTTGTCACTGGAGTCTCCATCAGCGGGTCTTCAGTGTGTTGGTAAGATCATGGCTCCTGGGGCCTCTCACCAGTGAGTCTCAGGCAGTCCTCCCACCTCAGCCTCTGAGCAGCCAGTACTCTGACTCGATTTTGGGGACTTCTTGCTGAGATGACTCGATTTTGGGGACTTCTTGCTGAGATGACTCGATTTTGGGGACTTATTGCTGAGATGAGTTCTGGCAACAGCTGGTCTGTGACCTGGGGACTCAGGCAGCCTCTGACCTCAGCATCTCAGGGTGCAGGTCTGACTCCCATGAGACACAGTACCCATGCTGGTATTGCAAGTGTTTTTGGCAGGGACGATGCAAAGGCACGCCTCAGAACACAGTTTACTGTATCTCATGTAGCTAGGACCCTGGGTGCCACCATGCTCAATGTCAGTGTTTGCATTCCGGGGAGTGATGTAGTCTTGCTACATGATTCAGGCTGGTCTCAAACACCAGAGCTCCAGTGTTCCCCCACCTCAGCCTCCCAAAGCCACAGCCCTATTGTCTGCCGATTCACCATCTTTCTGGAACTCAAAGCCCAAGACTGTGATCTCCTTCCCAAATGATGTCTGTTCATGATGATCCCAACTCCATACATAAATGGATGCTCTTCTTATTTTTCCTTTATTCCTTTTTTCTTTGAGTTGGAGTCTCACTCCGTCACCCAGGGAGGAGAGTGGTGGCTCTCACCCAGCCACTGCAGCCTCATCCTGCCTGACTCGGGCAAGCCTTTCCTCAGCCTTCCGAGAAGCCAGAACAAAAGGGGCATGCCACCATGCCCAACTCATTATTGATGGAAGGTAGAGGTGAGGTCTCACTGAGGTGTCCAGGCAGGTCTCAGCCCACAGCTCAGGCTGGCCACAAGACTCAAACACCCAAAGCGCTGGGATGACAAGGCTTAGTTGCTGAGCCTGGCCTCAAAACTTCAAAGAAAACAAACCAGAAGACCTTAGACGGTGATACATGCCTGAAAACCCAGTGCTCTGGGATGCTTAGGCAGGAGGATGGCTGGAATCCAAGAGCCCAAGGCTAGTTCAGGCCAGCCCAGGCCACACTGGCAGACCCCATCTCTACACAAACAGGGATTCTTGGGACAAGGTGCCCATCATCCCAACCATACCGGAGGCTGAGGCACGAGGATCTCTGGAGCCTGCAATTTCAAGGTTGGTGGAGAACGTTGCTTGTGTCCCCGGGCCCCTTCCGGGGCCACAGAGAAATACCCTACCTCCAAAAACATCAGAATCGCACACAGATTCTCAACTGTGCATGGTGTATTCACAGGGCGACTGAATTTGAGGCGGGAAAAATGAAATTGGGAGGGCCAGAGGAACCCGGCCAGAGAGCCTCATGAGCTCCCACACCAAAGGGGTCAGCCATTGGTGGAGATTGGGGCTGGAGGGTAGTGAGCTTGGGGGACCCTCATATGTGGGTGAGCAGGGGGAAAGACTGGGGGAAGAAGGTTTGCAGGAGAGTGGATTTCTTTCTTTTACTTTCTTCCTTCCTTCCTTTCATTCTTTATTTCTTTCATGCTTTCTTTGTTTCTTTCTTTCTTCTTTCATTTCTTTCCTCACTAGGTTGCCCATGCTGCTCTCAACCACCCAACATGGGCTATTGTTTCGGCCTGGGCTCCAAACTGCTGCAATCACATGCTTTCCATTTAGTCAACATCCTAGTCTTCCTGCCTGGTCTTGAACTCTGTCCCAGAGGCGATCCTCTTTCCGAGGCCTGCCATAATCCAAGATTTCCTGGATTTTGCTTGGGTTTGAGCTCAGGGTTTGCTATAGTTTCCAGCCAGGTCTCGAGTTCCCGGGCTCTGGCTATCTTCCTGTCTCAGCCTTCCTGAGTGCTGAGACGAGAGTCATGAGTTGCCCAGCCGTTCTCACTTCCCCGAAATTTTGAGAATCACCTCCTCCCTGAGACAGTGCCAGGGAGAAGCGACCATGTCCAATCTGGGGAACAAAGTGGGCAGAGGTGTGGTCCCCCCAGCCGAGACATGCCCCTGCTCCAGGTGCTCCCCCGGGGAGGGCTCAGAAGACAACTCTGGTCACCCTCTCTGGGTTCCCAGGTCATCAGAACGGAGTTGGCCTCATGGTGTGGCACCGAGAGGGGTGTGCAGGCCTGGCATATGTGCTCATGCTTGACACACCGATGCTTTGGGAGGCTGAGGCAAGAGAATGGCCTGAGCTCCTGGGTTCAAGATAAGCCTGGGCAACTTGGTGAGACCTTGTCTCTACAAAGGTCAAATAAGTGAGATGAGCATGGTGGTACATGCCTGTCGTTCTGGACATTCAGGCAGCTGCAGCTGGAATATCACTGGAGCCCAGACGGTGGTGGCCACAGTGGCCGAGAGTGAGCCTCTGCCTCCAGCCTGGGTGACAGAGCATGACTCCAATTCAGAATAATAATAACCACCACTACAACCACAGACTGGTCTAAGCGGCTCAGCCTGGCATCCTGTCCCTTCAGAGGTTGAGGTGTGTTGACAACCTGAGCCTGCAGGTTTGACACCAGTCTGGGACACTGGGCAGGAGGATCATCTAAGCCCTGCAGGTGGAGAACGTGGTGGCCGTGTGCATGTCCCCTCACTCAGGTGTGGGTAACAGAATGGGATTCCAACTTCAAATAATAATAATCACCACCACCGCCATGACCACCATGCCTGCCAGCAAGCTCGAGGAGTCACCCTCAGGAATGGAAGAGGAATTTCACTTTACCCCCTGTCATTTGCAGGAGGTTTCAAAGGTGGCCACCGGGTACGATCATCCTGCGCCTTTGTCCATGCATCCCAGAAGGCCTGCCTCCACCCTCCACCAACATACCCCATGGCATAGACACTTGTGAGCTCATGGAACAGGTGGCCCCAATTTAGGGCAACCGTTGGGCACAGAGCAATCCAAGCGGCCAACTCAGGTTCCAGTCACCCGGTCTGCCACCTTTGAATGAGGGGAGGAATGCTTCCTCTCCCAATCACTTCATCATCCCCTGACCACACGGATCTATGACTTGGGGAACCGTGGACACCCGTAGTGATGCATGTGGGAGGCATATCTTTTGACGCTGAGCTCTCCATCAGCCTGGCTGAGGCGCGACGGCATGATCATGGCTCCTGGGGCCTATATAGGCGGGACAGCAGTCTTCCTGCTGCGGCCACCAAGCAGCTAGGACTCTGGAGGCCACAATGCCTGACTCAATTTTGGGAAACTCTCACAGAGACAAGGTCTGTAGACCTCACCCAGGCTGATCTCCCACCCCTGGTCCAAGGCAGCCCCCCGCCTCAAGCTCCCAGGGCACGGAGCTGATGGCTGTGAGCCAGGGTGCCCAGCCTGGACTGGCAAGTTCTGTCATTGGAGGTGATACAGATAAAGACCCGGGATAGAGGCCGCTGCATCCCATGTAGCCAGGACCATGGACGTCACCAGGCAAGACTCCAGTGTTTGCCTTATGGGGAGCAATGAGGTCTCACTTTGTGGTCCAGGCTGGTCTTGAACTCCCGAGCTCCAGTAGTCCTTCACCTTGGCCTCCCAAAAGCCACAGCTCCATTGTCTGCCGATCCACCAAGTTTCGGGATCTCTAGACCGAAGGCTGGTGCCTCCTTCCCAAATGATCTCTGTCTGTTCCTGATAATCCCAACTCCATACACAAATAGATGCTCTTCTTTTTTTTTTTCCTTTTTTCTTTTTCTTTGTGTTTGAGTCTCATCCATCATGCAGGTTGGAGGCCTTGGCTCACTCCTGGCCATCACAGCCTCAGCCCACCAGCCTCCAGCAAGTCTTTCCCCAGGCTTCTGAGGAGCTGCAATGACAGGTACACATCACCACGCCCAGTTATTTGGGATGGAGGGTAGAGACGAGTCTGGCTGAGGTTCCCAGGGGTGTCTCAGTCGGCGGGCTTGGGACAGCTGCTGGTGTCCACCTTCCAAAGTGCTGGGATGACAAGGCTGAGCACCAGAGGTTGGGGCTGGAAGGTGCCAAGCTTGGGGAACCCTCACATGTCATGGTCATTGGGGGAAGGAATAAGGGCAAAAGGTTTGCAGGAGAATGGATTTCTTTCTTGCTTGCTTTTTTCTTTCTTTCTTTCTTTCTTTCTTTCTTTCTTTCTTTCTTTCTTTCTTTCTTTCTTTCTTTCTTTCTTTCTTTCTTTCTTTCTTTTATTTCTTCACTAGGTTGCTCAGGCCACAATCAAACTTCCCTAATCAGGCAATCATCTCAGTCCGATCATGCTGTCATCACACAGCCACATGGAACATTCCTTGAGGAGCCATGGACGCCAGTTGTGACACACGTTGGAGGCAGCTTTTTTGTTGCTGGAGCCTTCGTAGGCCAGGCTGGTGCACGGCGGCATGATTGTGCCTTCTGGGGCCCCAAGCAACCTGGACTCTGGGGGTCACCACGCCTGACTCGATTTTGAGGGCCTCTCGCTAAGATGAGGCGTGGCCTCATCCCCCAAACTGGTCTTTGACCCTGGGGACTCAGGCAGCTTCCCACCTTAGCCTCCCAGGGCATGGGGCTCATTACCATAAGCCTTGACGCCTGGCCTGTACTCACACATGCTGTCAGTGGGGGCAACGCAAAGGCACACCCTGGAATGGAGGCCACCACATCCTGTGTAGCCAACACCGTGTGCACCACCACACGCCATTCCAGTGCTTGCATTCTGGGGAGCAACGAGGTCTCGCTACTTGGCCCAGACTGGCCTCAAACTCCCAGGCTGCAACAGTCCCCTACCTCAGCCTCCCAAAGCCACAGTCCGGTTGTCTGCCGATCCACTGTCTTTTAGGAACTCTAGGCCCAAGACTGGGTCCTCCTTCCCAAATGATTACTGTTCACAATGATCCCATCTCCATACACAAATGAATGCTCTTCTTTTTTTTCCTTTTTTCTTTTTCTTTGAGTCAAAGTCTCACTCCTTGGCCCAGGCTTTATGGTGGTGGCTTGTTCTGAGCCCCCGCAGCCTCAGTCTGCCAGGCTCCGGTGAGCCTTTGGCCGTACTTCTGAGGAACCGGATCGACAGTTGCATGCCACCACACCCGGCTCATTTGGGATGGAGGGAAGAGAAGAGGTCTTGCCGAGTGTCTGGGAAGTTATTGGCCCATGGGTTCAGGCTGGTCACTGACCTGGCCTCCGAAAGAGCTGGGAGGATGAAGCTGAGCCCCTTAGCCTGGCCTTGATCCTTCATCAAAACAAACCAGATGGTCTGGCATGGCAGCCCACGCCTGGAATCTCAGCCCTCTGGCAGGCTGAGGAGGGGGATGCCTGGAAACCAGCAGCCCAAGACCAGCTCAGGCCATACAGGGAGACTCCACCTCCACAGCCATCTAAACAGGGGTCTGGGGTCGAGGTGCCCGTCATCCAGACCACTCCAGAGTCTGAGGTGGGAGGATCACCGGAACCCATGAATTTAAGCCTGGCTATGAACAACAGTCTGACCATGGGCACCAGACTGGGCCACAGAGCTAGACCCTGTCTCTAAAATCATCAGAATTGTTCACAGAATCAAAACTGTACATGGTGTGATCACAGGACGACTGACTTTAGATCAGGAAAAATGGGATTGCAGAGGAAGGAATGTCCCTGAGTGAAGGATCTGTCCCTGGCCTTTCATAGTGGATTGTCCTTGTTGCCAAGTCGTAGGGTCAGCCTGCCTGGGGCACATTACTAACCTCGGATAGGGGAGCTGGTAGGAACCTGACCAGGGAGCCTGGGAACTCCCACACCAAAGCAGGGGTAGCCACTCAGGGTTGGGTTAGGGCTGGAAGGTGCCGAGCTTGGGGGACCCTAACATGTGGGGGGGAGGGGAGAAGGAATGAGAGAAGAAGGTTTGCAGGAGAATGGATTTCTTTCTTTCTTTTCTTCTTCCTTTCTTCCTTCTTTCCTTTCTTTCTTGTGTTCTTTCTTTCTTTCTATCTTTTCTTTCCCCACTAGGTTGTTCAGACTGCTCTCAAACCACAAAACTAGGGCCATCCTCTCAGCCTGGGCCTCTCAAACTGCTGCAATCACAGGTTTTACATTTGGTCAACATCCTGGTGTTCCTTCCTGTTGTTGAACTCTGTACCAGAGGTGATCCTCCTGCCGAGACCAGCCCTCACCCAAGGTTTTCCGGGTTAAGCTTAGTGTCGAGATGGGGGCTTTCTATGGTGTCCAGCCTGGTCTCGAGTTCCGAGACTCTAGCCATTTTGCTGTTTTGACCTCCATGAGTGCCAAGGAGACAGGATTGAATGGCTGGGCCTTCCCTGCCCCTGCGAACTTTTGATGGTCATGCCCTCCCTTTCCCTGAGGTGGCCCCTGAGAGGAGTGAGCAGCTTCAACCTGGGGAATGAGGCAGTAGGATGGGAGGGTGCCCAGTTGAGACAAACCCCTGAGACATGTGCTCCCCACCAGGGAGGACTCGACTGGCGATGGCAGCCACCCTCTTTGGGGTCCCGGGTCATCAGAAGAGAGTGGGTGTCAGGGTGGGGTCCTGATGTGGATGTTGAGGTGGGGCACGGGGGCTCATGCCTGTCATGATGGCACTCTGATAGGCCGAGGTGAGAGGATGGACTGAGCCCCCGAGTCCAAGACTAGCTTGGGCACCTTGGTGAGACCTTATCTCTATAAGAAGTCAGAAAAATGAGATGAGCTTGGTGGCACATGCCTTTCCTTCTGGCCACTTGGGAGGCCACAGTGGGAGGATTGCCATAGCCCAGCCTGTAGAGGCTGCAGTGTCTGAGGGTGGGCCCCTGTGCTCCAGCCTGGGTGAAAGAGTGGGACTCAAACACAGAATAATAATACCTACCATCACCACCCCCACAATCACAGACAAGTCTCAGGGGCTCAGCCTGGCATCCTGGTGCTTCAGAGGCCCAAGTGAATGGATGGCCTGAGCCTGTGGATTTGACACCAGACTGGGACAAAGGACAAGACCTCGTCTCGGTCTTCAAAAATAAATCCAAAGTGTAGCTGGAGGTTGTGGCACAGGCCTGTGGTTCCAGCCACTCAGGGAGTGGAGGCAGGAGGATCACCTGAGCCCGGTAGATGGAGTCTCTGGTGGCCGTGAGCATGACCCTGCTCTCTGGCCTGCATGACAGAGCAGGATTCTGGCCCCAAATAATAAAAATTACCATCACCACCACCATCACCACCCCTGCCACCCAGCACGAGAAGTCACGCTCAGGAATGTGAGAGGAAAAGGCACTTTTTGGCCTGTCATTTTTGGGAGGTTTCAAAGGTGGCCACCAGCACATCCAGCCTGCAACATTCATCATGAGCACTAGAAGGTCTGCCTCCTCCCTTCATACTTGTATCCCATGACAAAGATGCCTGTGAGCTCACGGAATAGAAGGCCACAAGTTAGGGCAGCCATTGGGGAAAGAGTGATCAAGATGGTCTGGCAACATCACGGAGAACCCAGGTTTCTGTCACCAGGTCTGCAACCTTCGGGCAAAGGGAGGGCCTCTTTGTCTCCCAATCACTTATTCATCAGTCGTCCATGCAGAACTTTTACTGTGGAATCCTGGTACCCCATCATGACACAAGTGGGAAGCATCTTTTTTGATGCTGGAGTCTCTGTCGGCCGGGTTGGCTCACGGCAACAGGATCGTGGCTTTGGGGCCTCGACCTTCGAGCCTCAATCTGTCTGAAAGGGCGTGGGGCTGAGGGTCATGAGCCACAGTGCCTGGCATGGACTCAATCATTCTGTTGGTGGGGGCGTGGTTGTCCCTGGGATGGAGGACACCGCATCCTGTGTAACTGGGACCCCAGGCACTACCACGCACAAACCCAGTGGTTGCATTCTAGGGAACAATGAGAACTTGCTAAGTGGACCAGGCTAGTCTCGAACTCCCAGGCTCCAGTGGTTCCCCACTTCGGTCTCCCAAAGCCACCGTCTGATTGTATACTGATAATCCGTCTTTTGGGAATTCTAGGCCCAAGATTGGGGCCTCCTTCCAAAATGATCACTGTGTGTTCACAATGATTCCAACTCCATACACAAATGAATGCTCTTCTTTTTTTAATTTTTTCTTTGATTCAGAGTCTCACTCTGTCACCCAGGATGGAGGCCAGTGGCTTGTTTCTGGCCACCACAGCCTTGGCAATGTAGGCTCCCATGAGTCTTTTCTCGGCTGCCAGAAGAGCCAGAATGACAGTTGTACACCACCATGCCTGGCTCATTTGGGATGGAGGACAGAGACGAGTCTCACTGAGGTGCCCGGGTAGGCCTCGGCTCACAGGCTCAGGCCGTCCACTGGCCTCAGCCTCCCAAAGTGCTAGGAAGGTAAGGCTGAACCCCAGAGCCAAGCCTCGATCTGTCATCAAAAACAAACCAGAAGGCCTGGCGCGGCTGCCTACATTTGGAATCCCAGCACTCTGGGATGCCAAGGCAGGAGGATGGCTGAAGTCCAGGGGCCCAAGGCCAGCCCGGGCCACCCAGGGAGACCTGTTTCCACACCCACCCTACAGAGGGTCTAGAGTCAAAGTGCCTGTCATCCCAGCCATCCAGAGGCTGAGGCAGGAGGATTGCCGGAGCCCACAATTTTGAGGCTGGCAGTGAAGGACGGTCGTGTCTTTGGGCCCCAGCCTGGAGCACAGAACCAGACCGTGTCTCCAAAAACATTAGAATGGTACACAGATTGTTAACTGCACATGGTGTGTTCACACAGAGACTGGCTTTAGAGCCAGAAAAAATAGGACTGGGGAGAAGAAATGTACTCAGGTGAGAGATGTGTCCCTGGTCTTTCTTAGTGGAAGGTCCTTGTTGCTGGGTCAGAAGGCAGACCTGCCTGGGGCACATTTCACAGCTCAGAGAGGAGAGCCTGCAGGAACCCATTCAGGGAGACTTGGGAACTCCCACAGCAAAGCAGGGGCAGCCATTTGGGGGTGGTTGAGTTTGAAAGGTGCTGAGTTTGGGGGACCTTCACTTGTTAGGGGGGAAGGACTGAGGGCAGAAGTTTTGCAGGAGAATGTATTTCTTTCTTTGATTTTCTCTCTCTCTCTCTCTCTCTTTCTTTCTTTCCTTGCTAAGTTTTCCTGGCTGCTCTCAAACCACCCAACTTGAGCCATCCTCTTGGCCTGGGCCTCCCAAACTACTGGGATCACAGGCTTTCCATTTGATTGACATCCTGGTCTACTGGCTGGTCTTGAACTCTGGGCCTGAGGCGATTCTCCTGCTTGGCATGCACTCACCCAAGGATTTCTGGTTTTTGATTGCAGTCGAGGTGGGGACTTGCTATGGTGTCCAGCCTGGTCTGGAGCTCCTGGGCTCCAGCTGTCTTCCTGTCTTGGCCTCCCCAGGTGCCAAAGAGACAAGCGTGGGTCACTCAGCCATCCCTGCTCCCCTGAAGGTTTGAGAGTCATGCCATCCCTTTTCCCATGGCTGCCCCAGGGTTGAGCTAGCGTGTTCACCCTGGGGAACAAGGTGGGAGGAGGTGTGGTCTCCCCAACGGAGACACGCCCATGTGCCAGGCACTCCCCATGGCGAAGCTGGGCAGGCAAATCTAGCAACACTCTCCGGGGTCCCACGTCCTCAGAAGGGAGAGGACCTCACGGTGGGGCCCCGAGAAGGGTGTTGAGGCCCAGCACGGAGGCTCATGCCTGTCTTCTTGGTGTTCTGGGAGGCCAAGGTGAGAGGATGACCGGAGCTCCCAGGTTCGAGACCAGCCCAGGCCACTTGGACAGACCTCATATCGAAATGAAGCCAAAAAAAGGAGCTGAGCTTGGTTGCGCAGGTCTTTCATTCTGGCCCCTCTGGAGGCTGTGGCCTGATGTTCTGAAGAGCCCATCTTGTGGAGTTGGCAGTGGCTGAGTGCGATTCCAGGTCATTTGGAAACACAGGTGAGTGGATGGCCTGAACCTGCACTGTCAACACCAGCCTGGGACATGAGGTGAGACCTCATCTCGAGCATCAAAAATAAATCCAAATATTAGCCTGGCCTGATGACCCAGGCCGTTGGTTCAGCCACTTGGGGGGGGCGAGGTGGGAGGATTGCCTGAGGCTGTCATGTGGAGTCCCCAGTGGCTCAGAGCATGCCCCTGTGCTCCAGCCTGGATGACAGAGCTGGATTCCGACTCCAAAAAATAATGACCACCACCATCATCACCCCTGCCACTCTGCACCAAGAGTAACCCCCAGGGATAGGAGAGAAAAAGGTTTTTTCCATCCTGTGGTTTTCGGGAGGCATGTCCGTCCCATGCCTTTGGTCACACGCCCCAGAGGGCCTGCTTCCACCCTCCACACTCGTGCCCCACAAAGATATGTGCGAGATCAAGGAACAGACGTCCCAGAGCTAGGGTGGCCTTCAGGCACAGATTGATCAAGGTGATCCAGAAATGCCACGGCCAGCTGAAGTTCTGGTTGCCCTGTCTGACACCTTTGGGCAGGGGAGGCCCCTTCCTATCTTGATGACTCCATTGTCCCTTGCCCACATGGACCTTTTGCTGGGGATTCATGAAGGTCCATCAGGACGCACATGGGAAGTGGTTTTTTTTGTTGCCAGAGTCTGTCTGTGGGGCTGGGGCACAGAGGCATGATCGTGGCTCCTGGGGCCTAGAACTGTTCAGCTCATGTGGTCCTCCTGCCTCAGCATCCACGCAGGCAGGACTCTTGGGGCTACCAAGCCTGATTCAATTTTGGTGACCTCTCACCAAGATGAGGTCTGGCCACATCTCCTCTGCTGATTTCTGACCCCTGGGCTCAGGCAGCCTCTCATTTCGGTCTTCCAACACTATACACACATGGATGCTCTTTTTTTTCCTTTTTTCTTTGAGTCGGAGTCTGACTTTGTCACCCAGGTTGAAGGGTTGTAGTTTTCTCTCGGCCACTGCAACCTAAGCCCGCCAGGTTTTGGTAAGTCTTTCACCCACCTTCCGAGGAGAGGGAATGACAGGCACGCACCACCATGCCCAGTTCGTTTTGGATGAAGGGTAGAGAACAGGTCTCACAAAGGTTCCCCAGCAGGTTATCAGCCCACAGACTTGGGCCGGCAGCTGGCCTTGGCTTCCCAAAGTGCTGGGATGATGAGGCTGAGCCCCCTAGATGTGCCTTGATCCTTTGTTTAAAATGAACCAGAAGGCCTGGCATGGCGGCTCACACCTGGAATCCTGGCAGGCTGGGAGGCAGAAGCAGGAGGTCAGCTAAAGCCCAGGAGTCCAAGGCAGCTTTTGCCATGCAGGGAGACCCCCATCTCCATGTCCATCCAAACAAGGGTTCTGGGCTTGAGGCACATGTCACCATGGCCATTCCAGAGACTGAGGCAGGAGGGTCACTGGAGCCCATAATTGCAAGACTGGTTGTGAATGATGGTCCTTTCCCTGTGCCTCATGCTGGGTCACAGAGCCAGACCCTGTCACCATAAACATGTGAATCATACACAGATTCTCAACTGCACATGGTGTGTTCACAGCACGACTGGCTCTAGAGACAGGAAAGCGGAATTGGGGGAAAGAAATGTCCCATGGTAAGGGATGTGTCCCTGGTCTTTCTTGGTGAAAGATCCCTGTTTCCAAGTCAGAGGGTCAGCGAGCCTGGGGCACATTTCTCAACTCGGAAAGGAGAGTCGGCAGGAACCCGGCCAGGCAGCCACGGGAACTCCCACACCAAAGTGGGGGCAGCCTTTGGGGGGGTTGGGGGCTGGAAGGTGTCGAGCTTGGGGGACCGTCACATGAGCAGTCAGAGGAGAAGGACTGAGGGCAGAAACTTGCAGGAGAATGGATTTCTTCTTTCTCTCTCTCTCTTTCTTTCTTTCTTTCTTTCTTTCTTTGTTTTCTTTCTTCACTAGGTTGCCCAGACTGCTCTCAAACTGCCCAACTCAGCCAACCTCTTGGCCTAGGCCTCCCAATCTGCTGTAATCACAAGCTTTCCATTTGGTCGACATCCTGGTCTTCCTTCCAGACCTTGATCTCTGGGCCCTAGGCGATTCTCCTGCTGACACCTGCCCTCACCCAAAGGTTTCTGGGTTTTGCTTGGGGTCAAAGTGGGGCTTGCTACTGTGTCCAGTTTGGTCTCGAGCTCCCAGGATATGGCCATCTTCCCATCTCGGCCTCTCTGAGTGAAGAGGAGCCAGATGTCAATAACCTTGCCATCCCCATCTCCTAGAAGGTTTGAGAGTCATGATCTCACTATCCCTGATTAGAACCCAAGCAGGTCCACCTTGGGGAATGAGTAGGGCAGAGGACTGTGTGTCCTGGCAGAGACAAGCCCCTGTGCCAAGCACTTCCTGTGGGTGAGGTCTCAGCAGGCGATTTCATGCACCCTCTCTGGGGTCCCAGATCGTCAGAAGGGAGCGGGCCTCATAGTGGGAACCTGAAGGGGCTGTGGAGGCCGGGCTAGGGTGCTCAAGCATGTCATTCCAGCACTCTGGGAGGCCGAGGTGAGAGGATGGCCTGAGACCCCGGGTTCGAAACCAGCCCGGGCACCTTGGCGAGACCTCATTTCTATAAGAAGATTTAAAAAATCATCCTAGCATGGTGGCGCACACCTGTCATTCTGTCCACTTGGGAGGCTGTGCCAGGAGGATTGCCAGAGCTCATCTGTTCAAGGTCACGGTGGCCAAGAGCAAGCCCCAGCACTCCAGCCTGGGTGACATAGTGGGACTCATACTCAGAATAATCATAACAACCACCAGCACCACCACAGCCACAGGCTGGGATCAGAGACTCAGCCTGGCATCCTGGCCCTTTGAAGGCCCAGGAAAATGGACGGCCTGAGGCTGAGGGTTTGACACCATCCCAGGACATGGGGCAAAACCTCTTTTCAGCAATCAAAATTCAATCCAAATATTAGCCGGGCATGGTGATGCAGGACTGTTGTTCCAGCTACTCAGGGATCCAAGGTGGGAGCATCACCTGATTCTAGCAAGTGGAGTCTGCAGGGACCATGAGCCAGCCCCTGCACTCCAGCCTGGGCAACAGAGTGAGATTCTGACTCCAAATAATAATAATCATGACCAGCATCAACATCAACACCC
The DNA here is from genome assembly GCF_000164805.1 of Carlito syrichta. Classification (NCBI taxonomy): domain Eukaryota; kingdom Metazoa; phylum Chordata; class Mammalia; order Primates; family Tarsiidae; genus Carlito; species Carlito syrichta. The sequence goes on from NW_007251893.1 coordinate 667,133, forward strand.
CTGGCACCCAGTGCGAGGAGTCAACACAAGGATGGCAGAGGAAGAGGCACTTTCTGGCCTGTCATTCACAGGAGGTTTCAACATTGACCACTGGGCACATCCATCCCGCACCTTAGGCCATGTGCCCCAGAAAGACTGTCTCCAACCTCCACACTCATGCCCCACTGTAAAGATGCATGTGAGCTCACAGAACAGACGGTCCCTGCTAGGGCGGCCATCAGTCACAAAGCGATCAAGGTGGTCTGTCAATGCCAGAGCCAGCCCAGGTTCTGATCTCCCGGTCTACAAATTTTGGGCACCCTTCCTCTCCTGATAACTCCATAATCCCCCACCCACACGGACCTTTCCATGGGGAGCAGTGGATACCCATTGTGACACATGTAGCAATCATCTTTTTGTCACAGGAATCTCCATCGTCCAGGCTGGGGGGTGGGGCTGCATGATCGTGACTTCTGGGGTCCTGACCTGCGGGGCTCAGGCAGTCCTCCTGAGCCTTGGTTGCTAATTTAGGGGCAGAGTTCCCAGGTATCAATAATTCAAGAAACCAATTATCTCAGTCATTTGCCATTTTGGGAAGACAATAGGTGCTACCAGTTATCATAGCTTTTGTACAGGAGTTTAAACAACCCAACATATCAAGGGATCATTCTTATTTTTTAGGTAAACTAAAATATATTGGAGGAGAACTAGAACTACCTGAAAAAGAAAATTATGATTAATAACAGTTTTGACTTGTGATGAAAAAAGAGTGGGGCCTCCTAATAAAGAGAAATGATAAAAAAAAAAACAGTAATAGTCTCAACATTCCATGTAACATGCTGGAACACTGGAGGGTTTGAAATATAACACCGATACGATTTTGCTGAATAAATACAACCCACCTGGCACACTATAATAGCCAGCATAGCAACAAAAACAGTAGAAGGAGTGAGAGAAGTGTTTTTAGAGTGAACCAAATACTCATCATCGTGAGTGAGCACCTTGATTTGCCCCAATGTGGGCAGTCTGCACTGTCTAGTCAAAATAGCTTGATGGTAACATCTGGGTTGAGGAGTGGGAGACAACAAATGATTGGATGTCTTAGGTCGAGTTGTTGGAGGTTGAAGTGGTTGTTGAATGGTGAGATCTTTCATCTTTGGCACCAACACCTTCTCTTCGTCATCTGCATCCAACTCAGACTGATGGTGTGATTTAAGTCCCGTATGGATGTACCTTGACGAGGGTGGGGAACTGGACATGTCTAATTAGACGTTTTGGTGCCCAAATAGAGGAGGGAAATCCTGGGGAAAACACAAGCATATTCTCTCCTGCATGTTAAAAGGACATCTGGTCCCTTCCATTGACCTGTAAAAAGACCTTTCCATTTTAACATTGGTTTAACAGTATTCTCAGTACTCCAAAGTCTTATCATCACTGAATGTCCTTGAGGGTCCAAATTGAGATGATTAATTACAAACATAGCATGATTTACGGTATGATGGGGAGAACTCTACCTGAATTCGACTTCATGCAATTTAATTATTTGATTTTTTGACTATTGATGGGCTCTCTCGACTATAGCTTGACCTTGAGGATTATACGGAATTCCTGTAGAATGTGAGATGCCAAACTGGGAACAAAACGACTGAAAAGCTTTTGATGCATAAGCACGAGCATTATCCGTTTTTAATTGTTTAAGAATACCCACCTGTGAAAAACAAAGGAATAAATGTTGGACTGCATCTTTATAGTCTTCCCAGTTCTGGGCGAGGCTAAAATTACATGGGAAAATGTACACATCATCACATGTAGAAATGACAATTTTCCAAAACTCGAAATGAGTAGCATCCATTTGCCACAAAACATTAGGTTTTAATCCACAGGGATTAATGTCTGAAGGGAGGGAGTTATTAGAAGGACACGAAGTACAATTTTTTATCCTTTCTCCAGCCATTTTTCTTGGAATGTTAAACTTGTGCCTTAAAGCTGCAGTGATAGGATGATGAATTTTATGAGATTGCTGAGCTTGATTGACTAAAGAATCTACAAGGAGAGGGCACATGGCAGATTTTGTCAAGGCATCTGCTAATTGATAACCTTGATGTAAAGGTGCAGGGAGTTCTGAATGAAATCTAATATGACCTATGAAAAATGGTTAGTTTCTAACAATTATTAGTTGCTGTAGTTCGATAAGTAAATCAAGAATAGTTGTCTTATTAACAGGAATGGTGGCTGTTTTAATATGAGGAAACAGCCCTTTTATATAACAGGAATCAATATAGAAAGACAATTTTCTCCTCTTAAATCAGAAGGGCAAAAATCACAATCCCTCCCCCCTGGAGACACTTGCTGGAAGTTTTTTTTTTTTTTTTTTTGAGTTGGAATCTCACTTGGCCACCCAGACTGGAGTGCCGTGGCTGCTCCCAGCCACCGCAGCCTCGCCTGCTGGGCTCTGGCAATCCTTCCACCTCAGCCTTCTGAGTAGCCAGAATTACAGGCATGTGCTACCACGTCCAGCTGATTTTTTTATTTATTTATTGTAGAGATGAGGTCTCGCTGCCCAGGTGGGTCTCGAACCCGCAGGCTCAGCCAATCCACTCACCTCAGCCTCCCAAAGGCGTGGGATTACAGGCTGATCCACCGAACCCAGCTATGCTGGAAGTTTTTTGACGCAAATGGACAAATTTAAATTGTATGGATATTTTTCTTCATGAAACCTAGGTGCTTCTTCTTTTAAGTTTTCCTTATCTTCAGGGGGTAGAGGATCATCATCAACAGGGGCTAACATTGCCTGGGAGGGAACAGGGGTTAGTAAGGGAGTTCTTTCACCTGGTTCCTCTTTTACTTTAATAGGCATTTTATCAATCTTTTGTTGTGGATGAAGACATCTTTAATTATATTCCATAATGCAAAAGTATCTACAAGCACTTGTTCCAGACTGCAAAGAGTGTAATATAGTTTCAATTTTTTCCCAAAACTTTGTCCATGTTTCTAAATTACCGATATCTTCTTCAGGGAACCAGGGACAATTTTCTTGCACAAATGGAGAAAATGAGATAATCGTGTAGGGGGAAATTTATTTATATTGGGGGGGTTGGAGTCTCACTCTGTCACCCAGACTGGAGTGCAATGGTCACTCTTGGACACTGCAGCCTAGATCTGCTGGGCTCTGGCGATCTGTCCACCTCAGCCTTCCGAGTAGCCAGAACTACAGGAAAGTGAGCTCAGGCAATGACTCACCTCATGGTCCCAAAGTGCGGGATTATAGGCTGAGCCACCGAGCCCGGCATAGAGGAAACTTTAATTCCTCTTTTAGAAAGCATATGCATCAAAATACTTATGAACAATTTTCTTACTTTAAATCGACTCTGGCCCAGGATTACATCATGGCTCTAAAACTGCTAACGCTTCCTAGCTCTTCTTGCCTCTACAGAGGGTTGTGCAGCACCCTAGGTAAATTCTGATTCCATCTGATTAAAGTAAGACTTAACCTTCAGGTCCCTGTTTGGGCACCACTTGCTGGAGTCCAGATCCAAAAGGTCAGGGTTTTCTGAAGGAGGAACAGCATCAATGTAGGAGAAAACTTGGACACTGACTCTTTTGCTATGCAGGACAGATGCTCATTTATTTTTCTTTTCAAGTTCTTTTCATGCTTTTAGTTGCATACAGTTTGGCCTTCAAACCCAGATGTATTTATTTTGTTTTTATCATTGTCTTAAATGCAATGAAATACTGTCTGTCTTCCCTCAAATTTGTGACAATGTATCCACTAATAGAATCTTTAAAGCATGTAATTATTCACAGCATATTTTCTCAAAGTATTAACCCTAAACATCTAAACTTTTAACAACTTAATACTTAACATATGTTTTCCTAACATTTTATTTTTTTTCTAAAAACAATTACAAAGCCTTTTCTACTATTTCAACTTTTCTATATTAATCACGTACACTAAAATGCAAAAAGTATGTGTCTACTTCAAATATAGGGCCATCCTTCTGTTTTCTTGCATAAATGGCCACACCTAAAATTGAAACACTCGTAATCCTCACAACAACCTTTTTCGTTATGCTAAAAATACCTATATAATACTTCACATTAGCAAAATGAAAACCACTTCCCCAAAGCTCTTTAATTAGCAACCAACTTAAAAAACTGAAACTAATAAGCCTATTGTGATAACAAACATGATGTTTATAATTTGTGTATATAGTCCCCTGAGAGGGATAAAGAGAACACTGATGCACATTCAACCCAAGCCTCTCAGGATAGGAGAGGGCCATGTGCAGTTTTTAACCATTTTTGGGGTTCAAACACCAAAAGGGTGGGAACAGAGAAACTCAAGTGGAGTGTCATATCTTGGCAGAAAAATTTTCATATCACTAACTGCTTGTTTCTACTAATAGATACTTTTATTGGACTACTATTTTTTTGCATCCCCCAACTCTTTGGATAGGAATGGCAAACATAAAAATATGAGTATAAGAAGCAGGGAAAATTGCAGCCTAGAGTGAGCCTGCAACCTGGAGTCTACAGGCTTACGGACACTGTCAACATGAAAGCCTCTGAGGCTGGTTCCTGACACCAAGTCATCAGAAGGGAGTGGGCCTCCCAGTGGGGCCTAGAGAGGGGTTTGGAGGTCAGATGCCGATGCTCATGCCTGTCATCCTGGAATCCGGGAGGCTGAGGCAAGAGGATGGCTGGAGCCTCCAGATTCAAGACCAGCCCGGGCACCTTGGCGAGACCTGGTCTCTACAAGAAGCCAAAAAATGAGCCCCAGCATGGTGGTGCCCACCTGTCGTTCTGGCCACTTGGGAGGCCGCAGTGGGAGGATCATCAGAACCCAGTTGGTAGAGGCCCTGGAGGCAGAGAGTGGGTCCCTGAGCTCTGGTCTGGGTGAAAGAGCGAGACTCTGACTGAGAATAATAATACTAACCTCCACCACCACCACAACCACAGGCTGGGCTAAGGAGCTCAGCCTGGCCTCCCGGCCTTTTGGAAAGCCAGGTGAGTGGATGATCTGAGACTGCAGGTTAAACACCAGCCTGGGACATGGGGAGAGACCTTGTCTCGGCCATCAAAAATAAATACAAAATTAGCAGGCCTGTGGTTCAAGCCACGCACGGGACCGATGCAGGAGGATTGCCTAATCCCGGCAGATGCTGTCCGTGGTGGCCATGACCATGCCCCTGCACTCTGGCCTGGAAGAAAGAGTGGGATTCCGACTACAAATAATAATAATGACCACCACCACCACCACCCCTTCCATCCAGAATGAGGAGTCACTCTCAAGGATATGAGAGGAAAAGGCACTTCCCGGCCTGTTGTTGAAGGAGGTTTCAAAGGTGGCCACCAAACATGTCTGTCCTGCACCTTCAGCCATGTGCTGCAGAAGGCCTGACTCTACTCTCCACACATGCCTGGGTTGGTCTCCAACCCCTGTGCTCAGGCAATCTCCTGCTTCGAACTCCCAGGGCATGGGACTGACTGCCATGAGCCACGGTGCCTGGTCTGGACTCTCACGTTCTGTTCATGGGGGTGATGCAAAGGAATGCCTTGGACGGAGGCCACCACATCCCATGTAGCTGGGACCGAAGACACCACCATGAGTGACTTCAGTGTTTGCATTCTGGGGAGCAACGATGTCTTGTTACATGGTCCAGGCTGGTCTCGAACTCCTGAGCTCCAGTTGTACCCTGATTTGGCCTCCCACAGCCACAGCCCAATTGGCTGCTGATTGACTGACTTTTGGGAACTCCACGACCAAGACTGGGGCTTCCTTCCCCAATGATCTCTGTCTGTTCACGATTATCCCAACTTCATACACAAATGATTGCTCTTCTTTTCTTTCCTTTTATTTTTTTTATTTTTTGAGTTGGAATCTCACTCCTCACCCAGGATGGAGGGTGGTGGCTTGCTCCCAGCCAGTACAACTTCGGCCCTGTGGGCTCCAGCGAGCCATCCCCCACAGGCCTTCTGAGAAGCCAGATCAACAGAGGTTGAGACCCCTAGACTGGCCTTGATCCTTCATCTAAAATGAGCCAAAAGGCTGGACGGGGTAAACAATGCCTGGAATCCCAGCACTCTGGGAGGCTGAATCGGGAGGATGGTTGTATCCCATGAGGTCAAGGCCAGCCTGGGCCTTGCAGGGAGACCAGACCCTGTCTCCACACCCATTCAAAGATGGGGTCTGGGGACATGGTGTCCATCGTCCCATCCACTACAAAGGCAGAGGCAGGAGGATCATTGAAGCCTGTGATTTCGAGGTTGTTGCCCCAGCCTGGGCCACAGAGCCAGAACATTTCTCCAAAAACAGCAGAATCGTACACAGATTCTCAACTGCACGTGGTATGCTCAAAGGGCGACTGGCTTTAGAACCAGAAAATGTGGGACATGGGGGAAAGAAATGTCTCTGGGTGAAGGATGTATCCCTTGCCTTTCTTGGCATAAGGTCCTCCTTGCTGAGTCAGAGTTCTAGGCTGCCTGGGCACATTTCTCACCTCGTAGAGGAAAGTCAGCAGGAACCCAGACAGGAAGTCTCTGGAACTCCCACACAAAAGCTGTGGCAGCCATTAGGGGGGTTGGGGATGTAAGGTGCCGAGCTTGGGAGACCCGCACATGTGGGGAGAATGGAGGTGGAAGGACTGAGGGTAGAAGGTTTTCAGGCAAAAGAATTTCTGTGTTGACTTACATTTCCTTTGTGACTTTCTTTCTTTCTTTCCTCTTTTCTTTCTTTCTTTCTTTCTTTCTTTCTTTCTTTCTTTCTTTCTTTCTTTCTGTCTTAATGTCTTTTCTTTTCTTTCCTCACTAGGTTGTCCAGGTTGCTCTGAAATCACTCAACTTGGGTCATCCTCTCTGCAAGGGCCCCTCAAACTGTTGCCAGGTGTGGTGGCAGAGGCCTGTGGTTCCAGACACTCTGGGGGCCGAGGCAGGAGGATTGCCTGAGACCAGAAGGAAGAGTCTGCAGTGGCTGTGAGCATGACCCTGTGCTCCATCCTGGGTGACAGAGTGAGATTCTGACTCCAAATAATAATTATCACAATCACCACTACCACCAAAACCCCTGCCACTTAGTGCGAGGAGTCACCCTCAGGGATGGGAGAGGAAATGGCACTTTCCAGCGTGTTGTTCATGGGAGTTTTCAGTGGTGGCCACCCAGTATGTCGATCCCGTGCCTTGGGCCATGCACCCCCGAAGGCCTGCCTCCACCCTCCACACACGTGCCCACACCAAAGAGGTGTGTGAGCTCATGGAACGGATGGTCCCGAGCTAGAGCGTTCATCGTGCACAGAGCAATCGAGCACTCCATCAACGCCACAGCCAGTACAGGTTTCGGTCACCCAGTCTGCCACCTTCAGGATGGCATCAGCCCCTTCTTCTCCTGATCACTCCATCATACATCGCCTACACGGACCTTTCCCTGGGGAGCCGTGGATGCCTGTCGTGATGCATGTGGGATGTATCTTTTTTATCTCCGTAGTCTCCATTGGCCAGGCTGGGCAATGGCAGTATAATCATGGCTCCTGGAGCCTCGACCTGATGGACTCAGGCTGTCCTCCTGTCTCAGCCCCGAAGCAGCTGGGACTCCAGGGGCCACCATGCCTGACTCAATTTTGGGAACCTCTCACTGAGATGAGGTCTGGCCATGTTGCCTGGGCTGGTCTCCGACCACTGGGCTCAGACAGACTCCCGGTTCTGCCTCCCAGCTTGACGGCTGTGTGTCACAGTGCCTGGCCTGGACTCACACGTTCTGTCAGTGGGATGACACCAAAGAGAGCCCCATGATGGAGGCCACCATATCCCATGTAGCTGGGACAGTGGGCACCATCAAACGTGACACCAAACGTTCCAGGGAGCATCAAAGTCTTACTACATGGTCCAGGATGGTCTCAAACTCCCAGGCTCAAGCAGTCCCCACCTCGGCCTCCCTAAGCCACAGTCCGAATATCTGCTGATACACTGTGTTTGGGGAATTCTAGGCTCAAGGCTGGGGACTTCTTCCCAAATGATCTTTTTCTGTTCATGATGATCCCAACTCCATAGACAAATGGATATTTCTCTTTTCCCCCCTTTTTTCCTTTATTTCTTTGAGTTGGAATCTTACTACATTTCCCAGGCTGGAGGACCGTGGCTTGCTCCTGGCCAAGATGCCTTGGTGTGCCAGGCTCCAGAGAGCCTTTTCCTGGACTATTGAGGAACCTAAATGACAGGCTCGCACCACCACACCTGGCTCGTTTGGGATGGAAGGTAGAGACGAATTCTGTCAAGTTTCCCAGGCAGGTCTCAGCCTGTGGTCTAGGGCTAGTCCCTGACCTCGGCCTCCAAAAGCCCTGAGGCTGAGCCCCTGAGTATGGCCTCAATCCTTTATTGAAAATGAACCAGAAGACATGAGGCAGAGGCCCAAGCCTGGAATCCTAGTGCTCTGGGAGGCTTAGGCGGGAGGATGGCTGGAGTCCAGGAGTCCAAGGCCAGCCTAGGCCAGCCCAGTCCACGCAGGGATACCCCATCTCTGAACACATCTAAACAGGGGATCTTGAGTCAAGATGCCTGTCATCCCAGCCACACCAGAGGCTGAGGTGGCAGGATCGCCGGGGCCCGCAATTTTGAGGCTGGCAGAGAATGACGGTTGTCCCCGGGCCCCAGCTGGGGTGACAGAGCCAGACCTTGTCTCCAAAAACATCAGAATCGCACACAGTTTCTCAACTGCGTGTGGTATGTTCACAGGGCGACCGAATTTAGACCCAGAAAAATTGAGATTGGGAGAGTCAGAAGAACCAGGCCAGGGAGACTCAAGAACTCCTGCACCAAAGGAGGCCTCCATTGGGGGTTTTGGGTCTGGAGGGTGATAAAATTGGGGGATCCTCATATGTAGGGAAGGCAGGGGAAAGAATCAGAGAAAGACGATTTGCAGGAGAATGCATTTATATCCTTCCTTCCTTCCTTTCTTTCTTTCTTTCTCTCTTTCTTTCTTTCTTTCTTTTCTTTTCTTTTCTCACTAGGTTGCCCAAGCTGCTCTCAAACCACGCAACTTAAGCCATCATCTTGGCCCGTGCTTCCCAAACTGCTGCAATCACAGGCTTTCCATTTAGTCAACATCCTGGTCTTTCTGCCTGGTCTTGAACTCTGGGCTGCATACGATCCTCCCATCAAGACCTGCCATCATCCAAGGTTTGCTTGATTTTGCTTGGGTTCTAACTCGGGGCTTGCTATGGTGTCCAGCCTGGTCTTGAGCTCCTTGCCTCAGGTTATCTTCCCATTTTGGCCTCCCTGAGTGCTGAGGAGACAGTTGTGAGTTGCCCAGCCGTCCTCGCCCCCTGAAGGTTTGAGAGTCACACCCTCCCTTTCCCCATGGTGGTACCAGGAAGGAGTGAGCAGGTCCAACCTGGGGAATGAAGTAGGCAGTGTTGTGGGTGCACCAGTCGAGACACATCCCTACACCAGGCCCTCCCCTGGGGAGGGCTCTGGGGGCAACTCTGGCCACTCTCTCTGGGTTCCCAGGTCATAGGAAGGGATCTGGCCTTGTGGTGGGGCCCCGAGAGGAGTGTGGAGACCTGGCATGGGGGCTCATGCCTGTCACCCCAGTGCTTTTGGAGGCCAAGGCAATAGGATATCCTGAGCCACAGGGTTCAAGATCGACCCAGGCACTATGGAGAGACCTTTTCTCTACAAGAAGCCAAATAAATGAGCTGTGTGTGGTGGCACACGCTTGTCCTTCCAGCCATTCAGGCAGCCACAGGGCGAGTATCTCCAAGGCCCAGCTGGTGGAGGCCATGGTGACCAAAATCAGGCACCTGCACTCCGGCTGGGCAACAGAGTGGGACTTTGACCCAGAATAATATTACCAACCACCACCACCACAACTACTGACTGGGCTCATAGGCTCAGTCTGGCATCCCATTCCTTCAGAGGTCAGGTGAGTGGACGGCCTGAGCCTGCAGCTTTGAGACCAGCCGGGACACCGGGAGGGAGGATTTCCTGAGACCGGCAGGTGGAGCTTGCAGTGACTGTGAGCATGCCCCTGATCTCAGGCCTCGGTGAGAGAGTGGAATTCAGACTTCAAATAATAATAATCTCCACCACCACCACCACCACCACCCCTGAGTCACCCTCAGGTTTTAGAGAGGAAATGCACTTCCCCCTGTCATTTACACAAGATTTCAACGGTGGCCAATAGGTAAGTCCATCCCATGCTTTTGTCCACGCGTCACAGAAAACCTACCTCCACCCTCCACACTTGAGCCCCATAGAAAAGGCATGTGTGAGTTCACAGAACAGGTGACCTTGAGATAGGGCAGCCATTGGGCACAGAGCAATCAAAGTAGAGTGGCAACGCCATGGCCCACCTAGTTTCTGGTCACCCAGCCTTCCACCTTTGGGCAGGGGGAGGGTCGGTTCCTCTCCTGATCACTCCATTGTCCCCCACCCACATGGACCTTTTGCTGGGGAGTCGTGAACGCTCATTGTGATGCACGTGGGATGCATATTTTTTGTCGCCAAGTTCTCTGTCAGCCTGGCTGGGGTGCGGTGGCATGATCTTGGCTTCCAGGGCCTTGAATTGCAGGGATCAGGAGTTCCTCCAGCATAGGCCCTGAGCAGCCAGGATGTCGGGGACCACCACGACAGATCTAATTTTGGGAACTTGTCACCAAGACGAGGTCTGTCAACATAGCCCTGGCTGGTCTCCTACCCTGGGCTCAGGCAACCTCCCAACTTGGCCTCCCAGGGCATGGGGCTGATGGAATTGAACTACGGTGCCAGGCCTGGACTTGCATATTCTGTCAGCAGGGGTGATGCAGAGGAATGCCCTGGGATGGAGCCCACCCTATCCCAAGTAGCCGGGAACGTGGGCTCAACCATGCACAACTCCAGTGTTTGCGTTCTGGGGAGCAATGAAGTCTCGTTACATGGCACAGGCTGGTCTCAAACTCCCAGGTTCCAGTGGTTCCCCACCTCAGCCTTCCAAAGCCTCAGCCTGTTTGTCTGCCAATCCACCATCTTTCAGAAACTCTAGGCCCAAGGCTGGGGCCTCCTTCCCAAATGATCTCTGTCTATTCACGATGATCAAAACTCAAAACACAAATGAATGCTCTTCTTTTTTTCCCTTTTTTCATTTTCACTTTGAGTCAGAGTCTCATTCTGTCACCCAGGTTGGAGGGCGGTGGCTCACTTCTGGCTACTGCAGCCTTGGACTGTCGGACACCAATGAACCTTTCCCTGGCCTTCTGAGTAACCAGTACAACAAATGCATGCCACCATGCCTGGCACATTTGGGATAGAGTGTAAAGATGAGTCTCGCTGAGGTGCCCAGGTGGGTCTCAACCCATGGGCTTGAGCTGGCTGCTGGTCTCGGCATCCCAAAGTGCTGGAATGACGAGGCTGATCAGGGCCTCGCCTTGATCATTCCTCAAAAATGAACCAGGATACCTGGCATGGTGGCCCACATTTGGAATCCCAGAGCTCTGAGAGGCTGAGGCTGTAGGATGACTGGAGTCCAGGAGCCCAAGGCCAGCCCAGGCCACACAGGGAGACACCATTTCAGCACCCATACAAACAGTGCATCTGGGTTTGAGGTGCCCATCTTCCTGGGCACTCTGGAGGCTGAGGCGGGAGGATCACCAGGGCCCATAATTTTGAGGCTGGCAGTGAATGTCAGTCATGTCTCCGGGCACAGCCTTGGTCACAGAGCCATACCCTATCTCCAAAAATATCAGAATCGTACAACTTTTGTCAACTGCATGTGGTGTGTTCACAGGACAACTGTCTTTAGATCCAGGAAAAATGGGATGGGGGAAGAAATATCCCCGGGTGAAAGATGTGTCACTCGCCTACCTTGGTGGAAGGTCCTTCTTGCTGAGTCAGAGGGTCAGCCTGCCTGAGGCACATTCCACACCTCAGAGAGGAGAGCCAGCAGGAACGCAGCCAGGCAGCCTTGGGAACTTCTACACAAAAGTGGGAGCAGTCATGGGGGTGTTGTTGTTGGAAGGTGCCGAGCTTGAGGGACCATCACATTTGGGTGGGCTGGCGATGAAGGACTGAGGGCAGAAGTTTTGCAGAAGAATGAATTTCTTTCTGTCTTTCTATCTTTACTTTCTTTCTTTCTACTTTTCTTTATTTCTTTCTCTTTCTTTCTTTCTTTCTTTGTTTCTTTCTTTCTTTCTTTTTTTTCTTTCTTTCTTACTTTTATTTACTCACTAGGTTGCCCAGACTGCTCTCAAACTGCCCAATTTGGGTCAACCTCTTGACCTCGGTCTCCCAAACTCCAGTGATCACAGACATTCCATTTGATTGATATCCTGGTCTCCTGCCTTTTCTTGAACTCCGGGCCGGAGGCAATCCTCCCGCCAAGGCTTATACTCACCCAAGATTTTCTGAATTTTGCTTGGAGGTCAGAGTGGGAGTTTGTCATGGTGTCCAAATGGTCTGGAGCTCCCAGGCTCTGACCATCTTCCCATCTCGGCCTCCCTGAAGGCTGAAGAGACATGCGTTAGTCAACTGGCCATCCCCAACCCCGCAAACGTTTGAGTGTCACGCCATTCCTTTCCCCAAGCCGGACCCTGGGAGGAGGGAGCACATCCACCATGAGGAAAAAGGCAGAAGGAAGGGTAGGAACCCTGGCGGAGACATGCCCATGCACCAGCATTCCCTCAGCAGAGCGCTCAGTGGGCTACACCAGCTACCTTCTCTGGGGTCACAGGTCATCGGTAGGGAGTGGACTTCACTGTGGAATCCCAACGGTGGTATGGAGGCTGGATGCAGGGGCTCACGTCTGTCATCACGGTGCTCTGGAGGCTGTGGCGAGAGGATGGCCTGAGCCCCCAGGTTCAAGACCAGCCCGGGCACCTTGCCCAGACCTCATCTCTACAAGAAACCAAAAAAAAAAATGATCCGAGCTTGGTACTACAGGTCTTTCATTCTGGCCACCTGGGAGGCTACTGTGGGAGGACTGCCAGAGTCAGGCCGGTGGAGGGTGCAGTGGTTGAAAGCAGTCCCCTGTGCTCCAAGCTTGGTGACAGAGTGGGACTACAACTCAGAATAATACCAACCACCATGATCACCACAACCACAGGCCTGTTTCAGGGTCTCAACCAGGCATCCTGGTCCTTCAGGGGTGCAGGGGAGTGGACGGCCTCAGCCTGCGGATTTGACACCAGCCCGGGACTTGGGGTAAGACCTCATTTTGGCCATCAAAAATAAATCTAAAGATTACCCAGGCATGCTGGTGCAGGCCTGTGGTTTCAGCCACTCCTTGAGCTGGGGCAGGAGGATCAACTGAGCCCGGCAGGTGAAGTCCACAGTGTCCCTGAGCATGTGCCTGCACTAAGGCCTGGATGACAGAGTGGGGTTTCAACTTCAAATAATAATAATGACAACCACTGCCAACACTACCACTCCTGACACCCTCAGGAGTGAGTAGTCACCCTCGAGGATGGGAGAGAAAAAGGCGCTTTCCCACCTGTCATTTGCTGGCAGTTTCAAAGTTGGCCTCCAGGCACATACGTCATGTGCCACGCATCCAAGAAGGCCTGCCTCCACCTTCCACACTTGTGCCCTATGGCAAAGACACGTGTGAGCTCATGGAACAGACTGATCTGAGTTAGGGTGGCCATCAGGCATAGAGCAATCAAGGAGGTCTGGCAATGCCATGGCCAGCCCAGGTTCTGGCCACCGGTTTGCCTCCTTTGGGCATGGGGAAAGCTCCTTTCTCTCACAATAACTCTATCATCCCACGATCACGCAGACCTTTCCCTGGGGAGCCATGGGCACCCATCATGACACACTTTGGCATCTTTTTTGTCCCCATGTTCTCCATAGGCTGGACTGGGGCATGACAGCAGGATCGTGACTTCTGTGGCCTCGACCTGCTGGGCTGAGGCTGTCCTTCTGCCTTGGCCCCCAAGCAGCTGGACTCCGGGGACCACCACGCCTGACTCAATTTTGGCACCACCTTGCCAAGACGAAGTCTGGCCAAACTGCCTGGGCTGGTCTCTGAACCTGGGAACTTGAGCAACCTCCCACTTCAGGCTCCCAGCTCATGGGACTGACAGCCGTGAGCCATGGTGCCCGGCCTGTACTCACACGTGCTGTCGATGGGGGTGACACAAAGGCACACCCCAGGATGGAGGCCACCGCATCCCGTGTAGCTGGGACTGCATGTACCACCAGGTGTGACTCCAGTGCTTGTGTTCTGAGGAGCAATGAGGTCTCGCTACTTGGCCCAGGTTGATCTCGAACTCCCAGGCTGCAGAAGTCCCCAACTTCAGCCTCCCAAATCCACAGTTCTTTGTCTGCTGATCCACCATCTTTTGGTAATTCTAGGCCCAAGCCTGGGGCCTCCTTTCCAAATGATCTCTGTCTGTTCCCAATGATCCCAACTCCATACACAAATGTATGCTTTTCTTTTCTTTCCCTTTTTCTTTTTTCTTTGAGTCTCACTCTTTTTCCCAGGCTTTAGGATGGTGGCTTGCTCCCAGCAACTGCCACCTTGGCCTGCCAGGATCCAGTGAGCCTTTCACCAGCCTTCTGAGGAGCCAGAATGACAGCCATGTGCCACCACGCCAGGCTCATTTGGGATGGAAAGTTGAGAAGGGGTCTCACCAAGTTGCCTGTGCACTTCTTTGTCCGGGGGTTCAAGCTGGCCACTGGCCTAGCCTCCCAAAACCCTGGGATAATGAGTATGAGCCCCCAAACCTGGACTCCATCCTTCATTGAAAGCAAACCAGAAGGCCTGGCAAGGCAGCCCATGCCTGGAATCCCAGCACTCTGGGAGGCCAAGGTGGGAGGATGCCTGGAGCCCAGGAGGCCAAGGCCAGCCCGTGCCATGCAGGGAGACCATGTCTCCTTACCTATCTAAACAGGGGGTCCGAGGTCGAGGTGCCCATCATACTGGTCATTCCAGAGGCTGAGGCAAGAGGATCAATGGAACCCATGATTTCAAGCCTGGCAATGAATGACGGTCATTCCCATGGGCACCAGGCTGGGTCTTAGACTCAGACCCTGTCTCCAAAATCATCAGAAACGTACATAGATTCTAAACTGCATGTGGTGTGTTCGCAATGCGACTGACTTTAGATCAGGAAAAATGGGATTGCGGAGGAAGGACTGTCCCTGGGTGAGAGATTTTTCTCTGGCCTTTCTTGGCAGAAGGTCCTCGTTGCCAAGTCATAGAGTCGGCCTGCCTGGGGCACATTTCTCACCTCAGAGAAGAGAGCCAGCAGAAACATGGCTAGGGAGCCTGGGAACTCCTGGACCAAAGCGGGGGGAGCCACCGGGGTGTTGGTTAGGCCTGGAAGGTGCCTAGCTAGGGGGACACTCACATGTGGGGGGCTGGGTGGGAAAGACTGAGGACAGAAGGTTTGCAGGAGAATGGATTTCTTTTTTCTTTTTTCTTTCTTTCCTTCTTCCTTCCTTCCTTCCTTCCTTCCTTCCTTCCTTCCTTCCTTTCTTACTTTCTTTCTTACTTTCTGTCTTTTCTTTCCTTACTAGGTTGCTCAGGCTGTTCTCAGACTGCACTACAAGGGCCATCCTCTCAACCTGGGCCTCACAAACTGCTGCAGTCACAGGCTTTTCATTTGGTGGACATCCTGATGTTTCCACTGGATTTTAAACTCTGTGCCAGAGGCTACCCTCCCGCTGAAGCCTGACGTCACCCACGGTTTTGTGGGTTTTCCTTAGGGTCGAGATGGGGGCTTGCTATGGTGTCCAGCCTGGTTTCGAGTTCGCATACTACAGCCACTTTCATGTCTCGGCCTCGCCTAGTGCCAAGAAGCAGATGTGAATCGCCCGGTCGCCCCCACTCCCTTAAACATATGAGAATCTTGCCCTTCCTTTCACCGAGGCAGACCATGGGAGGAGTGAGCAGGTCCACCCTGGGGAATAACGTGGGAGGAGGGGTGGGCTCCCTGGTGGAGACATACCTCTGCAGCAGGCGCTTCCTCCTGGGCAGGCTCAGCTGGTGATGCCAGCTTCCCTTTCCTGGGTCCCGGGTCATTGAAAGGGACTGGGCCTCTCCATGGGGCCCTGAGAGGGGTGTGGAGGCCGGGCCTTGGGGCTCACGCCTGTCATCCCAGTGCTCTGGGATGCTGAGGCAAGAGGATGGCCAGAGCCTCTGGGTTTGAGACTAGCCCAGGAACCTCGACGAGACCTCATCTTTACAAGACAAAAATTGAGCTTAGCATGGTCTTGCACACCTGTACTTCCGGTCACTCGGGATGCAGAAGTGGGAGGATAACCAGAGCCCAGGCAGTGGAGGCAGCCATGTCCAAGAGTGGGCCCCTGTGCTCTGGCCTGGGCTAAAAAGCGGGACTCCAACTCACAGTATTATAACTACCACCACCACCACCACAATCACAGGCCAGGCTCAGGGGCTAAGCCTGGCATTCCAGTCCTTCAGAGTCCCAGAAGTGTGGACAGCCTAAGCCTGTAGCTTTGACACCAGCTCTGGACAAAGCAAGAGACCTCGTTTTGGTCATCAAAAATAAATCTAAAGATTTGCCGGGCATGCTGGCACAGGCCTGTGGTTCCAGGCACTTGGAGATCGGAGGCAGGAGTCCACAGTGGCCGTGAGCATGACCCTGCACTCTGGCCTGGGTGACTGAGCAGGATTTAAACTCCAAATAATAATAATCACCACCACCACCACCACCACCACCCCTGTCACCCAGTGCGAAGAGTCACCCTCAGGGATGGGAGAGGAAAAGACACTTTTCAGCCTATCAATCATAGGAGATTTCAAAGGTGGCAACCAGGCACAGTGGTCCTGCACCTTCAGTCACGTGCCCCAGAAGGGCTGCCTAACACTCCACACTTGTGCCCCACAGAAAAGACGTGTGTGACCTCATGGAACAGAAGGCCTTGTGCTAGGGCGGCCATTGGGCACAGAGTGATGGACAGATTCTCAACTGGGCATGGTGTGTTCACAGGGTGACTGGCTTTAGAGCCATGAAAATTGGGATTGGGGGAAGGGCTATTCCTGGGTGAGAGTTGTGTTCCTTGCCTTTCTTGGTAGAAGGTCTTCATTGCCAAGTCAGAGGGTTGGCCTGCCTGTGGCACATTTCTCCCCTCAGAGAGGAAAGCCGGCAGGAACACTGCAGGTGAACCTCAGGAAATCCCGCACCAATGTGGGGGAAACCATTGGAGGGATTGGGGCTGGAAGGTGCCAAGCTTGGGGGACCCTCACATATTGAGGGGCCAGTGGTGAAGGACTGAGGGCAGAAGATTTGCAGGGGAATGGATTTCTTTCTTTCTTTCTTTCTTTCTTTCTTTCTTTCTTTCTTTCTTTCTTTCTTTCTTTCCATCCTTCCTTCTTTTCTTCCTTCCTTTCTTTTCTTTCCTCACTAGGTTCCCCAGGTTGCTCTCAAACCACCCAAGTTGGCCGATCCTCTTGTCCTGGGACTCTGAAACTGCTGTGATCACAGGCTTTCCAGTTGGTCGACATCCTGGTCTTCCACCCTGGTCTTGAATTCTGGGAAGGAGGCAATCCTCCTGCCACGGTCTTCCCTCATTCATGGTTTTCTGGGTTTTGCTTGGGGTCAAGGCGATGGCTTACTATGGTGTTCAGCATAGTCTCAGCTCCCAGGCTCTGGCCATCTTTCTGTCTTGGCCTCCCCAAGTGCCAAGGAGACAGCCATGAGTCGCCCTGCCGCCCCTCCCCACGGTTTGAGAGTCATGTCTTCTTTATCCCCAAGGTGGCACCTGGGATGAGTGAGCAGGTCCACCCTGGTGATTGAGATGTATGAATTGGTGCATACCCCAGCAGAGACACACCCCTGTGTCATGTGCTCTCCTGTGGTGAGTTCAGTGGAGGACTCTGGCTACCCTCACCAGGGTCTGGGTTGTCTGAAGAAAGTTGTCCTTGCAGTGGGTCTCGAGAGGGATGTGAAGACTGGGGGCAGGGGCTCATGCCTGTCACTGGGTGCTTTGGGAGGCCGAGGCAAGAAGATGGCCTGAACCCTCGGGTTTGAACCAGCCTAGGAACCATGGGAAAGGCTTATCTCTACAAGACGCCAAAATAATGAACCAAGCACGGTGTCACACGCCTGTCATTCCGCCCACTTGGGTGGCCACAGTGGGAGGATCGCTGGAGCCCAGGTGATGGAGGCCACGGTGATCGAGAGTGAGCCCCTGCGCTATGGCCTGGGTGATAGAGCATGACTCTGACGCAGCATGATGATACCAACCACCACTGTCACAAACCACAAGCTGGACTCAGGAGCTCAGGCTGGCATCTTGGCCCTTTAGAGTCTGAGGCGAGTGAACGGCCTGAGCCTGTGGGTTCAAGACCAGTCTGGGACACTGGCAAGACCTCATCTCGGGAAACAAAAATAAATTTAAAGATTAGCCAGGCGTGGTTTCGCAGGTTTGTGACTCCAGCAACTCATGGGCTGTTGTGGCCTAGATGATCGCCTGAGCCTGGCAGCTGGAGTCCGTGGTGGCCGTGAATGTACCCCTGAACTAAGGCCTGGACGACAGAGTGGGATTCCAACTCCAAATAAAAATAATCAGCACTACCACCACCAACAGCACTCCTGCCACCCAGCACGAGGAGTCACCCTCAGGGATGAGAGAGAAAAAGACACTTTCCTCCCTGTCATTTGCAGGAGTTTTCTAAGGTGACCACTGAGCACGTCCGTCCCATGCCTTTGGTCACACGTCCCAGAAGGCTTGCCTCCACCCTCCACACTCAGGCCCCACAGCAAAGAAGCATGTAAGCTCACGGAACAGACGGCCCTGATTTAGGGTGGACATCGGGCACAGGGCGA
This sequence comes from Carlito syrichta, assembly GCF_000164805.1. Taxonomy (NCBI): domain Eukaryota; kingdom Metazoa; phylum Chordata; class Mammalia; order Primates; family Tarsiidae; genus Carlito; species Carlito syrichta. The sequence continues at coordinate 685,870 of NW_007251893.1, forward strand.
TCAAAGCAGTTCCACAACACCGTGACCAGCCCAGGTTCTGGTCGCCCGGTCTGCCACTTTTGGGTTGGGGGAGGGCCATTTCTTCTCCCGATCACACCATCATTGCTCTCCCAGATGGACCTTTCCCTTGGAAGCCATGGAAGCCCATCATGATGCATATGAGAGGCATCATTTGTGTTTCCAGAGTCTCCATCTGCAGGCCTGGAGTGAGGCAGCACAATCATGGCTCATGGGGCCACAATCTGCAGGGCTCAGGTGGTAATCCTGCCTCAGCATCTGAGGAGCTGGGACACCGTGGGCCATCACGCTTGACTTGATTATGGGTACCTCTCACTGACACGAGGTCTGGCCACTTCACACGAGCTGCAGTCTACCCCTGGGCTCAGGCAGCCTCTCGTCTCAGCATCCCAGGGCATGGGACTGAAGACCGTGAGCCACAGTGCCGGCCTGGACTCATACATTCTGTCAGCAGGAGTGACGCAAAGCAATTCCCCAGGATGAAGGACACTGCATCCCGTGTACCTGGGACCATGGGCAACACCACGTGTGAATCCAGTGTTTGCATTCAGTGGAACAACAAGGTCTTGCTACGTGGCCCAGGCTAGTCCCAAAGCCCCGGGCACCAGTGGTCCCCCATCTTGGCCTTCCAAAGCCACAGACCAATTGTCTGCCGATCCACTGACTTTCAGGAACTCTAGACCCAAGGCTAGGGACTCCTTCCCAAATGATCTCTGTCTGTTCACGATGTTCCCAGCTCCATACACAAATGGATGCTCTTCTTTCATTTCCTTTTTTACTTCTTTTCTTTGAGTAGGAGAATCTGACCACCCTCTCTGGGGTCCTGGGTTGTTGGAAGGGAGCGGGCCTCGTGGTGGTCCCTGAGAGTTGTGTGGAGGCCAGGTGCAGTAGATCATGTCTGTCACCTTGGCACTCTGGTAAACCGAAGAGAAAGGATGGTCTGAGCTCCTGGGTTCGAGACCAGCCCTGGCAACTTGGTGAGATCTTGTCTCTACAAAAGACACATAAATGAGCCGAGCTTGTTGGCACAGGCCTTTCAATCCAGCCACTCGCAAGGCCATGGCAATAGGATCACCAGAGCACAGCTGGTGGAGGTTGCAGTGGTTGAGAGTGGGCCCCAGCGCTACGGCCTGGGTGACAGAGTGGGACTACAACTCAGAATAATAACACCAACCACCACCACCACCACAACCACAGGCTGGGCTCAGGGGCTCAGCCTGGCATTCTGGCCCTTAGGAGGCCCAGGCTAGTTGACAGCAGGAGCCTGTGGGTTTGACACCATACTGGGACAAGGTGTGAGACCTCATATCAGCCATCAAAGATAAATCCAAAGATTAGCCATGCATGCTGGCACAGGCCTCTTTTTCCACCCACTCTGGGATGGAGATGAGAGGATCGCTTGAGCACAGCCAGTGGAGTCTGTGGTGGCTGTGAGTGTGCCTCTGCACTCAAGTCTTAGAGATGGGAATTTGACTCCAAATAATAATAATCACCACCACCACCTTCACCAGCCCTCCATTCAGCGTGAGATGTCACCTTCAGGGATGGGAGAGAAAAATGCACTTACTGGCCTGTTGTTCACAGGAGATTTCAAAGGTGGTCACTGGGAACGTCCATCCTGCACCTTTGGCCATGTTCCCCAGAAGCTCAGCCTCCACCCTTCACATTTGTGTCCCACAAGAAAGATGTGTGTGAGCTCACGGAACAGACAGCCCTGAACTAGGGCTATCATCAGGCACAGAGCGATTAAAGCCGTCTGGCAACACTGTCACCAGTTCTGGTTCTGGTCACCATGTCTTCCACCTTTGGGCATGGGGAAGGTCCCTTTTTCTCCTGATCACACCATTGTCCCCTGACCATGCAGACTTTTCCCTGGGGAGCCGTTGATGCACGTTGTGACATATTTGAGAGGTATCTTTTGTGTTGCCAGAGTCTCCATGTGCCAGGCTGGGTCACAGGCTCATGATCATCCCTCCCAGGGACTTGACCTCCGGGCTCAGGCAGTCCTTCTGCCTCAGCTGCTGAGCAGCCAGGACTCTATGGGCCATCATGCTGGAGCTGAATTTGAGGACCTTACACTGAATTGAGTTCTGGCCACATAACCTGGGCTGATCTCCAAATCCTTGGCTCAGGCAACCTCCCACCTCAGCCTCCCTGGGTGCAGGGTTGACAGCCATGATCCACAGTGCCCAGCTTGGACACAAACGTTCTGTCGACTGGGGCAACCCAAAGGAACACCCTGAGAGGGAGGCCACCGCATCCCATGTAGCTAAGACCGCGGGTGCCACCATACATGACTCCAGTGTTTGTGTTCCAGGGAGCAATGAGGTCTCACAATGTGGCACAGCTAGTTTCAAACTCCTGGGCTCCAGTGGTCCCCCACCTCAGCCTCCCAAAGCCACAACCCAATTGTCTGCCGATCCACCATCTTTTGGGAACTCTAGGACCAAGCCTGTGGCCTCCATCCCAAATGATCTGTCTGTTCACAGTGATCCTAACTCCATACAGAAATGGATGCTCTACTTTTTTTCCTTTTTTCTTTTTTTTTTTGAGTCATAGTCTCACTCCATTGCCCAGGATTGAGGGAGGGGGCTCACTCCTGGCCACTGCAACCTCGAACAGCCTGTCTCCAATGAGCCTGATCTGGCACTCAGAGGAGCCAGAATGACAAGTGCACACCACCATGCCCAGATCATTTGGGATGAATGGTAGAGATAAGGTCTCCCCGAATTGCCCTTGGGTCTCGGCTCACAGGTTCAGGCAGGCTGCTGGCCTTGGCCACCGAAAGCACTGGGATGATGAGGCTGAGCCCTCAACCCTGCCTTGTTCCTTCATTGACAATGAACATGACGGTCTGGCATGTTGACCCATGCCTGGAATCTCAGTGCTCTTGGAGGCCAAGGTGGGTGGTTGACTGGATCCCAGGAGCCCAAGGCCAGCACGGACACACACACACAGGAAGACTCTGTCTCAGCACCCTTCCAAACAGGGGGTCTGGGATGAGGTGCCCACCATTCAGGGCACTCCAGAGGCTGAGGTGGGAAGATTGCCAGAGCCAACAATTTTGAGGCTGATGGTGAAGGACGGTCGTGTCCTGGCCCCAGCCTGGGCCACAGAGGCAGACCATGTCTCCAAAAATGTCAGAATCGTACACAGATTCTCAACTTCACGTGGTGTGTTCACAGGGCAACTGGCATTAGAACCAAAAAATTGGATTGTTTGGAAGAAATATCCCTGGGTGAGGGATGTGTTCCTGGACTTTCTTTGTGGAAGACCCTCGTTGCTGAATCCGATGGTCAGCCTGCCTGGGACACATTTCTTACCTCAGAGACGAGGTTGGAAGAAATCTGGTTAGGGAGTCTCGTGAACTCCTTCACCAAAGGGTGGCAGCCATTGGAGAGGTTGATGCTGGAAGTTGCCGAGCGTGGATGACCCTCACATTTGGGTGGGTGGGAGTGAACGGATTGTCAGAATGTTTGCAGGAGAATGGATTTCTTTCTTTCTTTCTTTCTTTCTTTCTTTCTTTCTTTCTTTCTTTCTTTCTTTCTTTCTTTCTTTCTTTCTCTCTCTCTCTCTCTCTCTCTCTTTCTTTCTTTCTTTCTTTCTTTCTTTCTTTCTTTCTTTCTTTCTTGCTTCTTTCTTTCTTACTTTTCTTTCCTCACTAGGTTGCTCAGGGTGCTCTAAAACCACACAACTAGACTCTTCCTCTCAGGGTGGGCATCCCAAACTACTGCATTCACAGACTTTTCATTTGGTCCAAATCCTGGTCTTCCTGCCTTGTCTTGAACTCTGGGCCAGAGGCGATACTCCCGCTGAGGACTGCCCTCAACCAAGGTTTTCTGGGTTTTGCTTGGGGTTGAGTTGGGTCATTGTTATGGTGTCCAGCCTGGTCTTGAGCTTCTGGGCTCCGGTCATCTTCCTGTTTTGGCCTCCCTGAGTGCCCAGGAGAGAGGCGTGAGTCATCCGGTCCTCTCTAGCCCCCTGTAGATTTGAGAGTCAAGCCCTCCCTTTCCTCATGGCAGCCCCTGGTAGGAGGGAGGGGATTGACCTTAGGGAACAAGATCTGTGGAGTAGTGGTGCACAGGGGGAGACACGTCCCTGTGCCAGTGGCTTTCCCATGGGAAGGCTCGGCAGGCAACTCTGGCTGAACTCTCCAGTGTCCCAGGTTTTTGGAAGGGAGAGAGCCTCACAGTTGGGTCTGGATAAAGTTGTGTAGGCCAGGTATGGGGCTCATGCCCTCATCCCTGCACTCTGGGAGTCTGAGGCGAGTGGAAGGCCTGAGAACAGAGTTCAAGACCAGTATGGGCACCTTGTCAAGACCTCATCCCTACAAGAAGCCAAAAAAATGAGCCAAGCGAGGTGTTGCATGCCTGTCTTTCTTTCTGGCCACTCAAGATGCAGCATGAGAAGGATCACCAATGCCCCGCTGGTGGGGGCCATGGTGACAGAGAGCAGGCCCCTGCAATCCAGCCTGGGCAACAGAGTGGAACTCTGTCGGATTAAAATAATACCAGCCACAACCACCACAACAACCACAGGCCAGACTCAGGGTCTCAGCCTGGCATCAAGGCCCCATGGAGACCCAGGCAATTGGACGACCTGAGCCAGCAGGTTCAACATCAGTCCAGGACATGGGGAAAGACTTTGTCTCGGCTGTCAATAATAAATCCAAAGAATAGCCAGGCATGGTGGTGAAGATCTGTGATTCCAGCCACTCAGGGATCTTAGGCAGGAGGATCGTATGAGTGCAGTAGGTGGACTCCACAGTGACCATGAGTGTGCCCCTGCCCTCTGGCCTGGGTGGCAGAAATGGATTCCAAATCCAAATAATAATAATCACTACCACCACCACCACCACCCCTGACACCCAGCACGAGGAGTCACCCTCAGGGATAGGAGAGGAAAAGGCACTTTCTGGCCTGTCATTCACAGGAGGTTTCAAAGGTAGCCACTGGGCATGTACTTCCTGTGCCTTGGTCAGGTGCCCCAGAAGGCTGTCCTCCACCCTCTACACTCATGCCCCATGGCAAAGACGCCTGTGACCTCACAGAATACACAGACCCAAACTAGGGCAGCCATCGGGCACAGAGCTATAAAGGTGGTATGGCAATGCTGAGGGCAGTCCAGGTTATGGTCCCTCTGTCTGCCACCCTAGGGTGGGGGGTGGGCCCCTTCCTCTCCCAATCACTCCATCGTCTTCTGCCCACACGAACCTTTCCCTGGGGAACTGTGGATGCCCATTGTGACACACGTGGGAGGTGTCTGTTTTGTGACCAGAGTCTCAATTGGCTGGGATGGGGCACAGCAGCATGATCATGGCCCGTGGGAACTCGATCTGCAGGGCTCAGGCATTCCTCCCGAGACCTGGTTGCTAATTTAGGATCAGAATACCCAGGCATCAGTAATTTAAGAAACCTATTATCTCAGTCATTTACTGTTCTGGGAATATAACAGGGGCTATCAGTTACCATAGCTTTTGTATGAGAGTTTAAAGAAGCCGAAATATTGAGGGATTTTTCTGATTTCTTAGGTAAACTAAAATATATTGGAGAAGTAGAACAACCTGAAAAAGAAAGATTATGATTAATAACACTTTTTTATGAGTTGGAGTCTCACTCTGTCACCCAGACTGGAGTGCAGTGTCCACTCCCGGCCACCATAGTCTGGACCTTCTGGACTCTGGTGATCCTTCTGCCTCAGCCTTCCAAGTAGCTGGAACTACAGGTGTGTGCTACCACCCCCGGCTATATATTTTTTTGTTTTATTGTAGAGATGAGGTCTCGCCAGGTTGCCCAGGTGGGTCTCGAACCCACGGGCTCAGACAATCCACTCACCTCAGCCTCCTAAAGCGTGGGATTACAGGCTGTGTCACTGAGTCTAATAACACTTTGATTTGTGATGAAAAGAGTGGGGCCTCCTAAGAAAGAGGAATGATTAGTAAAAACAGTAATAATCTCAGCATTTCATGCAACAGACTGGAACACTGGAGGGTTTGGAATATAACACCAATAAGATTTTTCCAAACAAATGCAACCCACCTGGCACGCTAAAATGGCCAACATAGCAACAAAAGCAGTGGAGGGAGTGAGAGAAGTGTTTTGGAGAGTGAACCAGATCCTTGGTATCATGGTTGAGCGCCTGGATTTGCCCACATGTAGGCAGTCTACACTGTCTAGTTGAAGCAGCTCAACAGTAATGGCTGGGTTGAGGAGTGGGAGACGATGAATGATGACATGTCTTCAGTCGAGTTGGTGGAGGTGGAAGTGGTTGTTGAATGGTGAGACGTTTCAACTTTGACACCAACACCTTCTTTTCATCATCTTCATTCTACTCAGACTGATGGTTTGATTTATGTCTCATCTGGCTGTAACTCAACGGGGGTGGGGAGCTGAACAGGTCTAATTAGAAGATCCTGTACCAAAATAGGTTAGGGTAAGTCCTGAGGAAAAAGACAAGCATATCCTGTCCTGCATGCTAAAAGGACATCGAACCCCTTCCTTTGAACTGTAAGAAGATCTTTCCATTTTACCATAGATTTAACAGTATTTGAAGGACTCCAATGTCTTATCATAGCTGAATGTGCTTGAGAGTCCAAATTGAGATGATTAAATACAACATAGCATGATTTACGATATGATGGGGAGAACTATATTTGAATACCCTTCTCAGTTTAATTATTTGATTTTTTACACTTGATGACCTCTCTCGACTATAGCTTGACCTTGAAGATTATACGGAATTCTTGCAGAAGGAAAGATGACAAACTGGGTACAAAGTGACTGAAAAGCTTTTGATGCATAAGCACAAGCATTATCAGTTTTTAATTGTTTAAGAATACCCAGCTGAAAAAAAACAAGATATTAAATGTTGGACTACATCTTTATACTTCCCCAGTTCTGGGTGAGGCTAAAATTACATGGGAAAATGTATTCACTGTCACATGTAGAAATGACAATTTCCCAAAGTTTGGAAATGAGTAACATCCATTTGCCACAAAACATTAGGTTTTAAGATGTGGGGATTAACTCCTGAGGGGAGGGGGTGAGTAGAAGTAGGATACGAAGTATAATTTTTTTATGATTTGTCTAGCTGTTTCTCTTGGAATGTGAAACTGGTGCCTTAAAGCTGCAGCGTTTTGGTGATGAATTTTATGGAATTGCTGAGCTTGATTGACTAAATAACCTACAAGGAGAGGGCACATGACCAATTATGTCAAGGTATCTGCTAATTGATTACCTTGATGTAGAGGTCCAGGGAGTCCTGTATGAAATCTAATATGACTTTTGAAAAATGGTTGGTTTCTAACAATTACTAGTTGCTATAATTGAATAAGGACATCAAGAGTAGTTGCCTTATTAACAGGAATTATGGCTTTTTAAAATATGAGACAACAGCCCTTTTATATAACAGGAATCAGTATAAAAAGACAACTCTCTCTTCTTAAATCAAGATGGTCACAAATCACAATCCCTCAACCCCTGGCGCCACTTGTCCAAGATCTTTTGGCACCAAGGTGAAAATTTAAATTATCTGGATATTTTTCTTCATGATACCTAACTGCTTCTTCTTGTAAGCTTTCCTTATCCCCAGAGGGTAGAGAATCATCATCAACAGGGGCAGTGTCTAACATTGCCTGGGAAGGAACAGGGATTAGTAAGGGAGTTCTTTCACCTGGTTCCTCTTTTACTCTAATGGTCATTTTATCAATCTCTTGTGGATCTAAGACATCTCTAATTATATTCCATAATGCAAAAATGTCCAAAGGCACTCCTTCCGGACAGTGGAGAGTGTAATAAACTTTCAATATTTCCCCAACCTTTGTCCATGTTTCTAAATTAATTATGCCTTCTTTAGGGAAGCAGGGGCACTGTTTTTCCACAAAATGGAGAAAACAAGGTATTCGTGTAGAGGAAATTTTAATTCCTCTTTTAGAAATCATATGCATCAAAATACTTTTGAATGATTTTTTTCTTTAAATTCACTCTGACCCATGTTCATATCATGGCTCTAAATCTGCTTACCCTTCTATGCTTTCCTCTGCAGAGGGGTCTTCAGCACCCTAGGCAAGATTTTATCCATTCAGATTAAAGTAAGGCTTAACTTTCAGGTCCCTGTTCAGGCAGCACTTGTTGGAGTCCAGTTCCAGCAAGTCAGGGTTTGCTGAAGGAGGAACGGCATCGGTGTAGAAGAAAACTTTGACACTGACTCTAATGTTATGTAGGACAGTTGCCCATTTATTTTTCTTTTCAAGTTCTTTTTATTCTTTAAGTTACATACGGTTTGGCCTTCAAACTCAGGCATATTTATTTTGTTTTGATCATTGTTCTAACAGCGATGAAATACTGTCTGTCTTCCCTCAAATTTATGACAATGTATCCACTAATAGAACCTTTAAAGCATGTATTTTTTCACAATGTGTTTTCTGCTACTATTAACCCTAACCAACTAAACTTTTAACAACTTAATGCCTAACTTATATTTTCCTAACTTTTTTTTCCTAAACACAGTTACAAAGCCTTTTCTATTATTTCAACCTTTCTATATTAATCATCTACCATAAAAGCAAAAAGTGTGGGTATATTGCAAATTATAGGGCCATATATCTGTCTTCTTGCATAAATTTCCACACCTAAAATTAAAACACTTGTAATCATCACAGCAATCTTTTCCATTATGCTAAAAATACCTATGCAACACTTCACAATTAGCAAAATGAAAACAACATCCCTAAAGTTCTTTATTTAGCAACCAACTTAGAAAACTAAAACTAATAAGCCCATTATGATGCCAAACATGATGTTTAAAATTTGTGTCTATAGTCCCTTGACAGGGATAAAGAGTGCACTGAGCACATTCAACCCAAGGCTTACAGGGGTAGGAGCGTGCCACCAGCTGTTTTTAATCATTGTTGGGGGTTCAAGCTCCAAAAGGGATGGGACAGAGAAACTCAAGTGGAGGGTCATATCTCAGCAGAAAAATTTCCATTTCACTAATTGCTTGCTTCTACTAATAGATTCTTTTAAGGGACTACTATTCTTTTTCATCTCCCAACTCTCCAAATACTGAGGGTGAACATAAAAAGATGAATAGTAGAAGCAGGGCCAATAGCTGCTCAGAGTTGCCCTGAAACCTGTAGTTTTTGGCCTTCTGAACCCTGTCAATGTGAAGGCCTCTGAGGTTGGCTCCTGACACCAGGTCATCAGAAGGGAGCAGACCTCGCGGTGGGGCCCTGAGAGGTGTTTGGAGGCCAGGTGCAGGGTCTCACGCTTGTCAACCTGGCACTCTGGGAGGCTGAGGTGAGGGGATGGCATGAGCCCCTGGCACTTTGGCAAGACCTTGTCTCTACAAGAAGCCAAAATATTAGCTAAGCGTGGTGGTGTGCACCATCATTCTGGCCACCTGGGAGGTCTCAGCCAGAGGATCACCAGAGCCCAGCCAGTGGAGGCTGCAGAAGCTGAGAGTGTGTCACTGAATTCCGGCCTGGGTGGCAGAGCAGGACTCTGACTCTCAATAAAAATACCAACCTCCACCACCACCACAACCATTGGCTGACCTCAGGGACTCAGCGTGGCATCCTGGCCCTTCAGAGCACCAGGCGAGTGAATGACCTGAGACTGCTGATTCAATACCAGACTGGGACACAGAGCGAGACCTTGTCTCAGTCATCAAATATAAATCCAAAGATTAGCCAGGTGTGGTGGTGCAGGACTGTAGTTAAAGTCATCTGGGGGACCCAGGCAGAAGAATCACCTGAGCCTGGCAGGTGGAATCCATGGTGGCCGTGGGTGAGCCCCTGTGCTCTGGCCTGGGTGACAGAGTGGAATTCTGAATCCAAATAATAATAATCACCACCACCACCCTTGCCACCCAGTGTGAGGAGTCAACCTCAAGTATGGGAGAGAAAAAGGCACTTTCCAGCCTGATATTGTGGGAGGGTTCAAAGTTGGCCACCGAGGTCAACAACCCATGCCTTCGGCCACAAGCCCCAGAAGTCCTGCCTTCACCCTCCACGCTCGGGACCCACAGCAAAAATGTGTGTGACCTCACGAAACAGACGGCCCCGAGTTTGGGTGGCAGTAGGAAACAGTGAACACCGTGGTCTGGTAATGCTGTGGCCGGCCCAGGTTCCGGTTGCCCTGTCTGCCACTTGAAGGCCCCTTCCTCTCCCAATCATTCCATCGTCCCCTATCCATGTGGACATTTCCCTGGAGAGCCATGGTCTCCCATCCTGACACACGTGGGAGGCATCTTTTTTTGTCACTGGAGTCTCTGTTGGCTGGGTTGCAGTGAGGCTGCATGATCGTGGCTCCCAGGACCTGAAACTGTGGGTCTCAGTCAGTCCTCCATCCTTGGTCCCTGGTCAGTCATGACTCAGGGGGCCACCACACCTGTCTCGAATTTGAGAACCACTCACTGAGACAAGATCTGGCCACATCACCCAGTCTATTGCCGAAACCTGGGCCTAGGAAGCTTCCTGCTTCAGCATCTGGGCGGGAATGACTCCCATGAGCCATGGTGTCCAGCCTGGACTTCCACGTTCTTTTGCTGGTGGCAATGCAAAGGAACACCTTGGGATGGAGGCCACCGCATCCCCTGTAGCCGGGACGGTGTGCATCACCATACTCAACTCCAGTGTTTGCATTCCAGGCAGCAACGTGATCTCAGTACATGGCCGAGGCTTGTCTAAATTCCTGGTCTCCAGCAGTCCCCCGACTCGGCCACCAAAAATCACAGCCCTATTGTCTGCTGATCCACCATCTTTCGGGAACTCTAAGGCCAAGACTGGAGCCTCCTTCCCAGGTCTCTGCCTATTCACGTTGATCCCAACTCCATACACAAATGGATGATATTCTTTTCTTTCCTTTTTTTTTTGAGTCTGAGTCTCACTCCATCACCCAGGCTGTACAGTAGTGGCTCACTCCCAGCCAGTGCAACCTCGGTCCTCTGGGCTCCAGTGAACCTTCCCCCCAGGTTATCCAAGAAGCCAGAATGACAGGCAACCCACCTGGCTCATTTGGGATGGAAGGTAGGGGTGAGGTCTCACCAAGGTGCCCAGGCATGTCTCGGACCTGCGGGCTTTGGGCAGGCCCTGGCTTTGGCCTCCCAAAGCGCTGGGATGATGAGGTTGAGCCTCCAGGTCCAGCCTAGATCCTTTGTTGAAAATGAACCAGAAGGTCAGGCATGGCGGCCCATGCTTGGAATCCCAGCACTCTGGAAGGCCGAATTGGGAGGATGGCTGTAGCCCAGGAGATCAAACCAGCCTGGGTCACACAGGGAGACCCCATCTGCACACCCATTCAAGTAGGGGCTTGGGTTCAAGGTGCCCGTCATCCCAGACACTCCAGAGGCAGGAAAATCACCAGTGACCACCATTTCGAAGCTGGTGGAGAATGACGGTCATGTCCCCAGTCCCTGGCCTTAGACAAAGCACCCACACTGTCTCCATAAACATCAGAATCGTACATAGATTCTCAACTGTGCATGGTGTGTTCAAATGACGACTGGTTTTAGATCCAGAAAGAATGGGTCTGGGGTGAAGTAATGTCCCCAGGTGGGGGATGTGCTCCTGGCATTTCTTTGCAGAAGGTCCTCTTTGCCAAGTCAGAGGGCCAGCCTGCTTGGAACATATTTCTCACCTCGACAGGAGAGCTCAGAGGAACCCAGCTAGGGACCCTCAGGAACTCCTGCACCGAAGTGGGGACAGGCATTGTGGGGTTGGGCTGGAAGGCGCTGAGCTTGGGGGACCCTCACATGTGGGGAGATGGTGGGGCAGGACTGAGGTCAGGAGGTTTGAAGCAGAATAGATTATTTGCTTCTTTCCTTTCTTTCTTTCTACCTTCTTTCCTTCCTTTCTTTTTTCCTTCCTTCCTTCTTTCTTTCTTTCTTTCTTTCTTTCTTTCTTTCTTTCTTTCTTTCGTTCGTTCTTTCTTTCTTTCTTCTTTTCTCACTAGGTTGCCCAGGCTAGTCTCAAACCACCCAACTCAGGCCATCCTTTTTGCCTGGTCCTCCCAAACTGCAGTGATCACAGGCTTTCCATCTGGTCTACATCCTGGTCTTTCTGCCTTGTCTTGAACTCAGGGCCAGATGTGAAACTCCTGCTGCAGCCTGTCCTCACCCAAGGTTTTCTGGATTTTGCTTGGGGTCAAGGTGGGTGCTTGCTATTGTGTTCAATCTGGTCTCCACATCCCGGGCTCTAGCTATCTTCCCATCTTGGCCTCCCTGAGTGCCAAGAAGACAGGCGTGAGTCATACGACCCTCCCTGCCACCCCAAAGGTATGAGAGTCACACCCTCCCTTTCCCCAAAGCAGACCCTGGGAGAAGCGAGTGGGTCTGCCCTGGGGAAAATCGGGCACAGCAGTGGGCACAACAGCAGAGACATGCCCCTCTGCTAGGCACTCCTCCCAGGGAAAGCTCGTACAGTGACTCCTGCTCCCTGTCCTGGCTCCTGGGTCATCAGAAGGGAGCGGGCCTTGTGGTGGGCCCCTGAGAGGATTGTGGAGGTCAAGCATGGGGGATCACACCTGACATCCCAATGCACTGGGAGGCCAAGGTGAGAGAATGGCCTGAACCCACAGGTTCAAGTCCAGCCTGGGAACCGTGGTGAGACCTCGTCTCTACAAGAAGCTAAAAAATGAGCCAGGCATGGTGGTGCATGCCTGTCGTTCCATTCACTCAGGTGGCCATGAAAGAAGGATCACTGTAGTCCCACTGGTGGAGGTCGAGGTGGCCACGAGCAGGCCTCTCCGCTCCATCCTGGGTGAAAGAGTGATACTCTGACTCAGTATAATAATACCAACCACAACCACCACTACTACAAGCACAGGCTGGGCTCAGGGGCTTAACCTGGGATCTTGGCCCTTCGGATGCCCAGGTGAGTGGATGACCTGAGGCTGTGGGTTCAACAGCATCCCACGATACAGGGCAAGACCTCATCTCCGCCATAAACAATAAATCCCAAGATTAGCCAGGCATGGTGGCACAGGGCTGTGGTTTCAGCCAATTGGGGTCTGAGGAGAGAGGTTCACCTGAGACTGGAAGATGGAGACCATGGAGGTAGTGAACATGTCCCTGCACTCGGACCGGGCAACAGAGTGGGACTCTGACTCCAAATAATAATCACCACCACCACCACCACCACCCCTGCCACCCAGCATGAGAAGACACCCTCAGGAATGGGAGAGGAAAAGGCACTTTCCAGCATGTCACTTGTGGGATGTTTCAATGGTAACAACTGGTCACGTCTGTCCCAGATCTTCGGCCATGCATCCCAGAAGGTGTACCTCCACCGTCCACACTCATATTCCACGGCAAAGATGCATGTAATCTCATGGAAGAGACAGCCTCGAGCTAGGGCAGCTGTCGGGCACAGAGCATTTAAGGCGGACCTGCAACTTCACAGGCAGCCCAGGTTACGGTCACCCTGTCTGCCACCTTCAGGTGGGGGGAGGGCTCCTTCCTCTCCCAATTTCCCCATTGTCCCTTACCCATTCGGACCTCTCCTTTGGGAGCTGTGGACGCCTGTCGTGATGCACGTGGGAGGCATTTTATTTGTTGCCAGAGACTCTGTCAGCTGGTTAGAGGCACAGCGGCACAATCGTGGTCCAGGGACCTTGACCTCCAAGGCTCAGGCAGTCCTCCCACCTCAGCCCCCAAGCAGCCAGGACTCCAGGGACAACCAGGCCAGACACTGTTTTGGGGACCTCTCGCTAATACGATGTCTGGCCACTTCACCTGGGCTGGTCTCCAACCGCTGGGCTCAGGCAGCCTCCTGCCTTGTACTTCCAGGGTGTGGGGCTGAAGGCTGTGCACCACAGTGTCTGGCCTGCTATTGCAGGTACTGTCAGAGGGGATAACACCTTGGCCACTCTGCAGGCTTAGCGTGCAATTTCGAGAATGGTGGTGAATGACGGTCATGACCCTGGGTCCCAGCCTGGGCCACAGAGCCAGGCACTGTCTCCAAAAACATGAGAATCATACACTGCTTGTCAACTGCGCATGGTGTGTTCACAGGGCAACTGGATTTAGAGCCAGGAAAAATGGGATTGGGGGAAGAAATGTCCCTGAGTGAGGGATGTGCCCCTGGCCTTTCTTGGAGGAAGGTCCTTGTTGTGAGTCTACCTGCCTGGGACACATTTCACACCACAGAAAGGAGAGCTGGCTGGAACCTGACCAGGGAGTGTGGGAACTCCCACACCAAAATGGGGGCAGCCATTTGGGGTTTTTGGGGTTGAAAATTGTCGAACTTGGGGTACTCTCAGATGTGGGGGGTCTGAGGGGGAAGGACAGATGGGATAAAGTTTGCAGGAGAATGGATTTCTTTATTTCTTTCCTTTCTTTCTTCTTTTGTTCCTTCCTCCCTCCCTTCCTTCCTTCATTCCTTCCTTCCTTTCATTCTTTCTTTCCTCTCTTCCTTCTTCCCTTTCTTCCTTTCTTTTTCTTTCTTTTTTCTTTCTTTCTTCCTTCTTCCATCCTTTCTTTCTTTCTTTCTTTCTTTCTTTCTTTCTTTCTTTCTTTCTTTCTTTTTCTTTCTTTCTTTCTTTCTTTCTTTCTTTCTTTCTTTCTTTCTTTCTTTCTTTCTTTCTTTCTTTCTTTCTTTCTTTCTTTTCTTTCTTTCTCTCTCTCTTTATTTTCTTTCCTCACTAGGTTGCCCAGGTTGCTCTCAAAACACCCAACTCAGGCCATCCTCATGGCCTGGGTCTCCCAAACTGCTGTGATCGTAGGTTTTCCATTTGGTCGACATCCTTGTCTTCCTTACTGTCTTGAACTATGGGCCAGAGGTGATCCTCCCCCTGAGGCTTGCCATCACCCAAGGTTTTCTAGGTTTTTCTTGGGTCGAGGTGTTGGCTTACTATGGTTTCCAGCTTTGTCTTGAGTTCCCAGGCTCTGGCCATCTTCCCATCCTGGACTCCCCGAGTGCTGAGGAGACAGGTGTGTGTCGTCCAGCTGTCCCACTGCACCAAAGGTTTGAGACTCATGCCCACCCTCCCTTTCACTGAGGTACCCCATAGGAGGGGTGAGGAGTTCCCCCATGGAGAACAAGGTGGGATGAAAGGTGGTTGCCATGGCAGAGACATGCCCATGCACCAGGTGCTCCCCCCGTGATGGCTCAGCTGGCTTTCCAGCTGCCCACTTGGGAGTCCCAGGTTGTTGGAGGGAATGAGCCTCGCGGTGGTCCCTGAGAGTGGTGTGAAGGCTGGGAGCAGAGGATCACACCTGTAATCATGGCACTCTGGTAGGCCAAGGTGAGAGGATGGCCTGAGCTCCTGGTTTTGAGACCAACCTGGGCACCTTGGTGAGACCTCATCTCTACAAAAGCCAAAAAAATGAGCTGAGCTTACTGGTGCAGGCCTTTTGATCTGGTCACTTGCAAGGCCGTGGCAGGAGGATCGCTGGAGCCCAGCCAGTGGAGGCTGCGGTGTCTGAGAGTGGGCCCCAGCACTACAACCTGTGTGACAGAACAAGACTCCGACCCAGAATAATAATACCAACCACCACCACAAAAAGAGGCTGGACTCTGGGGCTCATTCTGGCCCTTTGGAGTCCCCGGCGAGTTGACAGCAGGATCCTGCGGGTTTGACACCATCCTGCGACATGGTGTGAGACCTTGTATCAGTCATCAAAAATAAATCCAAAGATTAGCCGTGCCTGGTGGCACAGGCCTGTAGTTCTATCCACTCTGGGGATGGAAGTGGGGGATCATCTGAGCGTGGCCTGTGGAGCTCGTAGTGGCTGTGAGCGTGCCCCTGCACTCTGGTCTTACAGAGCAGGAATCCAACTCCAAATAATAATAATCACCACCACCACCACCCTTGCCACACAGCGTGAAGAGTCATCCTCAGGAGTAGGATAGGAAAATGCACTTACTGGTCTGTCGTTTGTGGGAGATTTCAAAGGATGACACCGGGCACGTCCATCCCATGCTTTTGGCTGCACACCCTTGAAGTCCTGCCTCCACCTTCCCACTTTGTGCCCCACAGGAAAGATGTGTGTGAGCTCACCGAACAGACGGCCCTGAGCTTGGGCAGCCATCGGGCACAGAACGATCAAAGTGGCCCGGCAATGCCGCCGCCAGTCCAGGTTCTGGGTGCCCTGTCTTCCACCTTCCGGCGTGTGGAGGGGCCCTTCCTCTCCCAATAACACCATCGTCCCCCACCCATGCAGACTTTTCCCTGCGGAGCCGTAGATGCTAGTTATGACACATGTGGGAGGCATCTTTTGTGTTGCTGGAGCCTCCATGTGCCGGTTTGGGATGTGGGGGCATGATTGTTGCTCCTGGGGCCTCAACCTTGGGTATCAGGCAGTCCTCCTGCCTCGGACCCTAAGCAGCCAGGACTCCATGTGCCATCACACCTGATCCGAATTTGGAGACCTCTCACTGAGCTGAGGTCTGGCCACATCGCCCGAGTTGCATTCCGACCCCTTGGCTCAGGCAGCCTCCCACCTCTGCCTCCCAGGGCATGGGATTACAACCTTGAGTCTTGGTGCCTGGCCTTGACTCGTACATTATGTCTCGGTGAGTGATGCCAAGGAATGCCCTGGGACATAAGTGACTCCAGTATTCACGTCCTGGGGAGCGATGAGGTCTTGATGCATGCCTCAGGCTGGTTCTGAACTCCCAGGATCCAGCTGTCCCCCACCTGAGCCTGCCCAAGCCACAGGCTGATTGTCTGCTGATCCACTGTCTTTTGGGAACTCTTGGGCCAATACTGGGACCCCCTTCCCAAATGATCTCTGTTTGTTCACAATGATCCAAACTCCATACACAAATGGAAGTTTTTTTTTTCCCCTTTTTTCTTTGAGTCAGTGTTTCTCTCCATCACTCAGCCTCGAGGGCGTTGCCTTTCTCCAGCCACCACAGACTCAGCCCACCGGGCTCCGACAAGACTTTCCCCAGCCTTCTAAGGAGTGGGAAATACAGGCATACACCACCATACCTGGTTCATTTGTGATGGAGGGTAGAGATGAGGACTTGCCAAAGTTCCCGGGTGCATCTTGGCCTATGGAATCAGGCCAGCTGCTGGTTGCAGCCTCCCAAAGTGCTAGAATGATGAGGCTGAGCCCCCGAGTCCAGTCTTGATCCTTCATTGAAAATGAACCAGAAAGCCTGGTACAGCGGCCCACACCAGGAATCCTAGCACTCTGGGAATCCAAAGCCGGAGGCTGACTGGAGAGAAGGAGACCAAGGTCAGCCCAGGCCACGCAGTGAGACCCCGTCTCCATACCCATCCTAACAGGGATCTGGGGTTGAGTTGCTGGTCATCCCACTGACTCTGGAGGCTGAGACTGAAGGATCACCAGAGCCCGTGATTTTGAGGCTGGCACTGAGCAACAGTCGTGTCCCCAGGCTCCAGCCTGGGCCACAGAGCCAGACCCTGTCTCCAAAATATGAGAATTGTACACAGATTCCAAACTTTGCATGGTGTGTTCACAGGATGACTGGCTGTTTAGCCAGGAAAAATGGGAAGGGGGGAACAAATGTTCCTGATGAGAGATGTGTCCCTGGCCTTTCTTGGTGGAATGTCCTTGTTGTCGAATTGGATGGTTGACCTGCCTGGGGCATATTTCTACCCTTGTGAGGAGAGATGGCATGAAGCCGGTCAAGGAGCCTCAGGAATTGGCACACCAAAGCAGGGGCAGCCTTGGGAGGGGTTGCGACTGGAGGGTGCCTAGCATGGGGGACTCTCATATGTGGGGAAGTGGCAGGAAAAAGACTGAGGGAAGAAGATTTGCAGAAAAATGGATCTACTTGGTGACATTTTCTCTCTTTCTCTCTCTCTCTCTCTCTCTTTCTCTCTCTCTCTCTTTCTTTCTTTCTTTCTTTTCCTCTCTCCCTCTTTTGTTCCCTCACAATGTATTCCTGGCTGCTCTCAATCCACCCAATTGGGGACTACCTTTCTGCCCCAGCCTTAAAACTGCTGCAATCACAGGCTTTCCATTTGGTCGACATCCTGATCTTCCTTTCTGTTCTTGAACTCTGGGCCTGAAGTGATCCTCCCGCTGAGACCTGCCCTTACCCCAGGTTTTTGGGTTTTTCTTGAGGTCCAGGTGGGAGCTTGCTATGGTGTCCAGCAGGTCTCGATCTCCTGGGCTCCATTCAACTTACCATCTTGGCCACCCCAAGTACAGAGGAGACAGTCATGAGACACCCGGCAGTCTCCGCCACCCCTAAGATTTAAGAGTCACACCCTCCCTTTCCCGGAGGTGGCCCCTGGGAGGAGCATGTGAGTCACCACTGAGGAATAAGGCAGGCAGAGGGATGGGTGCCCAGGTGGAGACATTCCCCTGCACCAGGCACTCCCCCTGGGTAAGGCTCAGTGGGTTACTCTGGCTACACTCTCCAGGGACCCGGGTAGTCAGAAGGGAGTGATGGTACCCTGAGAGGGGTGTTGAGGCTGCATGTGGGGGCTCACACCTGTCATCCCTGTGCTCTGGGAGGCTGAGATGAGAGGTTGACCTGAGCCCTGGGTTCGAGATCAATCCAGGCATCTTGGGGAGACAACCTCTCCAAGAAGCCAAAAAAATGAGTGTGGTGACACACACCTGACATTCCAGCCACTTGGAAGGCTGGGGCAGGAGGATCATGGGAGCCCAGCTGTTGGAGGCCATGGTGGCCAAGAGTGGGCTCCCTGCTCCAGCCTGAGTGACAGAGCGGGACTCTGACTCAGAACAATATTACCAACCACCACCACCATCACAACCACAGGCTGGGCTCAGGGGCTCTGCATGGCATCTCAGGCCTTTGGAGGCCCAAGTGAATGTATGGCCTGAGCCTGAGGGTTCAATAACAGCCTGGGACACAGGGCGAGACCTTGTCTCAGCCATCAGAAATAAATTTAAAGATTAGACGAGTGTGGTGGAGCAGGCCTGTGTTTCCAGCCCTTGGGGGGCCGAGGCAGGACGATCACCTGAGCCTGGCAGGTGGACTCTGTGGTGGCCGTGAGCATGTCCCTCACTTCGGCCTTGGCAACAGAGCAGGATTCTGATGTCAAATAATAATAATCACCAGCACCTCCACCACTACCAGCCCTGACACCCAGCGTGAGGAATCACCCTCAGGAATGGGAGAGGAAAAGGCACTTTCCAAACTGCTGTTTGTGAGATGTTTCAAAGTTGGCCACTGGGCACGTCCTTCCTGCACCTTTGGCCACATTCCCCAGAAGGTCAGCCTCCACCCTCCACACTCATGACCCATGGCAAAGACGCGTTTGAGTTCACAGAACAGACGGCCCAATCTAGGGTGGCCATAGGGCACAGAGCGATCCAGGCAGTCCCAAAACGCCACTGCCATCCCAGGCCCAGTCGCCCAGTCTGTCACTTTTGGGTGGGGGGATGGCCCCTTCCTCTCCTGATCACTCCATCCTCCCTCACTCACATTGACGTTTCCCTGGGGAGAAGTTATGCCCATCATGATGCAAGTGGGAGGCGTGTTTCTTGTCACTGGAGTCTCTGTCAGTGGAGCAGGAGTGAGGTGGCACGATTGTGTCTCCCAGGGCTTCGAACTGAGGGCCTCAGGTGATCTTCCTTCCTCACCCCCCAAGCAGCTGGGACTCCAGGGGCCAGCATGCCTGACTCAATTTTGGGTACCTATCACAGTTTCGAGGTCTAGCCAGGTTGCCTGGGCTGTTCTGCAACCCCAGGGTTCAAGCAGGTTTCTGCCTCGGTCTCCCATGGTCTGGGCTGTTGGCTTTGAGCCATGGTGCCCAGCCTGGACTCGTACATTCTGTTGACAGGGCAACATATAAGCACGCCCCGGGATGAGGCCACTGCATACCTTGTAGCTAGGACCCTGGGCACCAACACGTGCAAGTTGAGTGTTTGTGTTCCAGGGAGTGATGAGGTCTCACTACATTGCCCAGGCTGGTCTCAAACTCCCAGGTTCCATTGGTTCCCTACCTCGGCATCGCAAAGACAGTATGTCGATCCACTGTCTTTCCAAAACTCTACACCCAAGGCTGCGGCCTCCTTGCTGAATGAACTCTGTCTGTTCACGATGATTCCAACCCCATTCATAAATGGATGCTTTTATTTTCTTTCCTTTTTTTTGAGTCAGAATCTCACTATGTCACCCAGGCTGGTGAGCAGTGGCTTTTTCCCAGCAACCACAGCCTTGATCCACTGGGCTCCGGTAAGACTTCTGCCCTGCCTATTAGGAGCCGGAATGACAGGTGTGTGCTTTTCTTCCTTCCTTCCTTCCTTCCTTCTTCCTTCCTTCCTCCTTCCTTCCTTCCTTCCTTCCTTCCTTCCTTCCTTTCTTTCTTTCTTTCTTTCTTTCTTTCTTTCTTTCTTTCTTTCTTTCTTTTCTTTTCTTTCCTCTATGTTACCCAGGTTGCTCTCAAACCACCCAAATTGAGACATCCTCTCGGCCTTTGCCTCTGAAACTGCTATGATCACAGGCTTTCCATTTGGTTGGCATCCTGGTCCTCCTGCCTGGTGTTGAACCCTGGGCCAGAGGTGATCCTCCCGCCAGGCCTGCATTCATCCAAGGTTTTCTGGAATTTTCTTGGGATCGAGGTGGGGGCTTGCTATGCTGTCCAACCTGGTCTCTAGCTCCCCAGCTCCAGCCATCTTCCCGTGTCGACCTCCCAGATTGCCAAGGAGATAGGCGTGAGTTGCCAGGCCGTCCCCACTTCCCTGATGATTTGAGACTAACACCCTTCCTTTCCCAGAGGTGGCCCTTGGGAGGAATGTGTGAGTACACCCTTGGGAATGAAGCAGGTGGAGGGGTGGCGCCCCAGTGGTGACATGCCCCTGTGCCAGCTGCTTTTCTCAGAGATGGCTTGGTGGGCGACTGCGGCCACCCTCCTTGGGTTCCCAGGACTTTGGAAGGCAGCAGAACTCATGGTGGGGCCCGAGACGGGTGTGGAGGCCAGCGCAGGGGCTCACACCTCTCATCCTGCACTCTTGTAGGCTGAGGTGAGAGGATGGCCTGAGCCCCTGGGTTCGAGACCAGACCAGGCACCTTGGTGAGACCTCATCTCTAGAAGAAGCCAAATAAAGTGAGCCGAACATATTGGCGCACACCTGTCATTCTGGCCACTAGGGAGGCCATGGGGAGAGGATCGCTGTAGCCCAGCCTATGGAGGCCATGGTGGCCGAGAGCAGGCTCCTGCACTTCAGACTGGGATTCTGTCTCATAATAATAATACGAACCACCACCACCACATCCCGGACTCAGGGGCTCAGCATGGCATCCTGGCCCTTTGGAGGCCCAGACAAGTGGATGGCCTGAGCCTGTGGGTTTGTCAAGAGCCTGGGACACTGGGAGAGACCTCGTCTAAGTCATCAAAATTAAATCCAAATATTAGCCTGGTGTGGTGGCGCAGGCCTGAGGTTCCAGCCACTCAGGGGACTGAGGCAAGAGGTTCGCCTGAGCTCACCAAGTGTAGTCCACGGTGGCCGTGAGCATGACCCTGCATTCCGGCCTGGTTGACAGAGTGGAATTCCAACTCCAAATAATAATAATCAGCACCACTACCACCACCACCACCATGGCCACCCAGCCCGAGCAGTCATCCTCAGGGATGGGAGAGGAATAAGGACTTTCCGGCCTGTCGTTCATGGGATATTTCAATGGTGGCCCCCAGGCATGTTCATCCCGTACCTTCGACCAAGCACCCCAGAAGGCCTGCCTCCACCCTCCAGATTTGTGCCCCCAGGCAAAGATGCCTGTGAGCCCATGGAACAGACGGTCCCCAGTTAAGGTGGCCTTCAGTAACAGAGTGATCAAGGATATCCATCCATGCCACGGCCAGCCCTGGTTCCAGTTTCCCAGTCTGCCACCTTTGGCCGAGGACAGGGTCCCTTCCTCTCCCGATCACTCCATCATCCCCCTCCAAGGCATATTTTTCCTTGGGGAACCATGGATAAACTTTGTGATGCACGTGGGAGGCATCTTTTATGTTGTCAGAGTCTCTGTAGGCCAGGTTGGGGTGCAGTGGCATGATCAGGGCTCCCGGGGCCTCAACCTATGGGATTCAGAATTCTGAACCCAGGCTGCAGGGTGGTGGATCGCTCCTGGTCACCACAGACTAGGCCCACAGGGCTCTGGTGAGCCTTGCCCTGGACTTCTGAGGAGACTGAAAACAGGTGCACACCACCATGCCTGGATCATTTGGGATGGAGGGTAGAGATGAGTTCTCATCGAGTTGTCCAAATGGGTTTTGGTCCTTGGGCTCAGGCTTACCGCAGGCCTCTGCCTCTCAAAGTGCTGTGATGACGAGGCTTAGGGCCCGAGCCCGACCTCAATACTTCATCAAAAATGGACCAGAAGGCCTGCCATGGCGGCCCACGCCTGGAATCCTAGTGGTCTAGGAGTCCAAGGTGGGAAGTAGCCTGGAGCCTAGTAGCCCAATATCAGTTGGGGCCATTCAGGGAACCTGCCTCCACCCTCGTCCAAACATTGGGTCTGGGGTTGTGGTACCAATCTTCCTGGCCATTCAGGAGGCTAATGTGGGAGGATCACTGGAGCCCACGATTTCAAGGCTGGCAGTGAACGATGGTAGTTTCCCTGGGTCCAGCCTGGGACACAGACCCAGAGACTGTCTCCAAAAACTTCATAATCGTACATAGATTCTCAACTGTGCATCGTTAGTTCACAGAGCAACTGGCTTTAGAGTCAGGAAAAATGGATTTGGGGGGAACGAATTGTCCCTGGGTGAGGGAAGTGTCCCTGGCCTTTCTTTGTTGAAGTTCCTCCTTGCTGAGTGGGTGGGTCAGACTGTCTGGTGCACATTTCTCCCCTCATAGAAAAGAGTCAACAGGAACCTGGCCAGGGAGCCTCGAGAACTCTGGCACCAAAGGTTCAGCCATGGGGGGGCAGGAATTTGTCGAGCTTGGGGGACCCTCACATGTGGGAGGGGGCAGGGTGGAATGCCTGAGGGCAGAAGGCTTGCAGGAGAATGGATTTCTTTCCTTCTTTCTTTCTTCCTTCCTTTCTTTCTTTCTTTCTTTCTTTCTTTCTTTCTTTCTTTCTTTCTTTCTTTCTTTCTTTCCTTCTTTCTTTCTTTTCTTTTCTTTCTTTCTCTTGTTGTTTCCTTTATTTCTTCTTCCTCTCCCCCTTTCTTCCTTTCATTCTGTCTTTCTTTCTTTTCCCTCCTCACTTGGTTGCTCAAGCTGCTCGCAAACTGGCCAACTCAGGCCATCCCCTCCGCCTGTGCCTCCCAAACTGCTGCGATCATAGCTTTCCATTTGGTCGACCTCCTGGTGTTCTTGTCTGGTGTTGAACTCTGGGCAAGAAGCAATGCTCCCGCTGAGGACTGCCCTCACCCAAGTATTTCTGAGTTTTGGTTGTGGTCGAGGCAGGTGCTTGCTATGGTGTCCAGCCTGGTCTCGAGGTCCTGGGCTCTGGCCATCCTCACATTTTGGCCTCCCTGTGTGCCAAGGAGACAGGCGTGAGTCTCCTGACCATCCCCGCCCCACTGGAGGTTTGAGAGTGAAGCCCTCCCTTTCCCTGAGGTGGCCCATGGGGGGAGCAAGTTAGTCCACCCTGGGGAACAAGACGGGAGGAGGGGTGGGCACCCAGGCAAATACATGTCCATGTGCCAGACACTCCCCCCAGTGAGGGCTAAGTAGGCAAATCCAGCTGCCCTCTCCAGGGTTCCGGGTCATCAGAAAAGAGCAGGCCATGTGGTGGGGTCTCACGAGGGGTCTGGATGCTGGGAGTGGAGGCTCACACCTGTCATCCTGGCACTCTTGTAGGCCAAATCTAGAGGATGACCTGAGCTGCTGGGTTTGAGATCAGCCCAGGCACTTTGGCGAGACCTCATCTCTACAAGAAGCCAAAAGAAATGAGCTGAGTTGGTGGCGAGGGCCTTTCATTCTGGCCATTCAGGAGGATGTAGTGGGAGTAGCGTTGTAGCCCAGTTGGTAGGGGCCATGGTAGCCAAGTGCCGGTCCTTGTGCTCCAGCCTGGGTGACAGTGTGGAACTCCGATTCAGAATAATAATAACTACCACCACCACCACAGCCACAGGCCTTGCTCCTGTCCCTTTGGGGGCCCAGGCAAGTGGACAGCCTGAGCCTGCAGGTTCGACAACAGTCCGGGACACAGGGTGAGGCCTCATCTCGGCCATCAAGCATATATCTAAAGAATAGCTGGGTGTGTTGGTGCAGTCCTGTCATTCCAGCCACTCTGGGGCCAAGGCAGGAGGATTGCCTGAGCCTGACATGTGGAGTCCACAATGGCCGTGAGTGTGCCCCTGTGCTCTGACATGGGCAACAGAGAGGGATTCCGAATCTAAATAATAATAATCCCCACGACCACCTTCACCACTGCCTCCCAGCACGAGGAGTCACCCTTAGGGATGGTACAGGAAAAGGCACTTTCTGTCCTATCATTCCTGGGAAGTTTCAAAGGTGGCCATCGGGAACATCCATCCCACACCTTTGACTACGTGCCCCAGAAGGCCTGTTTCCACCCTCCACATTCGTGCCCCACAGGAATGATGTGTGTGAGCTTAAGGAACAGACTTCCCCAGGATAGGGTGGCCATCAGGCACAGAGCAGTGAAGGTGATCTGTCAAAGCTGTGGTGAGCCCAGGTTCCGGTCTCCCTGTCTTCCAACTTCAGGCATGGAGAGGGCCCTTTACTCTCCTGATCACTCTATCATCCCCCACCCACCCGGACCTTTCCCTTGGGAGCCATGGAGCCCATCGTGATGGACATGGGAGGCGTCTTTTGTGTTGCTGGAGTCTCTGTTTGCCAGGCTTAGGCATGACGGCACTATCGTGGCTCCTGGGGCCTTGACCTGCAGGGCTAAGGTGGTCCTCCCTCCTCGGACCCCCAGGAGCTGGAGCTCTGTAAGCCATCACACCTTACTTGGTTCTGGGGACCTCTTTCTGAAATGAGGTGGGGTCACTTCCCCAGGCTTGTCTCCAATCCCTGGGCTCAGTCAACCTCCAGTCTCAGCTTCCCAGGTAGCAGGACTGATGGCTATGAGCCACGGTGCCCATCCTGGACTTGCAGGTTTTGTTGGCAGGGGTGACGCAAAGGAACAACCTGAGACAGAGGCCACCACATCCTGTGAAACTGGGACCACGAGCACCAACACTAGTGACTCCAGTGTTTGCATTCCAGGGAGCAAGAAGATCTTGCTACGTGGCCCAGGCTGGTCTCCATCTCCTGGAATCTAGCATTCCCTCACCTCAGCCTCCCAAACAACAGCTGGATTGTCTGCAGATCCACCAACTTTTGGGTCCTCTAGGCCCAAGGCTGGGGCCTCCTTCTCAAATGAACTCTGTCTGTACACCATGATCCCAACTACATACACAAATGGATGTGCATATTTTTTTCCTTTTATCTTTTTTTCTTTGAGCCAGAGTCTCACTCCATCACCCAGGCTAGAGGATAGTGGCTCACTCCCGGCCACCGCAGCCTCAGTCCATCATGCTCTGGCAAAGCATTACCCGGCCTTCCAAGGAGATGGAATGACAGGCACATGCCACCATGCCAAGCTCACTTGGGATGGGAGTAGAGATTAAGTCTCTTGAATTGTCCTGGTGGGTTTTGGACTGCAGATTCTGCCTGGCTGCTGGACTATGTCTCCCAAAGCGCTGGGATGATGAGGGTGTGTCTCTGAGCCCGACCTCAAAACTTCATTTAAAAGGTATCTGAAGGCTCGGCACACCAGCCAATGACTGGAATTCCCGTACTCTGGGATGCCAAGGCGGGAGAGATGGTTGGATCCCAGGAACCCAAAGCAGGCCCGGGCCATACAGGGAGACCCTGTCTCCACATCCATCCAAAACAGGATGTCTGGGGTCGCTGTGCCCGTTGTCTAGGCCACTCCGGAGGCTGAGGCAGGAGGATCACAGGAACCCACAATTTCTAGCCTGGCAGTGAATGTCAGTCGTGTCCTCAGGCCTGGGCCACAGAGTCATACCTTCTCCAAAACATCAGAATCGTATACAGATTCTCAAATTTCATAGGGTTTTAACAGTGCAACTGACTTTAGATCCAGAAAATTGAATTGGGGGCAAGAAATGTCCCCAAGTGAGTGATGTGTCTCTCATTTTCTTGGCAGAAGATACTCATTGCTGGGTAAGAGGGTCAGCCTGCCTGGGACACATTTCTCATCTCCGAGAGGAGAGCTGGCATGAACCTGGCCAGGGAGCCTCAGGAACTTCCGCACCAAAGTGGGGGCAACCGTTGAGGGGGTGTTGGACTTGGAAGGTGCCGAGCTTGGGGAGCCCTCACATGTGGAAGGGGCTGAGGGAAGGACTGAGGGCAGAAGAATTCCAGGAGAATGGATTTCTTTCTTTCTTTCTTTCTTTCTTTCTTTCTTTCTTTCTTTCTTTCTTTCTTTCTTTCTTTCTTTCTTTCTTTCTTTCCTTTCTTTCTTCCTTCCTTCCTATCTCTCTTTCTTTCTTCCTTCCTTGCTTCCTTCCTTTTTTCTTTCTTTCTAACTTTCTTTCTTTCTTTTATTTTCTTTCCTCACTAGGTTACCCAGGCTCCTCTCAAATTGCCCAACTCGGGCCATCCTGTTGGCCTGGG
Source organism: Carlito syrichta (assembly GCF_000164805.1). Lineage (NCBI taxonomy): Eukaryota > Metazoa > Chordata > Mammalia > Primates > Tarsiidae > Carlito > Carlito syrichta. The sequence continues at coordinate 712,378 of NW_007251893.1, forward strand.
CCTTCCAAACTGCTGCAATCCCAGACTTTCCATTTTTCAACTTCCTGGTTTTCCTGCTGGTCTTAAACTCTGGGGTGGAGGCAATCCACCTGCTGAGATCTGCCCTCATCCAAAGTTTTCTGGGTTTTGCTTGGGGTCGAGGTGGGGGCTTGCTATGGTGTCCAACCTGGTCTCGAGCTCCTGTGCTCCAGTCATCTTCATGTCCCAGTCTCCCCACATACCGAGGTGACAGACATGAGTCACCAGCCGTTCCCGCTCCTCCAATAGTTTGAGAGTCAGGCCCTCCCTTTCACCGAGGCAGCCCTTGGGAGGAGCAATCAGTTCCATCCTGGGATACTAGGCAAGCAGAGGGGTGGTCGCCCCGGTGGTAACACGTATCTGCCTCAGGCATTCTTCCTGGTGAGGGCTTGAGTGGCAACTGCGGCCACCTTTTCTGTGGTCCTGGGTCACTGGAAGGGAGTGGGGCTGCATTGGGTCCCGAGAGGGGTGTGGAGGCTGGGCACAGGGTTTCAGGCCTGACATCCTAGCACTCTGGGTGGCCAAGGTGAGAGGATGGACTGAGCCCCTGGGTTTGAGACTAGCCTGGGCACCATGGCAAGACCTCGTATCTACAAGAAGCCAAAAAAATGAGCTAAGATTGGTGGGGCACACCCGTCTTACTGACCACTCAGGAGGCCGCAGCAGGAGGATCTCCAAAGCCCAGCTGGTAGAGGCTGTGGTGGCCGAGAGCGGGGCCCTGTGCTCCAGCCTGGGTGACAGAGCAGGATTCTGAATAATAATGCCAAGCACCAAAACCACAACAACCATAGGCTGGAATCAAGGGTTCAACCTGGTATCCCAGCCTTATGGAGGTCCAAGCAAGTGGACGGCCTGAGTCTGTGGGTGCAACATCAGCCTGGGACATGAGGTGAGACCTCATCTCTGCCATCAAAAATAAATCCAAAGATTAGTCAGGCATGATGGCACAAGTCTGTGGTTCCAACCACTTGGGGTGCCAAGGCGGGAGAACTTCCTGAGCCCAGCATGGGGAGTCTGTGGTGGCCGTGAGCTTGCCCTTGCACTCTGGCCTTGGTGACAGAGTGAGATTCTGACTCTAATTAAAAATACTCACAACCACCACCACCACCCCTGCCATTCAGCACGAGGAGTCACCCTCATGAATGAGAGAGGAAAATGCACATTCCCACCTGTCATTTGTTGGAGGTTTCAAATGTGGTCACTGGGCAGGTCCATCCAGGGCCTTGGGGCACAGGTCCCAGAAGGCCTGCCTACACCCTCCACACCTATGCTCCATGAGAAAGTCGCAGGTGAGCTCACAGAACAGAAGGCCCCGAGTTTGGGCGGCCATTGGGCAAAAAGCGATCAAGGTGGTCCAGCAACAATATGGCCAGTCCAGGTTCCGGTCACCTGGTCTGCCACCTTAGGGTGGGGGGAGGGCCCATTCCTTCCCAATCACTCCATCTTCCCCCACCCATGCTGACCTTTACTTGGAAAACTGTGGACGCCAGTCATGACGCTCATGGGAGGCATCTTTTTCATCTCTATCAGACTTGCTGGGGCACGGAGGCCTGTTCGTGTCTTCCTGGGCCTTTAATTGCGGGGCTCAGGCTGTCCTCCACCTTGGCCCTGTGATGGAGGCCACCACATCCCATGTAGTTGGGACCATGGGAGCTACCACGCACAACTCCAGTGTCTGCGTTCTGGGGAGCAACAAATTCTCGTTACATGACCCAGGTGGTTCTCCAACTCCTGGGGTCCAGCAATCCCCCACCTTTGCCTCCCAAAGCCATAGCCCAATTGTCTGCCAATCCACCATCTTTTGGGAACTCTAGGTCCAAGACTGTGGCCTCCTTGCCAAATGATCTGTCTGTTCACGATGATCCCAACTCCATACACAAATGGATGCTCTTCTTTTCTTTCCTTTTTTGAGTCAGAATCTCACTCTCTCACCCAGAGTGGAGGGTGGTGGCTCGCTCCCGGAAACTGCATCCTCAGCCTGTGAGGCCACAACGAGATTTTCCCCCATCCTTCTGGGGAACTAAAATGCCAGGCATGCCCCAGCATGCCAGGCTCATTTGGAAAGCAGGGTAGAGACGAGGTCTCACCAAGTTGCCTGGGCATGTCTTGGACCTGTGGACTGGTGCCGGCCACTGGCCTTGGCCACCCAAAGTGCTGGGATGATGAGGTTGAGCCCCAAGGTCAGCCTCTATCCTTTGTCAAAAACAAACCAGAAGGCCAGCTGCAGTGGTCCTGGCCTGGAATCCCAGCCCTCTGGGAGGCTGATGCGGGAGGATGCATGGAGCCCAGGAGCTCAAGGCCAGGCCAGGCAGCACAGGGAGACCCCATCTCCACACCCATCCAAACAGGTGATCTGGGTTCATGGTGCCCTTCATCCCTGCCACTCGAGATGCTGAGGTGGGGCAATCATTGGAGCCCATCGTTTTGAGACTGGTGGTGAACGATGGTGGGGTCCCTAGGCTTCAGACTGGCCAAAGAGCCAGACCCTGTCTCCAAAAACATCAGAATTGCACAGAGATTCTCCACTGTGCATTGTGTATTCAATGAGCAACTGGGTTTAGAGTCAGAAAAAATGGGACTGGGGAAAAGAAATGTTGCCAGGGAAGGGATGTTTCCATGGCCTTTCTTGGCGTAAGGTCCTCATTGCTGGGATGGAGGACCAGCCTGCCTGGAGCACATTTCTCACCACAGAGAGGAGAGCCAGCAGGAACCCGGTCAGGTATCTTTGCAAACTCCCGCACCAAAGTGGTGGCACCCATTGGGTGGGGGTTGGGGCTGAAAGATGCCAAACTTGGGGGGCCCTCATACACAGGGGTGGTTGGGGGAAAGACTGAGGGGAGAAGCTTAGAATAAGAATGGCTTTCTTTGTTGACTAAGATATTCTTTCTTTCTTTCTTTCTTTCTTTCTTTCTTTCTTTCTTTCTTTACCTCTCTCTCTCTTTTGTTTCATCACTTGGTAGCCCTGGCTGCTCTCAAAATATGCAAATCAGGCCATAATCTCAGCCTGGGCTTCCCAAGCTGCTGAAATCATAGACTTTCTTCTTGGCTGACATCCTGGTCTTCCTGCCTGATCTTGAACTCTGGTCCTGAGGAGATTCACCTGCTGAGGCCTGCCCTCAATGAAGGTTTTCTGGGTTTGGCTAGGGATCGAGATGGGGGCTTGCTATGGTGTCCAGCCTGGTCTCATCTCCTGGGCTACCACCATCATTCTGTCTTGGCCTCCTCAAGTGCTGAGGAAACAGGCAGGAGTCACCCAACTATCCCCCCTATGGTTTGAGAATCACAACCTCCCTGTGTCTGAGGTGGACCCTGGGAGGAGCAAGCAGGTCCACACTGGGAATCGAATCAGGCACAGGGGTGGACTCCCCAGGGTTGACACATTCCTGTGCCAGGTGCTCTCCTGGGTAGGGCTTGGCAGCTGACTCTGGCTGCCCTCTCAGGGACCCTGGGTCGTCTGAAGGGAGAGGGCCACATGTGGGGCCCCGAGTGGGGTGTGAAGGCCGGGCAAGTGGGCTCACATCTGTCACCCTGGAGCTTTGGGTGGCTGTGGTGAGAGGATGACCTAAGGCCCCAGGATCGATACCAGCCTGGGCACCTTGGTGAGATCTCGTCTCTAAAATAAGCCAAAAAATGAGCTGAGTGTGGTGTGACATGCCTGTCGTTTGGGCCACTCATGAGACCATGGTGGGAGGATGACTGGAGCCCAGTATGTGGAGGTCGAGAATGGGCCCTTGCACTCTGGCCTGCATGACAGAGCTGGACTCCGACTCAGAATAATAATACCAACCACAACCACCACAACCACAGGCCAGGCTCAGGTGGTCAGCCTGGCATCCCAGTCCTTCAGAGGCTGAGGTGAATGGACAACCAGAGCTTGTGTGTTCGAGAACAGTCCAGGGCACTGGGCAAGACTTCATTTCAAACATCAAAAATAAATCCAACTATTAGCCAGGCATGGTGGCACAGGCCTGTGGTTCCAACCACTCAGGTGGCTGAGACAGAAGGATGACCTGAGCCTGGCAGGTGGAGTTCGTGGTGGCCGTGAGCATGCCCCTGCTCTCAGGCCTGGGCCACAGACTGGGATTCTGACTCCAGATAATAACAATCACCAGCACCGTCACCACCACCATCCCTGGCACTCAGCATGAGGAGTCACCATCAGGGATGGGAGAGTACAGGAAGTATCCCACCTGTCGTTTGTGGGAGTTTTCAAAGGTAGTCATCGGTATGTATGTCCTGTACCTTCAGCCACACTTCCCAGAAGGCCAGCCTCCACCCTTCCCACTCGTGCCCCATGGCAAAGATGCATGTGAGCTCAGAGAACAGACGGCCCCGAGTTAGGGCAGCCATCAGGCACAGAAAGATCAAAGCGGTCCAGCAATGCCATGGCCAGCACAGATTCTGGTCAGCTAGTCTGCCACCATCAAGTGTGGGGAGGGCTCCTTCTTCTCCCAATCACTCCATTGTCCCCTGCCCACACAGACTATTCACTGGGGAGCCGTGGATGCCCTCATGACACACATGGGAGGAAACTTTTGGCCGCTGGAGTCTCTAGCAGCCAGAATGGGGTACAACTGCACAATTGTGGCTCCTGTGGCCTTGACCTGCGGGGCTCAGGTGGTCCTCCCACCTCAGACCCCGAGCAGCCAGGACTTCAGGGGCCACAATGCCTGTTTCAATTTTGAAGACCTCTCATTGAGACAAGGTCTGTCCATGTTGCCCAGACTGGTCTACAACCCCTGAGTTCAGGCGGCCTCATCCCTCAGCAACCCACAGTGCAGGGCTTATGGTTGTGAGCCTTGGAGCCTGGCTTGGACTCACACATTTTGTCTGTGGGGGCCACGCTAAAGATTGACCCAGAATGAAGGCCACCATATCACGTGCAACCAGGACTGCAGGTGCTACCATGCATGACTTCTGTGTTCTGGGGAGTAACAAGGTCTTGCTATGTGGCCCAGGCTGGTCTCAAAATCCCGGACTCCAGCAGTACCCTGCATTGGCCTCCTAAAGCCACAACCCGATTGTCTGCCAACCCACCATCTTTTGGGAACTCTAGGCCCAAGTCTGGGAACTCCTTCCCAAAAGATCTCTGTCTGTTCAGGATGATACCAACCCATACACAAATGGATGCTCTTCTTCTTTATCCTTTTGTACTTTTTTCTTTGAGTCAGAGTCTCACTCCAACGCCCAGGCTGTAGGGCAGTGGCTTGCTCCTGGCCACTGCAAACTCGGCCCACTGGGCTCCAGCAAGCCTTTCTCTGGCCTCCGAGGAGTAGGAACTACAGGTGTGCTCCACCACGCCCAGCTCATTTGGGATGAGTGGCAGAAATGAGGTTTCACTGAGGTGCCCGGGAGGACTTCACCAGCAGGCATAAGCTGGCCACTGGTGTCAGCCTCCCAAAGGGCTGGGATGACAAGGTTGATCCCCCAAGCCAGGCCTCGAACTTTCATCAAAAATGAAACAGAAGGCCTGGTGTAGCAGCCCATGCCTGGAATCCCAGCACTCTGGGAGACCGAGTGGGGAGTATGCCTGAAGCCCAGGAGCCAAGGCCAGCCCTGTGCAATGCAGGGAGACCCCGTCTCTGCACCCATCCAAACAGGGGGTCTGGGGTCGAGGTGGCCGTTTTTTGGCCATTCTGCTGGCTGTGGCAGGAGGATTGTCAGAGACAAAGGTTTCAAGGCTGGTGGTGAATGATGGTCATGTGCCCGGGCCCCAGCCTAGGCCACAGAGCCAGAGCTTGTCTCCAAAAAAAAGATCAGAATTTTACATATTTTCAACTGTGCATGGTGTGTTCACAGGGCAACTGCCTTTAGTGTCACCAAAAATGAGATTCGTGTTGAAGAATTGACCCCTGGTGAGGGATGTGTTCCTGGCCTTACTTGACAGATGATCCTCATTTCTGAGTTTGAGGGTCGGCCTGCCTGGGGCACCTTTCTTACCTCAGAGAGGAGAGGGGCAGGAACCTGGCCAGGGAGCCTCTGGAACTCCCACACCAAAGCCGTGGCAGCCATTGGGGGGGTTGGTTCCTGAAGGTGCCATGCTTGGGTGCCCTCACATGTGGGGGGGGGGCAGGGAGGGAAGAACTGAGGGTGGAAAATTTGCAGGAGAATGGATTTCTTTCTTTCTTTCCTTCCTTCTTTCTTTCTTTCTTTCTTTCTTTCTTTCTTTCTTTCTTTCTTTCTTTCTTTCTTTCCTTTTCATTCCTCACTAGTTGCCCAGGCTGCTCTCAAAGCACACAACCTGGGCCATACTCTTGGCTTGGACCTCCAAAATTGCTGTGATTACATGCTTACATTTGGTCGACATTCTGGTCTTCCTGCCTGGTCTTGAACTCTGGGCCGGAGGCGATCCTACAGATGATGCCTGCTCTCACCCAAGGTTTTCTTGGCTTAGCTTGGGGTCAAGATGGGGGCTTGCTATGATGTCCAGCCTGGTCTCAGCTCTCAGTCTCCAGCCAACTTCGTGTCTCAGCCACCCCGAGTGCCAAGGAGACAGATGTGAGTCACCCAGCCAGCCCCCCCCCCAGGCAGTTTCTGATTCACGCAATCCCTTTCCTCTAGATGGACCCTAGGATGAGCCAGCAGGATCACACTGGTGTTTGAGGTGGGTGGAGGTGTGGGTGCCTCGGGGGAGACACACCCCTGCACCAGGCCTTCCCCTGGGGTGGGCTTGGCATGTCACTCTGGCTCTGATCTCCATGGTACCAGGTCATCTGAAGGGAGCCTGCCTCACTTTGGGGCCCTGAGAGTGGTGAAGGGCTGGCATGGGGGCTTACACCTGTCACCCTGGCTCTTTGGGAGACAGAGGTGAAAGGTTGGCCTGAGCTCCCTGATTCGAAACCAGGCTGGGTACCTTGGCAAGACCTCATCTCTACAAGAAGTCAAAAAAATATGCCATGCGTGGTGGTGCATACCTGTCGTTTGTACCACCCTGGAGGTCACGGTCGGAGTTTCACTGGAACCCAGAGGGTGGAGGCCACAGTGGCTGAGAGCGGGCCCCTGTGCTCCAGCCTGCGTGACAGAGCGGGTCTCCAATTCATAATATTAATACCAACCACCACCACCACAACCACAGGCCGGGCTCAGGTGTTCAGCCTGGCATCCCGGCCCTTCAGAGGCCAAAACGGGTGGATGGCCTGAGCCTGTGGGTTCAAGACCAGCCTGGGACAGTGGGCAAGACCTCATCTCAGCCATGAAAAATAAATCCAAAGATTAGCTGGGCATGGTGGCGCAGACCTGTGGTTCTAGTCACTTGGGGTCCAAGGTGGGTCGATTGCCTGAGTCCAGTAAGTAGAGTCCTTGGTAGCCTTGAGCATGCCCCTGCACTCAGGCCTGGGCGTCAAAGTGGGATTCCTACTTCAAATAATAATAATCACCACCAACGCCACCACCATCTCCCCTGACACCCAGCGCGAGAAGTCACACTCAGGGATGGGAGAGGAAAAGGCGCTATCCTGCCTGTCACTCGTGGGAGGTTTCAAAGGTGACCACCGGGCACGTCCATTCTGCACTTTTGGCCACGCATCCCACAAGGCCTGCCTCCACACTCGTGCCCCACGGAAAACACACGTGTGAGCTAATGGAACATACGGTCCTGATTTAGGGCAGCTGTCAGGCACAGCAATCAAAGTGGTGGGAATGCCACATCCAGCCCAGGTTCCAGTGGTCTGGTATGCCACCATTGGGCGGGGAGTGTGCCCCTTCCTCTCCTGATCACACCATTGTCCCCCACCCATGCGGACCTTTCCAAGGGGAGCCATGGATGCCCATCATGACGCACCTGGGAGGCATCTTTTTTGTCGCCTAAATCTGTCAGCCAGGCTGGGTCACAGCGGCATGACCATGTCTCCCAGGGCCTTGACCTGTGTATCTCTGGTGGTCTTCCCGTCTCGGTCCCTAAGTAGCTGGGAGTTCGGGGTCACCATGCCTGACTCGATTTTGGAGACCTCTCACTGAGACGAAGTCTTTCCATATTGCCCGGGCTGTTCTCTGACCCCTGGGCTCATGCGGCCTCCTGCCTTGGTCTCCCAGGGTGCGGGGCTGAGGTCCATGTGTCATGGTGCCCAGCTTGAACTTGAATGTTCAATCGGTGGGGACAATGTAAAGGAACGCCCCGGGATGAAGGCTACCACATCCTATGTCCCGGACCGCAGGTGCTACCACACGCGACTCCTGTTTGTGCATTCCTGGTAGCGATGAGCTCTCACTAAATGGGGTAGGCTTGTATGGAACTTCCAGGCTCCAGCAGTTCACCACCTTGGCCTCCCAAAGCCACAGCCTGATTTTCTGTCGATCCTCCATCTTTCACGAATTCTAGGCCAAAGAATGGGTCCTCCTTCCCAAATGATCTCTGTTCACGATCATCCCCACTACACACACAAATGGATGCTCTTCTTTTTTTCCCCTTTTTTCCTTTTTTTCTTTGAGTTAGTCTCACTCTATCGCCCAGACTGGAGGGTGGTGGATTGCTCCCCATCACCACAGCCTCAGCTTGCCGGGTTCCAGCGAGCTTTTCCCCAGCCTTCTGAGGAGTCAGAAAGACAAGCACATGCCACCATGCCTGGCTCATTTGGGATGGAGGGTACAGACGAGGTCTCGCCAAGTTGCCTGGGCAAATCTTGGACTGTGGGCTAGGGCCAGTCACTGGTCTCGGCCTCCCAAAATGCTGGGATTGCGAGTCTTAGTCCCTGGCCCGGTCTTGATTCTTCATCAAAAATGAACCAGAATGCCTGGTGCTGCGTCCCACGCCTGGAATCCCAACACTCTCGGAGGCCGAGATGGGAGTTTGGGTAGAGAGCAGGAGCCAAAGGCCAGCCTGAACCACGCACAGAGACCCTGACTCTGCACCCATCCAAACAGGGTGTCTGTGATCAAGGTGCCCGTTGTCAGGGCCACACCAGAGGCTGAGGCTGGAGGATCGCCAGAGCCCACAGTTTCAAGGATGGTGGTTAATGATAGTCATGTCCTGGGGATCCAGCCTGTGCCACAGAGACAGAACCTGTCTCCAAAAACATCAGAATTGTACACAGATTCTCAACTGCACGTACTGTGTTCACAGGGTGACTGACTTTAGAGTCAGATAAAATGGGATTGGGGGGAAGAAATGTCCCTGGGTGAGGGATATGCCCCTGGCATTTCTTAGTGGAAGTCCTTGTTGACGAGTAGGAGGGTCAGCCTGCTTGGGGCACATTTATAACTTCGGAGAGGAGAGCCAGCAGAAACCCGGCCAGGGAGCCTTGGGAACTCTTGCACCAAAGTGTGGGCAGCCATTGAGGGGGATTTGGGGCTGGAAGGTGCCAAACTTATAGGACTCTCCCATGAGGTGGTGAATGACTGAGGGCAAAAGGTTTGGAGGAGAAGGGATTTCTTTCTTTCTATCTATCTTTCCTTCTTTTTTCTTTCTTTTTTTCTTTCTTTCTTTTCTTTCCTAACTAGGTTGCCCAGGTTGCTCTCAAACAGCCCAACTCAGGTCATCCTCTTGTCCTGGGCCTCCCAATGTGCTGGGATCACAGGCTTTCCATTGTTCAGCATCCTGGTCTTCCTCCCTGTTATTGAACTCTGGGCGGAGGTGATCCTCCCACCAAGGCCTGCCCTCACCTAAGATTTTTGGGAGTTACTTGGGGTCGTGGAGGGGGCTTGCTAAGTTTTCCCCCCGGTCTCGAGCTCCCAGTCTCTGGCCATCTTCCCATCTCGGCCTGCCAGAGTGCCGAGGAGTGAGTTGCCCGGTCATCCCCCACCCAAAAGGTTTGAGAGTCATGCTCTCTCTTTCCCCGAGGCAGTCCTTGGATGGAGTGAGTGGGTCAAACCTGGATAATGAGTAGGGCAGAGGGGTTGGCATCCTGGTGGAGACATGCCCCTAGATCAAGCACACCCCCTGGCGGGGCTCGGAGGGGACTCCGGCTGCACTCTCTGGGGTCCTGGGTGGTCAGAAGGGAGCGGGCCTCATGCCAGGGCCCAGAGAGGGGTGAGGTGGCCAGGCGTGGGGGCTCACGTCTGTCATCCCAGTGCTCTGTGATGCTGAGACAAGAGGATGGCCTGAGCCTTCAAGTTCGAGACCAGCCTGGTCACCTTGGTGAGACCTCATCTCAACAAGAAACCAAAAATATGAGCCGAGTGTGGTGGCACATGCCTGTCATTCCAACCACTCTGGAGGCCGCAGTGGAAAGATCTCCAGAGCACAGCCAATAGAGGCTGTGGTGGCCGAAAACCAGCTACTGTCCTCTGGCCTGAATGACAGAGCAGGGCTCTGACTCAGAATAATAATACCAACCAGCAACACCACCACAACCACATGCTGGGCTCAGGGACTTCGTAGGCCCAGGCAAGTGGACGACCGGAGACTGCGGGTTCGACATCATCCTGGGAGACAAGTCGGGTGAGACCCCGTCTTGACCATCAAAAATAAATCCAAAGATTAGCCAGGTGTGGTGGCACAGGTCTGTGGTTCAAGCCACTCAGGGAGTTGAGACAGGAGGATTGCCTTAGCCTGGCAGGTGGAGTTATAGTGACTGTGATCACGCACCTACACTTTGGACTGGGTGATTAAGAGGGATTCTGACTCCAAATAATGATAATAATGAGCACCGCTACCACCACCACCCCTGCCACCCAGTGCAAGGTGTCACCCTCAGGATGGGAGAGAAAAGGTCACTTTCCAGCCTATCATTCATGGGAAGTTTCAAAGGTGGCCACTGGGCATGTAGGGCCCACGCCTTTACCCATACACCCCATAAGGCCTGCCTAACCCTCCACACCAGTGCCCCACAGCAAGACGTGTGTGATCTCATGGAACAGACGGTCTTGTGCGAGGGTGGCTGTCAGGCACACAGGTATCAAGGCAGACAGGCAACATCGCAGCCAGTCCAGGTTCCAATCACCCTGTCTACAACCTTTGGGTGGAGGGAGGACACCTTTCTCTCCATTGTTACCTGCCCACATGGATCTTTCCCTGGGAACCATGGTCGCCCATCGTGTTGCATGTGGGAGATGTATTTTTTGTAGTCGGAGTCTCTGTCAAACTGGCTGGGGCACGGCGGCATGTACGTGGCTCCAGGGGTCTCAACCTGTGGTGCTCAGGTGATCCTTTTATATCAGCCTCTGAGCAGCTGGGATTCCGGGGGCCACCATGACTGACGCGATTTTGGGGACCTAAAGCCGAGATGAGGTCTGACCACATCACCCAGGTTTGTCTCTGAACCCTGGGCTCAGGCAGCCTCACACCTTGGCCTCCCAGGGTGTGGGGCTGATGGCAGTGAGCCACAATAGCCATCCTGGATTGGTGCTTTCTGTTGGTGGGAGTGACACCAAGGAATGCCCCGGAACAGAGGCCACTGCATCCCATGTAACCAGGACCGCATTTGCTACAATGCGCAGCTCCAGAGTTTTTGTTCTGGGATGCGACGAGGTCTCGCTACATGGCACAAGCTGGTCTCAAGCTCCTAGACTCCAGCAGCCCACCTCCTCGACCCTCAAAGCCACAGCTTATCTACTGATCTATCATCTTTCAGGAATTCTAGGCCGAAGGCTATGTTCTCCTTCCCAAATGATCTGTCTGTTCACGATGATCCTCACTACACACACAAATGGATGCTCTTCTTTTTTTTCATTTTTTCCTTTTTGTTGGTGAGTTGAAGTCTCACTTCATTGCCCAGGTTGGAGTTCGGTGTCTTACTGCCAGCCACCGCAGCCTAGGTCCACCAGGCTCTGGCGAGCCTTTTCCTGTCCTTCTGAGGAGCCAGAAGGGCAGGTGCATGCCACAACACCTGGCTCATTTGGGATGGATGGTAGAGACGAGGTCTCGCCAAAGTACCCAGGTGGTTCTTGGCTGGCAGGCTTGGGCTGGCCGCTGGCCTCTGCCTCCCAAAGCACTGGGGTAAGTAGACTGAGCCCCTGAGTCTGGTCTCAATTCTTTATCAAAAATGAGCCAGAGGGCATGGTGTGGTGACCCATGCCTGGAATCCCAGCACTCTGGGAGGCTGAGGCGACAGTATGGCTGCAACCCAGCAGCTGAAGGCCAGCCCAGGCAATGCAGAAAGACCCGGTTTCTGCACCCATCCAAACAGGAGTTCTGGGGTTGAGGTGCCCATCATGCTGGCCACTCTGGAGGCTGAGGCAGGAGGATAGCCAGAGCCCACGATTTTGAGACTGGTGGTGAATTATGGTCCTGTCTCTGAGCCTCAGCTTGGGCTACAGAGCCAGACCCTGTCTCCAAAAACATCAGATTTGTAGACAGATTCTCAACTGCACGTGGTTTGTTCACAGGACGACTGGCTTTAGAGCCAGTAAAATTGGGATGGGGGAAGAAATATACCTGGGGAAGGGATGTGTCACTGGAATTTATGTCAGAACATCCTCGTTGCCGAGTTGGAGGGTCATCTGCCTGGGGCACATTATAACCTTGGACAGAAGAGGTAGAAGAAACTTGGCCAGGGAGCCTCGGGAACTCCCACACCAAAGTGTGGCAGCCATTTGGGGTTTGGGGCTGGAAGGGGCCGAGATTGATGGACCCTCACATGTGGGAGTGGGGCGGAAGGGAAGAACTCAGGGCAGAAGCATTGCAGGAGAATGGATTTCTTTCTTTCTTTCTTTCTTTCTTTCTTTTCCTCTCTCTCTCATGTTTATTTCATCACTAGGTAACCCTGGCTACTCTCAAACCGCCCAACTCAGTCCTTCCTATTGGCTTCGACCTCCCAAACTGCTGGGATCACAGGCTTTCCTTCTGGTCATCATCCTGGTTTTCCTGACTGTTCTTGAACACTAAGCCTGAGGTGATCCTCCCTCTGAGGCCTGCCCTCATCATATGTTATCTGAGTTTTGCTTGGGGTCCAGGTGGGGGCTTCTTATAGTGTCCAGACTGGTCTCAGATCCCAGACTCCAGTCATCTTCCCATCTCAACATCTCTGAGGGCTGAGGAGAAAGGCATGAGTCACCCAGAACCCCCCCAATGGTTTGAGAGTCATGCCCTCCTTTCCCCAAGGCGGCCCCTGGGAGGAACCAGCAGGTTCACCTTGGGAAAGGAGTCAGGTGGAGGGGTGGGCTCCCTGGCAGAGGCAAGCCCCTATATCAGGCACTTTTCCAGGGTGGGCTCAGCAGACACTCAGGCTGCCCTCTCTGGGTTCCCGGGTAGTGGAAATGGAGAGGTCCTCACTATGGAGGCCGGTGAGGGGTGTGAAGGCCAGTCACGGGGTGTCACACCAGTCACCCTGGCACTTTGGGAGAGGATGACCTGAGCCCCATGAGTTCAAGACCATCCCAGGCACCTTGCTGAGACATCGTCTCTGCAAGAAATCAACAAAATAAGCTGAGCATGTTGGCGTACGTCTGTCGTTATGGCTATTAGTGAGGCCACAGAGGGAGGATCACCAGATCCCAGTCAGTTGAGGCCGTGGTGGCCAAGAGCAGGCCCTGTGCTCTGGCCTGTGTGACAGAGGGGTACCCTGACTCAGAATACTAATACCAACCACAACCCCCACAACCACAGACTGGGCTCAGGGACTCAGCCTGGCATCCTGGCCCTTCATAGGTCCAGCTAATTCGATGGCACAAGTCTGCGGGTTCAAGACCAGCCTGGGACACTGGGTGAGACATTGTGTCAGCATCAAAAATAAATGGAAGGATTAGCCTGGTGTGGTGGCTCAGGTCTGTGGTTCCAGCCACTCTGGGGACCAAGGTGGGAGGATCGCCTGAGCCTGGCAAGTGCAGTATGCGCTGGCCTGGGTGACAGAGTGGGATTCCGACTCCAAATAATAATAATCATCACCGCTGCCATTACCACCACCCCTGACACCCAGCCTGAGGAGTCATTCTCAGGGATGGGAGAGGAAAATCCACTTTCTGACCTGTCATTCATGTGAGGTTTCAAAGGTGACCACCAGGCATGTCTGTCCCGTCCCTTTGGCCATGCACCCTAGAAGTCCTGCTTCCACCTTCCACACTCGTGCCCCATGCAAAGATGCATTTTAGCTCACAAAACAGACTGCCCCAGGCTAGGGCGGCCATCAGGCACAAAGAGATCATGGAGGTCTGGCAACGCCATTGCCAGGACAGGGTCTGGTCATCCCGTCTGCCACCTTCGAGCATGGGGAGGCCCCATTCCTCTCCCTACCACACCATCGTCCACCACCCACGTGGACGTTTCCCTGGAGAGCCGTGGATGCCTGTCGTGACACACGTGGAAGGCGACATTTTTGTCACTGGAGTCTCCATCAGCAGGGCTGTGGTGTGGTGGCATGATTGTGACTCCTGGGGACTCTACCTGATGGGCTTAGGTGGTACTCCAGCATTGGCCCCCAAGCAGCTGGGTCTCAGGGTCCACCATGCCTGTCTTGATTTTCGGGACCTCATGCTGAGAAGAGTTCTGGCCATGTCACCAGGGCTTGTCTCTGACCCCGGGACTCAGGCAGCCTCCCACCTCAAAGTCCCAGGGCACTGGTCTAATGGGTGTGAGCCACAGTGACTGGCCTGGACTCATACGTGCTGTTGGTGGGGACAAAGCAAAGACACACCCTGGCATGGAGGCCACTGTATCCCATGTAGCTGGGACCACAGGCTCCACCACGTGTGACTCGAGTGCTTTGTGGGGAGTGAAGAGGCCTCGCTTCGTGACCCAACCTGGTCTTAAACACCTGGGCTCCAGTGTTAACCTGCCTCAGCCTCCCAAAGTCACAGCATGATTGTCTGCCAATTCACCGTATTTCGTAAACACTATGCCCAAGGCTGTGACCTCCTTTCCCAATGATCTCTGTCTGTTCTTGATGATCCCAACTCAATACACAAATGAATACACATATTTTCTTTCCTTTCATTTTTTAAGAGACGGTTTCTCACTCCATCACCCAGGCTGGAGGGCAGTGGCTCACTATCCTCCAACACAGCCTCAGCAAGTCAGGCTCCCATGAGAATTCCCCACCCAGCATTTTGAGGAGCCGGAATGACAAGTGGGTGACACCACGCTGAGCTAATTTGGGATGGAGGTAAGAGACGAGGTCTCGCTGAGCTGCCCAGGCAGGTCTTGACCTGCGGGCTGGGGTCAGCCACTGACCTTGGCCACCCAAAGCGCTGGGATGATGAGGATGAGCACCCGAACCTGACCATGATCATTCATCGAAAATGAACCAGAAGGCCTGGTGTGGCATTACCAGCCTGGAATCCCAGCACTCTGGGAAGCAGAGGCAAGAGGAAGGCTGGAGCCCAAGAGCTCAATGCCAGCCCGGGGCATGCAAGAAAACCCCATTTCAGCACCCATCCAAACAGGGGGTCTGGGGTCGTGGTGCCACTCTGGAGGCTGAGGTGGGAGACTTGCCAGAACTCACAAAATCGAGGCTGGCAGTGAACGTTGGTTGTGTCCCCGGGCCCCAGCCTGGGCCACAGAGCCAGTCCCTCTCTCCAAAATCATTAGAATTGTACAGATTCTCAACTGCACATGGTGTGTTCACAGGGTGACTGGTTTTAGAACCAGGCAAAATGGGATCGTGTGGGAAGAAATGTTCCTGGGTGAGGGATGTGTCTCTGGCCTTTCTTGGCAGAAGTTCCTCATTGTCAAGTCAGAGGGTTAGCCTGCCTGGGGCACATTTCTCACCTCGGAGAGGAGAGCTGGTCTGGTAGGAACCCAGCCAGGGGGTCTTGGGAAATCCCACACCAAATTGAGGGCAGTCATTGGTGGGGGTTGGGGCTGGAGGTGCCAAGCTCGGGTCACCCTCACATGTGGGGCTGACGGGGGGGAATTACTGAGGACAGAAGGTTTGCAGGAGAATGGATTTCCCTCTTTCTTTTCTTTTCTTTTCTTTTCTTTTCTTTCTTTCTTTCTTTCTTTCTTTCTTTCTTTCTTTCTTTCTTTCTTTCTTTCTTTCTTTCTTTCTTTTCTTTCCTCACTAGCTTTCCCAGGCTGCTCTCAAACTGCCAAACTTGGTCCATCTTCTTGGCCTCCGTCTCCCAAACTGCTGCGATCACAGGTTTTCAATTTTGTCAACATGATGGTGTTCCTGCGTGGTCTTGAACTCTGGGCCGGAGGCAATCCTCCCACTGAGGCCTGCACTCACCCAAGGACTGGCGTGGTGGCCTATGGCTGAAATCCCATTGCCCTGGGATGCCGAGGTAGGAGGATGGCTGGAGCCCAGGAGCCCAAGGCCAGCCTGTGCCATGCATGGAGACCCTGTCTCCACAACCATCCAAACAGGGAGTCTGGGTTCCAGGTATAGGTTGTTGGGGCCACTCCAGAGGATGAGGCAGGAGGAGTGCCAGAGGCCGTGATTTCAAGATTGGTGATGAATGATGGTCATGTCCCGGGTCCCAAGCCTGGGTCACAGAGCCAGACCCTGTCTCCCAAAACATCAGAATCGTACACAGATTCCCAACTGCACATGATGTGTTTACAGGGAGGCTGACTTTAAAACCAGGAAAAATGGGATGGGGGAAATAAATGTTCCAGGTGAGAGATGTGTCCCTGGCATTTCTTGGTGGAATTTCCTTGTTACCGAGTTGGATGGTTGGCCTGCCTGGGGCACATTTCTCAACACAGAGAGGAGAACCTGTAGGAACCCATCCAGGGAGCCTTGGGTACTAATGCAATGAAGTGAGGGTAGCCATTTGGGGGGTTGGGGCTGGATGGTGCCAAGCTAGGGGGACCCTCGTATGTGGGGGTGGCAGGAGAGGAAAAACTGAGGGCAAAAAAATTGCAGGAGAATGGATTTCTTTTTTGACTTAGATTATGTCTTTCTTTCTTACTTTCTTTCTTTCTTTCTTTCTTTCTTTCTTTCTTTCTTTCTTTCTTTCTTTCTTTCTTCCTTCCTTCCTTCCTTCCTTTCTTTCTTTCTTCCTTTCTTCCTTTTCCACTCTCCCTTTTTTGTTTCCTCACTTGGTCACCCTGGCTGCTCTCAAGCTGCTCAACTCGGTCCTTCCTCTCTTCCTCGGCCTCCCAAACTGCTGCTATCACAGGCTTTCCATTTGGTTGAAATCCTGGACTTTCTGCCTGGTCTTGTACTCTGGGACTGAGATGATCCTCCTGCCGAGGACTGCCCTCACCCAAGTAATGTGGGTTCTGCTTGGGGCCAAGGTGGGGGCTTGCTATGTTGTCCAGGCTGGTCTCAACTCCCAGGCTCTGACCATCTTCCTGTCTCAGCTACCCTGAGTTCTTAGAAGATAGGTGTAAGTCACCTGGCCAGGCCCACTGATAGTTTGAAAGTCCAGGGTTTGATGTCCTCCCTTTCCTTGAGGAGGACCCTGGCAGGAGCGAACAGGTCCACCCTGGGGATCAAGGCAGGTGGAGGGGTCTGCACCACAGCAGAGACACGCCCCTGTGCCAGGCACTCCCCAGGCTTGGAATCAGCGGGTGACCCAAGCTGTCCTCTCCAGGGTCCCAGGTCATCTGAAGGGAGTGGACCCCATGGTGGGGCCCCGAGAGGTGTGTGGTGGCTGGGCGCTGGGGCTCATGCCTGTCCTCCTGGCGATTTGGGAGTCTGAGGTGAGAGAATGGCTTGAGTCCCCTAGTTCAAGACCTCCCTGGGCAACTTGGCAAGACCTCACCTCTACAAGAAGCCAAAAAAATGAACCAAGTGTGGTGAAACACGCCTGTCCCTTTGGCCACTTGGGAGACTGTGGCGGGAGGATCACTGGAGCCCAGCCAGTGGAGGCCATGGTGGCTAAGAGTAGTCCACTGCACTCCCGCCTGGGCAATAGAGCATGACTCCGACTCAGTAAGATGATACCAAACACCACTGCCACAACCACAGGCCGGTCACAGGTTCTCAGCCTGGCATCCTGGCCCTTCAGAGGCCAAGGCAAGTGAACGGCCTGAGTCTGTGGGTTCAAGACCAGTTTGGGACACTGGGCGAGAACTCTACTCGTCCATGAAAAATGAATCCAAAGATTAGCTGGGTGTGGTGGAGCAGGCTTGTGGTTCCAGTGACTCGGGGGGCCAAAATGCCACGATCACCTGAGCCCGGCAGCTGGAGTCCTCAGTGCCCATTAGTGTGCCCCTGTGCTAAGGCCTGGGCAACAGAGCAGGATTCCAATTCCAAATAAAAATTACCACCATTGCCACCACCACCACCACCCTTGCCACCCAGCTTGAGGAGAGAAAAAGACTGTATTCCCCCTGTAGTTTGTGGGAGATTTCAAAGTTGACCACGAGGCAAGTCCATCCCACACCTTTGGCCACGTGTTCCAGAAGGCCTGCCTCCACCCTCCACACTCATTCTCCATGGCAAAGACACATGTGAGCTCACAGAACAGATATCTCCAAGGTAAGGTGACCATCAGACACAGAGCAATCAAAGCGGTCCAGCAATGGCACGACCAGCTCAGGGTCCAGTGGCCGGTCTCCCACCTTTGGGTGGTGAGAGTGCCCCTTCCTCTCTCGATCGTGCTATCATCCCCAGTGAACTCAGACCTTTCGCAGGGAGCCATGAACACCTGTCATGACTCTCATTGGAGGTTTCTTTTTTGTTGCCGGGGTCTACTTTGGTCTAACTGGAGCAAGGCAGCACGATCATGGATCCCGTGGCCTTGATCTGTGGAGCTCAGGAGGTCCTCTTGCTTTAGCCCCTGAGCAACTGGGACTCTGAGTCCACTATGCCTGACTCGATTTTGTGGATTTCTTGCTGAGACGAGGTCTGGCCACATTGCTGGACTGGGCTCCAACCCCTGGCCACAGGCAGCCTCCTGCCTCAGCCTCCCAGTGCACAGGGCTGACGACTGTAAGCCATGGCACCCAGCTCATTTAGGATGGA
Source organism: Carlito syrichta (assembly GCF_000164805.1). Classification (NCBI taxonomy): domain Eukaryota; kingdom Metazoa; phylum Chordata; class Mammalia; order Primates; family Tarsiidae; genus Carlito; species Carlito syrichta. Next base: position 731,121 of record NW_007251893.1, read on the forward strand.
GGGTAGAGATGAGTCTCACCGAGATGCCCGGGTATGCCTCAGCTCACAGGCTCAGGCTGGCTGCTGGCCTCGGCCTCCCAAAGCACTAGGATGACTAGGCTGACCCCCAGATCCCAGCCTCGATCCTTCATCAAAAACGAACCAGAAGGCCTGATGTGGCAGCCAACGTTTGGAATCCCAGCTCTTTGGGATGCTGAGGTGAGAGGATGGCTGGATCCCAGGAGCCCAATGCCAGCCCAGGCCATGCATGGAGACCCCATTTCCACACCCATCCAAACAGGGGTTCTAGGGTCAAAGTGACCATTGTCCCAGCCACTCTGGGGACTGAGGCAGGAGGATGACCAGAGCCCGTGATTTTGAGGCTGGCGGTGAATGATGGTAGTGTCTTTGGGTCCCAGCCTGGACACAGAGGCAGACCCTGTCTCCAAAAACATCAGAATCGTACACAGATTCTCAAATATGCGTGGTGTGTTCACAGGGCGACTGGCTTTAGAGCCAGGAAAAATGGGACTGGGGAAAGAATTGTCCTCAGGTGAGAGATGTGTCCCTGAACTTTCTTGGCAGAAGGTCTTCATTGCTGAGTTGGAAGGTAGGCCTGCCTGGGGCACATTTCACAGCTCAGAGATGAGAGCCGGCAGGAACCCATTCAGGGAGACTTGGGAACTCCTGCATCAAAGCAGAGGTAGCCATTTGGGGGTGGTTGGGGTTGAAAGATGCCGTGCTTGGGGACCTTCACATTTGGGGGGAGGAGGACTGAGGGCAGAATGTTTGCAGGAGAATGGATTTCTTTCTTTCTTTCCTTCTTTGCTTGCTTGCTTCCTTCCTTCCTTCCTTCTTTCTTTCCTTTCTTTCTTTTCTTTCCATGCTAGGTATCCCAGGCTACTCTCAAACCACCCAACTTGTGCCATCCTCTCAGTCTGGGCCTCTCAAACTGCTGGGATCACAGGCTTTCCATTTGCTCAACATCTTGGTCTCCTGCCTGGTCTTGAACTCTAGGCCAGAGGCGATTCTCCTGCTGTAGCATTCCCTCACCTAAGGATTTCTGTGTTTTGATTGGGGTCAAGGCGTGGAGTTGCTATGGTGTCTAGTCTGGTCTGGAGCTCCTGGGCTCCAGTCATCTTCCTGTCTCAGCCTCCCCGAGTGTGGAAGAGACAGGCATGAGTCACCCGACCATCCCCACTACCCTGAAGGTTTGAGAGTCACACCCTCCTTTACCCATGGCTGCCCCTGGGACGAGCTAGGCAGTCCAACCTGGGGAACAAGGCAGGAGGAATGGTGGGCTCCCTGGTGAAGACATACCTATGCTACAGGTGCTCCCAAAGGTTAGACAAGGTGGGCGACTCCAGTCACCCTCTCTGGGGTCCCAGGTCATCAGAGGGGAGCAAACCTTACGGTGGGGCCCTGAGAGGGGTGTGGATGCCCAGCGTGGGGGATCACATCTGTCTTCTTGGTGTTCTGGGAGGTCGAGTGAGAAGATCACCTGAACCCCCGGGTTTGAGACTAACCAGGGCACCTTGGGCAGGCCTCGTCTTTAAAAGAAGCCAAACAAAAGAGCCAAGCTTGGTGCCTCAACCTTTTGTTCTGGCCCCTAGGGAGGCCTCAACTGGTTGATCGCCAGAGCCCATTCTGTGGAGGTCGCAGTGGCTGAGTGCATTCCCATATGCTCCGGCCTGGTCGACAGAGTGGGATTCTGACTCCAAATAATCATAAGAACTACCACCACCACCACCACCACCCCAGCAACCCAGCATGAGGTGTCACCCTCAGGAATGGGAGAGGAAATAGTACTTCCCCATTTTTCATTTGCAGGATGTCTCAAAGGTGGCAACCGGGCACGTCCATCCCACACCTTCGGCCATGTATCCCAGAAGGCCTGCCTCCACCCTCCACCTTTGCACCATTGCAATGGCTGATCTGAGCTCATGGAACAGAGGGCCCTGAGTTAGGGCAACTGTAGGGCACAGAGTGATCAAGGTGGTCTGGCAATGCCACGGCCAGCCCGGGTTCCGGTTGCCCAGTCTTCCACCTTAGTGTGGCGGGAGGGCCCCTACTTCTCCCAATCACTCCATCATCCCCTCCTGAGCTGACTTTTCCCTGGGGAACTGTGGATGCCCATCGTGATTCATTTGGGAGACATCTTTTTTGTCACTGGAGTCTCCATCGGATGGGCTGGTGTAAGATGGCATGATTGTGGCTTCCGAGGCCTCAACATGTGGGGCCCAGGCAGTCCTCCCACATCAGCTCCCTAGCAGTTGGGTCTCCAGGGACCACCATGCTTTACTAGATTTTGGGGACCTCTTGCTATGACAAGTTCTGGCCATGGCACCCAGGAAGTGGAGGCTGCAGTGGCTGAGAGTGGGCCCCTTCACTCCACCCTGGGCGACAGAGACCTCGAATCAGAATAATAATACAAACCACCACCACCACAAACACAGGCAGGGCTCAGGGGCTCAGCCTGGCATCCTGGCCCTTCGGAGGCCCAGGCAAGTAAATGGTCTGAGACTGAAGGTTTGACACCAGACTGGGACATGGGGAGAGACCACATCTCTGCCACAAAAATAAATCCAAAGATTAGCCAGGTGTAGTGGCACAGGCATTTGGTTCCAGCCAATCAGGGTGCTGAGGCAGGAGAATTGCCTGAGCACAGCAGTTGGAGACTGGTGTCCGTAAGCATGCCCCTGCACTCCGGCCAGTTCCACAGAGTGGGATTCTGACTCCAAATAATAATAAGCACCACAGCCGCCACCACCACCACCACCCCTACTGCCTAGTGCTAGGTGTCACCCTCAGGAATGGAAGAGGAAAAGGCACTTTCCGTCCGTCATTCACGGATATTTCAAAGGTGGTCACCAAGCAATCTGTCCCACACCTTCGACCACGTGTCCCAGAAGGCCTGCCTCCACCCTCCACCACTAATGCCCCACGGCCAAGAGGCAGGTGAGCACGCGGGACAGAAGGCCCCAAGTTAGGGTGACTGTCGGGCACAGAGCAATCAAGGTGATCTGGCAATGTCATGGCCTGCACATGTTCTGGTCACCCGGTCTGCCAACTTAGGGCAGTGGGAGGGCCCCTTCCTCTCCTGATCAATCCATCATCCCCTGCCCAAGCTGACCTTTCCCTGGAGAGCTGTGGACGCCCATTGTGACGCACATGGTGGGTTTCTTGTTTGTCACTGTAGTCTGTCGGATGGGCTGTGGTGCGGTGGCTCCTGAGGCCATGACCTGTGGGGCTCATGATGTCCTCCCACCTCAGCCACCGAGCAACCAGGACTCCAGGGGCCACCATGCCTATCTCGATTTTGGGAACAGCTTGCAGAGACAAGGTCTGGCCATGTCTCATGGGCTGGTTTCCAAATCCAGGGCTCAGGTAACCTCCCATCTCGGACTCTCAGGACACGTGGCTGATGGTCGTGAGCCAAGGTGTCTGGCCTGGAATTGCACATGCTGTTTGCAGGGGTGACACAAAGGCATGCCAGGGAATGAAGACTGCACGAGTCACCACACACGACTTGAGTGTTTGTGGTCTGGAGAGCAATAAAATCTTACTGTGTGGCCCAGGCTCGTCTCGAATTTCTGAGTTCTAGCGACCCCCACCTCAGCCTCTCAACGCCATAGCCCTATTATCTGCTAATCCACCATCTTTTGGGAACTCTATGCACAAAGACTGAGACCTCCTTCCCCAAAGATCTGTCTGTTCACAATGATCCCAGCTCCATACACAAATGGATGCTCTTTTCCTTCCTTTTTATTGTCAGAGCCTCACTCCGTCACCCAGCCTGGAGGGTGGTGGCTCGCTCACAGTCACTGAACTTCGCCCCACCATGTTCTGGTGACACTTCCCCCTCAGCCTTTCGAGGGACCGGAACTACAAGCATGTGCCACCACACCTTGCTCATTTGGGATTGAGGGTAGAGACGAGGCCTCACGGAGTTGCCCTGGTGCATCTCGCATCAGTGGGTTCAGGCCAGTCACTACTCAGCCTCCCAAATGGCTGGGATGACAAAGATGATCCCCCGAGTCAGGCCTCGATCTTTTGTTGTTAATGAACCAGAAGGCTGGGCACGTGGCCCAAGCCTGGAATCCCAGTGGTCCTGGAGGCCAAGGAGGGAGGATAGGGGTTGGAGCCCAGGAACTCAAGGCCAAACTGGGCAATGATGGGAGATCCCATCTCCACACTCATTCAAACAGGTCGTGGTGCTCTACATCCCTACCACTCCAGATGCTGAGGCAGGAATATTGCCAGAATCCGAGATTTCGAGACTGGCAGTGAATGACTGTCAGGTCCCCAGGCCCCAGCCTGGGCCACAGAGCCAGACCATGTCTCCAAAAACATCAGAATCGTACACAGATTCTCAACTGTGCATGGTGTGTTCACAGGGCGACTGGCTTTAGAGCCAGAAAAAATGGGACTGAGCAGGAAAGAAATTTACCCAGGTGAGGGTTTTGTCCCCTGCTTTCATGGCAGACGGTCCTTGTTGCTGAATCGAAATGCCAGACTGCCTGGGGCACATTTGTTACCTCAGAGAAGAAAATCAGCAGGAACCCAGCCAGGGAGCCTTGGGAGCTCACGCACCAAAGTGGGGGCAGCCATTGAGGGGGTGTGGGCTGGAAGGTGCCAAGCTTGGTCACTTGGTTGGCTGTGGTGAGAGGATTGCTGGAGCCCAGCCAGTGGAGCTTGCGGTAACCAAGTGAGGTCCCCAGTGCTCTGGCATGGGTGACAGAGAGGGACTGTGACTCAGAAGAATAATGCAAAAAACACCACCACCACAACCACAGGCCGGGCTCAGGGGCTCAGCCTGGCATCCCGGACCTTCGGAGGCCCATGTGAGTGATGGCCTGGGCCTGTGGGTTCGACGCCAGCCAGGGACACAGAGTGAGACCTTGTATCATCCACCAATAAAAATCCAAGGATTAGCTGTGCATGTTGGCACAGGCCTGTCGTTCCAGACACTCTGGGAACCGAGGTGGGAGGATCACCTGAGCCCGGCAGGTGGAGATCACACTGACCATCTGCATGCCCCTGAGCTCTGGTCATATAGAGTGGGATTCTGACTCCAAATAATACTAATCACCACCACCACCACCACCCCTGCCATCCAGTGTGAGGTGTCATCCTCAGGTATGTGAGTGGAAAATGAACTTTCCAGCCTGTCATTCGTTCATTCGTGGGAGGTTTCAAACATGGCCACTGGGCACGTCAGTCCCACATCTTTGGTCTCGTGCCTCAGAACTGCCTCCACCCTCCACATTTGTGACTGACATGAAAGACGTGTGTGAGCTCACAGAACAGATGGCCCCGAGCTAGGGTGGCCATTGGACACTGAGCAACCAAGGTGTTCGGGCAAAGCTGTGAGCAGCCCAGGATCCGGTCACCCTGTCTTCCACCTTAGGGCATGGGGAAGACCCCTTCCTCTCCTAATCACTTCATTGTCCCCCTCATATGTGGATCTTTCCCTGGGTAGCTGTGGACTCCAGCTCTCTTGCACGGTGGAGGTGTCATATGTGTCGCCGGAGTCTCTGTCTGCAGCACTGGCACGTGGCAGCAGGATCATGGCTCCTGGTGTCTTAAACTATGGGGCTTTGACAGTAATCCCGACTCGGCCCCTGAGCAGCCAGTTCTCCATTGGCCATCATACCTGACCCGATTTTGGGAACCTGTCACCAAGACGAGGTCTGGTCATGTCACCCAAGCTGCTCTCAGATCACAGGGCTCAGGCAGCCTCCTGCCTCAGCTTCCCAGGATGTGTCGCTGACAACTGTGAGCCATGGTGCCCAGCCTAGACTCGTAGGCTCTGTCAGCAGGGGCAACACAATGTAATGCCATGGGATGGAGGGCACCTTATTCAGTGTAGCCGGAACTATGGGCGACATCATGTGCAACTCCAGTGTTTGCATTCTGGGGAGCGACATGGTCTCGTTATGTGGCCCAGGCTGGTCTCGAACTCCTGAGCTCCAGCAGTTCCCTGCCTCAGTCTGCCAAGGTCACAGCCCGATTATCTGCCAATTCAACCTATTTCAGGAACTCAAGGCCCAAGGATGGGGCTCCTTCACAAATGATCTCTGTCCACAAGGATCCCAACTCCATACACAAATGGATACTCTTCTTTTTTTTTCTTTTTTCATTTTTTATTTGAATTGGAGTCTCACTCTGTTGCCCAGGCTGGAGGGCAGTGGCTGGCTTCCAACCACCACAGACATGGCCCACCGGGCTCCCGCAAACCTTTCCCCAGCTGTCTGAGGAACTGGAATGACAAGAGTGTGCCACCACACCCAGATAACTTGGGGTGGAGGGTAGAGAAAAGGTCTTGCCAAGATATCTGGGTGGGTCTCGGCCCATAGGCACAGGTTGGCCACTGGCCTCAGCCTCCCAGAGTGCTAGAATGACGAGGCTAAGCCACAGAGCACAGCCTTGATCCTTCATCAAAAATAAACCAGAAGGTCTGGTGCAGCATCCCACGTTTGGAATCCCAGCTCTCTGGGTGGCTGATGAGGGAGGATGGCGAAGCCCAGGAGCCCAAGGCCAGCCCAGGCCATGCAGGGAGGCCCCATTTACGCATCCAACCCAACAGGGGATTTGGGTCAAGGTGTCCGTCATCCCAGCCACTCTGGAGACTGAGTTGATAGGATCACCAGAGTCCATGATTTCGAGGCAGGTGGTAAAGACGGCCATGTCCCTGGGCACCAGCCTGGGCCACAGAGCCAGACCTTGTTTTCAAAAACATGAGAATCGTACACAGATTATCAACTACATATGGTGTGTTCACAGGGTGACTGGCTTTGGAGCCAGGAAAAATGGGATTGGAAGGGAAGAAATGTCCCCGGGTGAGGGATGTGTCCCTTGCCTTTCTTGTCAGAATGTCCTTGCTGCTGAGTGGGAGGGATTGCCTGCCTGGGGGACATTTCACACCTCACAGAGGAGAGCTGGCAGGAACCCAGCCAGAAAGGCTTGGAAACTCTCTCACCCTAGCGGGGACAGTCACTTGGTGGGGATTGGGGTTGAAAGGTGCTGAGCTTGGGGGACCTTCCATTGTGGGGGTGGGCAAGGACTGAGGGAAGAAGGTATGCAGGAGAATGAATTTCTTTCTTTCTTTTTTTTTGAGTTGGAGTCTCACTCTGTCGCCCAGACCGGAGTGCAGTGGCTGCTCTCGGCCACCGCAGCCTCAACCTGCTGGACTCCGGCGATCCTTCTGCCTCAGCTTTCCGAGTAGCTGAAATTACAGGCATGCACTACCACGCCCGGCTGATTTTTTTGATTACTTGTAGAGATGAGGTCTCACTGCCCAGGCGAGTCTCAAACCCACGGGCTCAGGCAATCCACTCACCTCAGCCTCCCAAAGGCATGGGATTACAGGCTGAGCCACCGAGCCCAGCTGAATTTCTTTCTTATTTTCTTTCTTTCTCTTTCTTTCTTTCTTTCTTTCTTTCTTTCTTTCTTTCTTTCTTTCTTTCTTTCTTTCTTTCTTTCTTTCTTTCTTTCTCTTTTTCTTTCTTTCTTTCTTTCTTTCTTTCTTTCTTTCTTTCTTTCTTTCTTCCTTTCTTTCTTCCTTCCTTTCTTCCTTTCTTTCTGTCCTTCCTTGATTCCTTCCTTCCTTCATTTTTTTAATTATTTGATTTTTTAACTATTAATGCTCTCTCTCCTATAGCTTTACCATGAGGATTTTGTGAAATTTCTGTAGAATGAGAGATACCAAACTGTAAAAAAGTGACTGAAAAACTTTGGATGCATAACCAGGAGCATTATCAGATTTTAAGTGTTTAGGAATACCAGCTGTGAAAGCCAAAATAATAAATATTGGACTGCATCTTTATAGGCTTCCACAATTCTGGGCATGGCTAAAATTACATGGGAAAAATGTATATTCTGGCACAGGTAGAAATAACAATTTTCCAAAACTTTGGAAATGGAAAACATCTATTTGCCACAAAACATTAAATTTTAATCCACGGGGACTAACTCCTGAGAGGAGGGGATTATTAGAAGTAGGACATGAGGTAATTTTTTTTAATGATTTGTCTAGCCGTTTCTCTTGGAATGGGGAACTGGTGTCTTAAAGTTGTAGCATGTTGGTAATGAATTTTATGGAATTGCTGAGCTTGATTGTCTAAAGAATCTACAAGGAGATGGCACATGACCAATTTTGTCAAGGAATCTGCTAATTGATTATCTTGATGTAGAGGTCCAGGGAGTCCTGAATGAAATGCAATATGACCTATGAAAAATGCTTGGTTCCTAGCAATTATTAGCTGCTGTATTTGGATAAGTAAATCAAGAATAGTTGTCTTATTAACAGGAATGGTGGCTGTTTTAATACGAGGAAACAGTCCTTTTATATAACAGGAATCAATATAGAATGAAAATATTCTCCTCTTAAAACAAGATGATCACAAATCAACATCCCTTCCATCCTGGTGCCACTTGCCAGAGGTCTTTTGGCTCCAAGGGTCAAATTTAAATTATCTGGATTTTTTTCTTCATGGTACCTAGCTTTCTTCTTTTAAGTTTTCCTTATCCTCAGGGATTAGAGGATCATCATAACAGGGGCAGTGGCTAACAACACCTGGGGAAGTACACGGTTTAATAAGGGAGTTCTTTCACCTGGTTCCTCTTTTACTTTAATGGGCATTTTATTAACCTTTTGTTGAGGATCTAAGACATCTCTAATTATATTCCATAATTCAAAATTATTTACAAGCACTTGTTCCAGACTGTGGAGAGTGTAATACAGTTTCAATTTTTCTCCAAGCTTTGTCCATGTTTCAAAATTAATGATGCCTTCTTGAGGAACCCAGGGGTATTGTTCTTGCACAAAATGGAGAAAACCAGATAATCGTGTAGAGGAAACTTTAATTCCTCTTTTAGAAAGCATATGCATCAAAATACTTATGAACAATTTTCTTTCTTTAGATTCACTCTGACCAATGATCGTATCATGGCTCTAAAACTGCTTACCCTTTCTAGCTCTGCCTGTCTCTACAGAGGGGTCTGTGGCACCCTAGGTAAGGTGTTATCCGTTCTGATTAAAGTAAGGCTTACCTTTCAGGTCCCTGTTTGGGTACACTTCCCAGAGTCCAGCTCCAGCAGGTCAGGGTTTCCTGAAGTAGGAACGGTGACGGCATAGAAGAAAACTTGGACTGTGACTGTTTTTATGCAAGACAGATGCTGATTTATTTTTCTTTTTAAGTTCTTTTTATACTTTTAGTTACATAGAGTTTGACCTTCAAACCCAGACGTATTTATTTTGTTTTGATCGTTACTCTAACCACAATGAAATACTGGCTGTCTTCCCTCAAATTTGTAACAATGTATCCACTAAGAATCTTTAAAGTATGTAATTTATCACAGTGTGTTTTCTCTATGAAACCTAACCATCTAAACTTTTAACAACTTAATTTCTAACTTATGTTTTCTTAGCATTTTATTTTTTCTAAATAAAATTGCAAAGCCTTTTTGACCATTTCAACCTTTCTATGTTAATCATGTACTCTAAAATGCAAAAACTTTGTGTATACTGCAAATTATAGAGTCATCCATCCGTTTCCTTGCATAAATGGCCTACCTTAAATTAAAACACTCGTAATCATCACAACATTTTTCGTTATGCTAATAATAACTATATAGCACTTCACAATTATCAAAATGAAAACAACATCCTGAACGCTCCTAAATAGCAACCAACTTCCAAAACTAAAACTAAAATTTATAAGCCTATTATGATGCCAAACATGATGTTTATAATTTGCTTCTATAGTTCCCTGAGAAGGATAATGAGAGCCCTGATGCACATTCAACCCAAGGCACCCAGGGTTAGGAGAGTGCCACCCACTGTTTTTAATCATTGTTGCAGGTTCAAGCACCAAAAGGGTGGAGACAGAGAAACTCACGTGGAGGGTAATATCTTGGTTGAAATATTTCCATATCACTAATTGCTTGTTTCTACTAATAGATTCTTTCAATGGACTACTATATTTTGCATCTCCAAAATCTCCGAATACCAGCAGCAAACATAAGATGAGTAGAAGAAGCAGGGGCAAAAGCTGCCCAGCGTTGCACTGCAACCTGGGATCTTTGGCCTTCCCGACCCTGTCATCCTGAAAGCCTCTGAGGGTGGCTCCAAACACCAGTTCATCAGAAGGGAGCGGGCCTTGCAGTGTGGTCCTGAGAGGGGTTTGAAGGTCAGGCATAGGGACTCAAGCCTATCATCCTGGTGCTCTGGGAGGGTGAGGCGAGAGGATGGCCTGAGACCCTGGGTTCGAGATCAACCCAGGCACATTGGCAAGACATTGTCTCTACAAGAAGCAACAACAACAAAAAAATGAGCCAAGCATGCTGGTGCATGCCTGTCATTCCAGTCACATGGGAGGCCATGGCAGGAGGATTGCCAGAGCCCAGCGGGTTTAGGCCGAGGTGGCCAAGAGTGGACCCCTGAGCTTGGGGCTGGGCGACAGAGAGGGACTCTGACTCAGAATAATAATACAAGCCTCCACTACTGCCACAATCACAGGATGGGTTCAGGTGCTCAGCCTGGCATCCTGGCCCTATGTAGGCCCAGGTGAGTGTATGGCCTGAGTCTGTGGGTTCAACACCATCCCAGGACACAGGGCAAGACCTCTCTTGCCCATCAAAAATAAATTCAAAGATTAGCCATTTACGGTGATGCAGGACTGTGGTTACAGTCACTCGGGGTGCTGAGGCAGGAGGATTGCCTGAGCAAGACAGGTGGAATCTACAGTGGCAGTGAGCATGCCCCTGTGCTCCAGCCTGGGCTACAGATTGGGATTCCGACTCAAAATGATAATACTCACCACCACCACCACCACCACCCTTCCACTGAGAGCAAGGTGTCATCTTCAAGGATGGGAGAGGAAAAGGCATTTTGAGGCCTGTCATTCACGGGAGGTTTTAAAGCTGACCACTGGGCATGTCCATCCTGCACCTTCTGCCACATGCTCCAGAAGGCCTGTCTCCACTCTCCACACTCTGGCCGCACAGCAAAGATGTGTGTGAGCTCAAGGAACAGATGTCCCTGAACTAGGGCGTCCCTCAGGCACAGAGCAATCAACGTGGTAGGGCAATGAACAGACCAGTCCAGGCTCCGGGCACCCTGTATTCCACCTTTGGGCAGTGGGAGGGGCCCCTCCTCTCCCAATCAGTCCATTGTCCCCTAGCCATGCGAACCTTTTACTGGGGAGACATGGACCCCCATCGTGACTCATGCGGGAGGCGTCTTTTTTGTCTCAGGTGTCTCCATCAGCTGGACTGGGCTGCGTCACCACAATCGTGGCTCCCAAGACCTCGACCTGTGGGTCTAAGGCAGTCCTCCAGCCTTGGATCCTGAGCAACTGGGACTCGATTGGCTACCAAGCCTGACTTGTTTTTGGGACCTCACACCGAGACGAGGTCTGGTCACATCGCCCAGGCTGGTCTCCGACACCTGTGTTCAGGTAGCCTCTCTCCTCGGCCTCCTAGGGTGCAGGGCTGAATGTCATGACTCACAATGTCCAGCCTGGACTTGCATGTTCTGTCAGTTGGGGCAATGCAAAGGAACGCCACAGGATGGAAGCCCCCACATTCCATGTAGCCAGGTCTGCAGGTGCCACCATGTGTGACTCCAGTGTTTGCAATTTGGGGAGCGACGAGTTCTTTCTATATGGTCCAGGCTGATCTCAAACTCCCAGGCTCCAGCAGTTCCCCCGACTTGGCCTTCCAAAGCCACAGGTCAATTGTCTGCTGATCCACAGTCTTTGGGAACTATAGGCCTAAGACTGGGGCCTCCTTCCCAAATTATCTGTCTGTTCATGATGATCCCAACTCCATCCACAAATGGATGCTCTTTTTTTCCCGTTTTTTTCCTTTTTTTCTTTGAGTTGGAGTCTCAATTATTGCCCAAGGTGGAGGGCAGTAGCTATCTCCCAGCCACCACAGCCTCGGCCCTCCAGGTTCTAGTGAGCCTTTCCCCAACTTTCCAAGGAGTCGGAACGATAGGTGCGCACCCCCATGCCCGGCTCAATTGGGATGGAGGGTAAAGACGAGGTCTCACCAAGGGGACAGGGATGGTGACAATGTGCAGGCTGGGGCCGGCCACTGGCCATGCCTCCCGAAGCACTGGATCAGGATGCTGAACCCCTAAGCCTGGCCATGATCCTTCATCAAAAACAAACTAGAAGGCCTGGTGCGGCAGCCCATGCCTGGTTGCCCAGAGCTCTGTGAGTCTGAGATGGGAGGATGGCTGGACATCATGAGTCCAAGGCCAGCCCAGGCCAGGCATGGAGAACCCATCTCTGCACCCACACAAACAGGGGCATAGGGGGCAAAAAGATGTCCCCAGGTGAGAGATGTGTCCCTGGCCTTTCTTGGCAGAAGGTCCTTGTTGCTGTGTCAGAGCGTTGGCCTCCCTGGGACACATAACACACTTAGGAGAGGAGAGCTGGTAGGAAATGGCCAGGGAGCCTCAGGAAAGCGGGGGCAGACACTGAGGGAGTTGGAGCTGGAAGGGGTTGAGCTTGGGGAAACCTCCTATGTGGGGAGGGCAAGGACGAAGGACTGAGGGCAGAAGGTTTGCAGGATAATGAATTTCTTTCTTTCTTTGTTTTTTTGTGTGTGTTGAAGTCTCACTCAGTCGCCCAGATTGGAGTACTGTGGCTGCTCCCAGTCACCACAGTCTCGAACTGCTGAGCACTGGTGATCCTTCCACCTCAACCTTCCAAGTAGTGGAACTACAGGTGCACGCTCCCACACCTGGCTAATTTTTTTTTATTTATTGTAGAGATGAGGTTTTGCCAACTGCCCCGGCAGGTCTCGAACACTCAGGCTCAGATATTTCACTCACCTCGGCCTCCCAATGCATGGGATTACAGGCTGAACCACTGAGTCTGGTCTCTTTCTTTCTTTCTTTCTTTCTTTCTTTCTTTCTTTCTTTCTTTCTTTCTTTCTTTCTTTCTTTCTTTCTTTTTCTTTACTCCTTCCTTCATTTATTTCTTCCTTTCTGTCTTTTTTTTCCTTACTAGGTTGCCCAGGTTGCTCTCAAACAGCCCAAATTGAGCCATCCTCTTGGCCTGGGCCTCCCAAATTGCTGCAATCACAGAATTTCCATTTGGTCGACATCCTTGTCTTCCTTCCTGTTCTTAAACTCTGGGCCAGAGGCGATCCTCCCACCGAGGCCTGCCTTCACCCAAGGTTTTCTGGTTTTTTTCTTGGGGTCGAGGTTGGGGCTTCCTATGGTGTCCAGCCTGGTTTTGAGCTCCCACACTCCAGCCATTTTCCCATCTCGGCCTACCTGAGTTCCAATGACACAGGTGTGAGGTGCCCAGCCATCCCTGCTATCCGAAGTTTTGAGAGTCACATGATTCCTTTCCCTGAGGTGGCTCCTGGGAGGATTGAGTGGGTCCACACTGAGCACAAGGTGGGCAGAGGTGTGGGTGACCTGGCAGAGACATGACCCTGCCCCAGGCACTCTCCCAGTGGAGGGCTCTGTGGGTGACTCCTGCCACCCACTCTGGGGTCATGGGTCATCAGGAGGGAGCGGTGCTAATGGTGGGGCCCTGAGAAGAGTGTTGAGTCTGGGTGTGGGGGCTCACGTTTCTCATCACGAGGCTCTGGGAGGCCAAGGTGAGAGGATGGCCTGAGCCCCCAGGTTTGACACCAGCCCAGGCACCTTGGCGAGACTGCATCTCTACAAAAAGCCAAAAAAATGAGATGAACGTGGTGGTGTACATGTCGTCCTGGAACTCGAGAGACCATGGCAGGAGCATCACTGGAGACCAGTCAGTGGTGGTCACTGTGGCCAAGAGTGGGAATCTGCACTCCGGCCTGGGTGACAGAGGGGGACTCTGACTCAGAATATTAATTCCAACCACCACCACCACCACACCCCAGGCCAGGCTCAGGGGCTCAGGGACTCAGCCTGGCATCCCTGCCCTTTGGAGACCCAGGTGAGTGGACGGCCTGAGTCTGTGGGTTTGATAACAGCCCAGGACATGGGACAAGACATTGTCTCAGGCATCAAAAATAAATGCAAACATTAGCCGGACCTGGTGGTGCAGGCCTGTGGTTCCAGCCACTCAGGGGTCCAAGGCGGGAGCATCGCCTGAGCCTGGCAAGTGAATTGCACAGTGGCCGTGAGTATGACCCTGAATTCCAGCCTGGGAGACAGAACGAGATTTGGACTCCAAATAATAATCATCAACACCACAACCACCACCAACTCCCCTTCCATCAAGCATGAGGAGTCACCCTTAGGGATGGGAGAGGAAAAGGCACTTTCCTGGTCGTCATTCATAGGAGATTTTGAGGTGGTCACTGGGCATGTCCATCCCATGCCTTTGGCCACATGCCCCAGAAGGCCTGTGTCCACTCTCCACACTCGTACCCCACAACAAAGATGTGTGTGAGCTCACAGAACAGATTGCCCCAAGCACGGGTGGCTGTCAGGAACAGCAATTAAGGTGGTCCAGCAACATCAAGGCAAGCCCAGGTTCCAGTCATTCTGTCTGCCACCTTCAGGTGGGGGAACAGTCCCTTCCTGTCCTGATCACTCCATCGTCCCTCACTCATGCGGATCTTTCCCTGGGGAGACATGGACACCTGTTTTGATGCAGGTGAAAGGCATCTTATTTGTCACCGAACTCCATTGGCAGGGCTGGGGCACAGCGGCACGATCGTAGCTCCTGGAACCTCTACCTGCTGGACTCAGGTAGTCCTCCCACATTGGCCCCTGAGCAGCTGGGACTGCGGTGGTCACTACACCTGACTAGATTTTGGAGACACTCATGGAGATGAGGTCTGACCACCTTCCCAGGCTGGTCTCTGAGACCTGGGATCAGGCAGCCTCCCACCTCAACCTCCCAGGGCATGGGACTGATGAATGTGAGCCCTGGTATCTGGCCTGACTCGCACGTTCTGTTGGCAGGGGCATCAAAAAGGAACACCCCAGGACTGAGGCCACCGTATCACATGTAGTCAGGACCACAGCTGCCACCACAGCTGTGTCCAGTGTTTGTATTCCAGGGAGTGATGAGTTCTTGCTATGTGACCCAGCCTGGGCTAGAGCTCCCAGGCTCCAGAGTTCACCCAAGTCGGACTCCCAAAGCCACAGCCTGATTGTCTGCTGATCCACCATCTTTCTGGAACTTTAGGCCCAAGGCTGGGCCCTTTTCCAAATGATTTCTGTCTGTTCACGATAATCCCAACTCCATACACAAATGGATGCTCTTCTTTTTTTTCTTTTTATCCGTTTTTTCTTTGAGTCGGAGTCTCACTCAGTCACCCAGGCTGGTGGACAGTGGCTTGCTCCCGGTCACCACAGTGTTGTCTCACCACACTCTGGCTGCACTTTCCCCGGCCTTCCAAGAAGCCACAACAGGATCTGGTCGAGGTGCCCAGACATGTCTTGACCCCTGGGTTTTGGCCAGCCACTGACCTTGGCCTCCCAAAATGCAGGGATGATGAGGCTGAACCCCCAAGCCTGGTCTCAATTCTTCATCAAAAAAGAACCAGATGGCCTGGTGTGATGGCCCACACCTGGAATCCCAGCGCTCTGGGTGGCCAAGGTGGGAGTATGGCTGAAGCCCAGGAACCCTAGGCCAGACTGGCTAATGGAGGGAGACCCTGTTTCTGCATCCATCCAAACAGAAGGTCTGGGGCTGAGCTACCCATCATCCTGGCCATTCTGTTGGCTGAGGTGAGAGGAACGCTGGAGCCCACAATTTTTAGGTTGGCTGTGAACAATGGTCATGTCCCTGGGCCCGAACCTGGGCCAGAGAACCACACCCTGTCTCCAAAAACATCAGAATCATACACAGATTCTCATGTGTGCATGGTGTGTTCACAGGGTGACTGGCTTCAGAGCCAGGAAAAAGAGGATTCAGGGGGCAGAATTTTCCCTGGGTGAGGATTGTGTACCTGGCCTTTCTTGGTGGAAGGTCCTTGTTGCAGAGTCTGAAGTTTGGCCTGCCTGGGGATCATCTATCACCTCAGAGAAGAGAGCTGACAGGAACCCGGCCAGGAGATTCAGGAACTCCCACACCAAAGTAGGGCAGCCATTGGGGGGTTGGGGCTGGAAGGTGCTGAGCTTGGGGGCCCTCATGTGTAGGGGGGTAGGGGAGAAGTACTGAGGGTGGAAGGTTTGCAATAGAATGGGTTTCTTTCTTTCTTTCCTTCTTTTCTTTCTTTCTTTCTTTCTTTCTTTCTTTCTTTCTTTCTTTCTTTCTTTCTTTCTTTCTTTCTTTTCTTTTCTCACTAGGTTGCCCAGGCTGCTTTCAAACTGCCCAACTCAGGCCATCCTCTCAGCAGGGAACTCCAAAACTGTTGTGATCACAGGCTTTCCATTTGACCGATATCCTGATCTTCCTCCCTGGTCTTGAACTCTGGGCCGGATGAGAGCCTCCCACTAAGGTCTGTCCTCACCCAAGGTTTTCTGAGTTTTGCTTGGGATCATAGTAGGAGCTTGCTATAGTGTCCAGCTGGGTCTCGAGCTTCTGGGTTCTGGCCATGTTCCCATCTCGGCCAGCACAGGTACCAAAGGTTTGAGAGTAATGCACTCTCTTTCCCCTAGGTGGCCCCTGGGAGGAGTGAGCGTGTACACCCTGGAGAAAAAGGCAGTTGGAGGGGTGGGCGGCCTGGCTGAGACACACACCTGCACCAAGTGCTCACCTCAGAGAGGCCTCACTGTCGACTCTGGCTTACCTCTCCAGGGTCCCGGGTCATTGGAAGGAAGTGGGCCTTGCCGTGGGGCTGGATGTTGGGGCTCATGCTTGTCATCTCAGTGCTCTGGGAGGCCAAGGCAAGACGATGACCTGAGTCCCCATGTTTGAGAAAAGCCCAGGCACCCTAGAAAGACATCATCGCTGTAAGAAAGTAAAAAAATGAGCCAAGTGTTGTGGCACACACCTGTCATTCCAGTTACTTGAGAGGCCACAACTGGAGTATTGCCAGAGCCCAGACAGTGGAGGCCACAGTGGCTGAGATTGGGCCCCTGCACTCCAGCCTGGGCGACAGAGTGAGACTCAGACTCAGAATAAAAATATCAACCACCAGCCCCACCACAACCACAGACCGGGCTCAGGGGCTCAGCCTGGCATCCTGCCATTTCAGAGGCCCAGAAGAGTGTAGGACATGAGCCTGTAGGTTCAACACCAGCCTGGGATATGGGGTGAGACCTCATCTTGGTTCATCAAAAATAAATCAAAAGATTAGCCGGGTGTGGTGGTGTAGGCCTGTGATTCCAGCCACTCAGGGAGCCAAGGAAGGAGGATCGCCTTAGCCAGGCAGGTGGAGTCCGCAGTGGCCGTGAACATACCCCTGCCCTTCAGCCTGGGTGACAGTCGGGATTCCGACTCCAAATAATAACGATCACCAGCACCAGCACCATCATCAACCCAGCCACCCACGATGAGGAGTCACCCTCAGGGCTGGGAGAGGAAAAGGCAATTTCTGGCCTGTCATTTGTGGAAGGTTTCAAAGGTGGCCACTGGGCACGTCTGTCTCTTGGCTTTGGCCATGCTTCCTAGGAGGCCTTCCTCCACCCTCCACACTCCTGCCCCACAACCAAGACATGTGTGAGCTCACAGAACAGATGACCCTGAGCTAGGGCAGCCATCAAGCACAGAGCAGTCAAGGTGGTCCAGCAGCGCAGCAGCCAGCCCAGGTTCCAGTCACCCTCTCTGCCATCTTTGGGCGGAGGGAGGGCTCCTTCCTCTCCCGATTACACCATTGTCACCCACCCAAGTGGACCTTTCCCTGTGGAGCCATGGACGCCCAACATGACTCACGTGGTAGGTGTCTTTTTTGTCGCTGGAGTCCCCGTCAGCCAGGCTTGGGCACGGCAGCTCGATCTTGGCTCCAGGGTCCTCAACTTATGGGGTTCAGGTTCTCTGCCCACCTCTGTCCCCGAGCAGCTGGAAATAAGGAGGCCAAAGTGCCTCACTCCATTTTGGGGCCCACTCACCAAGAAGAGGTCTGACCACGTCTCCCAGCTTGTCTCTGACCCCTGGGAAAAGGCAGCCTCCTGCCTCTGCTTTCCAGGGCAAAGAGCTGATGAGTGCCAGCCACAGCACCTGGCCTGGACTTGCACGTTCTTTCGGTGGGGGTGATGCAAGGAATGCCCTCGGGTGGAGGCCACCACATCTCATGTAGCCGGGACCAAGGGCACCACCACTTGTGACTCCAGTGTTTGCATTCTGGGCAGTGACAAGCTCTCGCTACATGGCCTAGGCTAGTCTCGAGCTCCGAGGCTCCAGTATTCACCTGATTTGGCCTACAAAGTCACAGCCTGATTGTTTGCTGATCCACCATCTTATAGGAACTATAGGCCCAGGGCTGGGGCCTCCTTCCCAATTGAGTTCTGTCTGTTCAGGGTGATACCCACACCATACACAAATGGATGCTTTTCTTTTTTTCTTTTTTCTCCTTTTCTTTTAGTTGGATTCTCACTTCGATGCCCAGGCTGGAGGGTGGAGGTTTGCTCCTGGCCACCACAGCCTTGGTCCACTGGGCTCTGGCGAGCCTTTCCCTAGCCTTCCGAGGAGCCAAAATGACAGACATGTGCCAGCACACCTGGTTCCTTTCAGATGAAGGGTAGAGACGAGGTCTTGCTGAGGTACCCAGGTGGGTCATGGCCTGTGGGCACAGCTGGCCTCATCCCAAAGTGCTGGGATGACGAGGCTGAGCCCCTGAGCCCGGCCTCCATCTTTTGTCAAAAATGAACCAGAAGGCCTGGTGTGGCGGCCCACACCTGGAATCTTAGTGCTCTGTGAGCCCAAGACGGGACGATGCCTGGAGCCCAGGAGCCCAAGGCCAGCCCGGGCCATGCAGGGATACCCCGTCTCTGCACCCATCCAAACAGGGGGTCTGGTGTCAAGGTGCCCGTTGTGCCAACAACTCTGGAGTCTGAGGTGGGAGAATTGCTGGATCCCATAATTTTGAGGCTGGCGTTGAACGATGGTCGTGTCGCTGGACCCCAGCCAGGCTCACAGAGCCAGACCCTGTCTCCAAAAACATCAGAATCATACACAGATTATCAACTGCACATGATGTGTTCCCAGGGTGACTGACTTTAGAGCCAGGAAAAATAGCAATGGGGGAAGAAAATTCCCCAGGTGAGGCATGTGTCCCTGACATTTCTTGGTGGAAGGTCCTCGTTGCTGAATCAGAGGGTCAGCCTGCCTGGGGCACGTTTCTCACCTCGGAGTGAGAGCCAGCAGGAACCAGGCCAGGGAGCCAGGGAACTCCCACACCAAAATGGGAGAAGCCATTGGGGGGTTGGGGCTGGATGTTGCCAAGCTTGGGGGAACCTAACATGTGGAGTTGGCAGGGGGAAGGACGGAGGGCATTAGGTTTTCAGGAGAATTAATTTCTTTCTTTCTTTCTTTCCTTCCTTCCTTTCTCCTTCCTTCCTTCCGTCTTTTCTTTCTTTCTTTCTTTCTTTCTTTCTTTCTTTCTTTCTTTCTTTCTTTCTTTCTTTCTTTCTTTCTTTCTTTCTTTCTTTTCTTTCCTCACTAGATTGCCCAAGCTGCTCTCAAACCTTCAAATTCAGGCCATCCTCTCAGCCTTAGTCTCCCAAATGGCTGCAATCACAGGCTTTCAATTTGCTTGACATCCTGGTCTTCCTCCCCGAGTGCCAAGGAGACAGGCGAGAGTCACCCAGCCGTCCCCCTCCATGAAAGTTTGAGAGTCACACCCTCTCTTTGCATGTGTTGGCCCCTTGGTAGTGTGAGTGGGTCCACCCTGGGGAAAGAGGGGGTCAAAGGTCTGGATGTCCTGGCAGAGACATGTCCCTGTGCCTGGCTCTGCCATGGTGCAGACTCGGCAGGTGACTCCAGCTCCCCTCTCAGTGGTCCTGGGTCATCTGAAGGGAGCAGGCCTCACAGTGGTGTCCCGGGAGGGTTGAGAAGACTGTTTGTGGGGGCTCACGCCTGTCACCCCAGCACTTTGGGAGGCAGAGGCAAGAGGATGGCCAAAGCCACCGGATATGAGTCCAATCCAGGAACCTTGGTGAGATGAGATCTCGTCTCTATAACAAACCAACAAAATGAGCCTAGTGTAATGGTGCACAGCTTTCATTCCGGCCACTAGGGATAGCCTGAGCCTAAATGGTGGAGGTCGCAGTGGCAAGAGCAGGCCCCTGTGCTCTGACCTGGGTGACAGAGTGGGACTGCAACTCAGAATAATAATACCAACCACCACCACAACCACAGGCTGGGCTCAGGGGCTCAGTCTGCCATCCTGACCCTTCAGAGGCCGAGGCGTGTGGATGGCCTGAGCCTGCGGGTTCGTGACCAGCCCTTGACACTGGGCTAGACCTCATCTCGGCCATCAAAAATATATCCTAAGACTAGCCAGGTGTGGTGGCGCAGACCTCCGACTCCAAATAATAATAATCATCACCACTGCCACCCTCACCAACCCTGCCACCCAGCACGAGGAGTCACCCTCAGGATTGGCAGAGGATAAAACATTTTCCCATCTTTCGTTTGAGGAGATTTCAGAGGTGGCCACTGGGCACATCCATGCTGCATCTTCAGCAGTGGATCCCAAAAGACTTGCCTCCACCCTCCACACTCGTACCCCATGGGAAAGACAAGTGTGAGCTCACAGAACAGACAGCTCTGAGTTAGGGTGGCCATAGGGCACAGAGCAATCAAGGCAGTCTGGAAACACTGAGGCCAGCCCACGTTCTGGTCACCCTGTCTGCCACGTTCATGCAGGAGGGCCCCTTCCTTTCATGATCACTCCATCATCCATTGCCAATGCAACACTCCATCGACCTTTCCCTGGGGAGCTGTGGATGCCCGTCATGACACTCATGGGAGGCGTCTCCATCAGTCCGGTGGGGGCATGGTGGCATGATCATTTATCCTGGGACCACCATCTGTGGGAATCTGGTAGTCCTCCTGCCTCGGTCCCTGAGCAGCCAGGACTCTGGGAGCCACTATGCCTGACTCGATTTTGGGGACCTCTCACTGAGATGAGGTCTGGCCACCTCACCTGTGCTGGTATACAACCCCAGGGATCAGGGAGCCTCCCACCTTGGGCTCCCATGGCATGGAGCTAATGGCCATTAGCCATGGTGCCTGGCCAGGACTTTCACGTGCTGTTGGTGGGGTTGATGCAAAGGCCCACCCTGGAATGGAGGCCACTTCATCATGTGTAGCTGGGACCACGGGTGCCACCAGGCATGACTGGAGTGTTAGCATTCTGGGGAGCAATAAGGTCTTGCTTCATAGCCCAGGCTGTACTCAAACTCTTGGGCCCCAGCGGCCCCCCACCTCAGCCTCCCTAAGGCACAGCCACATTGACTGTCAATCCACCATCTTTCAGGAACTCTAGGCCCAAGGCTGGGGCCTCCTTCCGAAATGATCTGTCTGTTCATGATGACACCAACTCCATACACAAATGGATGCTCTTCTTTTTTTCTTTTTTTGTTCTTTAAGTCAGAGTCTCACTGTGTCACCCAGGGTGGAGGGCAGTGTCTCATTCCCGGCCACCGCAGCCTTGGACCGTCAGACTCTGACTAAACTTTCCATGCCCTTAAGGGGAACCAGAACAATAGGCTGGTGCCACCACACACAGCTCATTTGGGATGGATGGTAGAGATGTCTCACCCAGATGCCCGGGTGGGTCTTGGCCTGTGGCCTTGGGCCAGCTGCTGGAATCTGTCTCCCCTTTGGGAGATACTGCTGAAGGCTGGGATGACAAGGCTGAGTCCCAAACCCGGCCACAAATCTTCATCAGAAACTACCCAGAAGGCCTGGTGTGGTGGCCCTCACCTGGTATCCTAGTGCTCTGGGAAGCCAAGGCGGGATGGATGACTGGAGACTAGGAGCCCAAAGCCAGCCTGGGCCATGCAGGGAGACTCTATCTCGGCATTCTGGGGTCAAGGTGCCTGTCTTGCTGGTAACTCCGGAGGCTGAGATGGGAGGATTTCCAGAGCCTGTGATTTTGAGACTGGCAGATAATGGTGGTAGTGTCTCTGGGCCCCAGCCTGGGACAGAGAGTCAGACCCTGTCTTCAAAAAGGTCAGAATCATAAACAGATTCCAGAGCTAGGAGAAATGGTATTGGGGGGAATAAGTGTCCATGGATGAGAGATGTGTCCTTGGCCTTTCTTGGCAGAGGTTCTTGATGCTGAGTTGGACGGTCAGCCTGCCTGGGTCACATTTCTCACCTCAGAGAGGAGCGCTGGCAGGAACCCAGCAAGGGAAACTCAGGAACTCCCACATAAATGTGGGGTCAGCAATTGGGGGTGTTTGGGGCTGGAAGGTGCAGAGTTTGAGGGCACCTCACATGTGGGGTGGTTGGAGGGGAAGCACTGAGGGCAGAAGGTTTGCAGGAGGAGAATGGTTTCTTTCATTCTTTCTTTCTCTCTCTTTCTCTTTCTTTCTTTCTTTTCTTTCCTCACTAGGTTGCCCAGGCTGCTCTCAAACCGCACAACAAGGGCCAACCTTTCGTCCTGGGCCTCACAAACAGATGCCATCATGGGCTTTTAATTTGGTCGACATCCTGATCTTCCTGCCTGGTCTTGAACTCAGGGTCCGAGGCAACCCTCCTGCTGAGACCTGCACTCACCCAAGGTTTTCTGGGTTTTGCTTGGGGTTGAGGTGCAGGATTGCTGTAGTGTCCTACCTGGTCTAAAGCTCCTGGGCTCAGGCCTTCTTCCCATCTTGGACTGCCCTAGTGCTGAGGAGACAGGTGTGAGTCGCCTGGCCATACCCCCATGAAGGCTTGAGAGTCTCACCATCCCTACTGGAAGGCAGTCACTTGGAGGAATGAGCAGGTCCACCATGAGTAATGAGGCGGGTGGAGGGGTGAGTGACCCAGTTAGGACACATCCCTGACCCAGGCGCTCCCCCAGGTCAGGCTTGGTGGACGAATCAGGCTGCCCACTCTGGGGTCCCGGGTCATCTGAAGGAAACAGGCATCGCGGTGGGGCCCAGAGAGGGGTGTGAAGGCCGGGCATGGGACTCACGCTTGTTACCCTGGTGCTTTGGGAGGCCGAGGCAAGAAGATGGCCTCAGCCGCAGGTTTGAGACAAGCCCAGACAATTTGGCAAGACCTCGTCTCTACAAGAAACCAACAAAATGAGTTCTGTCTCCAAAAACATCAGAATCGTACACAGATTCTCAACTGTGTGTGGTTAGTTCACAGGGCAACTGACTTTTGAGCCAGGAAAAATTGAATTGGAAGAAGGAGAAATGTCCCAGGTGAGGGATATGTCCCTGGCCTTTCTTGGCATAAGGTCATTGTTACCAAGTCAGAAGGTCGGCCTGCCTGGGGCACAATTCTAACCTCAGAGAGGAGAGCCAGCAGGAGCCCGGGCAGGGAATCTTGGGAATTCCTGCATCAAAGCAGGGGCCGCCATTGGGGAGGTTGGGGCTGAAAGGTGCTGAGCTTGGAGGACCCTCACATGAGTGGTTGTGGGGGGAAGACCTGAGTGCAGGTTTGCAGGATAATGAATTTCTCTCTCTCTCTCTCTCTCTCTCTCTCTCTCTTTCTTTCTTTCTTTCTTTCTTTCTTTCTTTCTTTCTTTCTTTCTTTTATTTCTTCACTAGGTTGCCCAGGCTGCTCTCAAACCACCCAAATCAGTCCATCCTCTCGGCCTTGGCTTTCCAAACTGCTGTGATCACAGGCTTTCCATTTGGCCGAAATTCTGGTTTTCCTACCTTGTCTTGAACTCTGGGATGGAGGCAATATTCCCACTGAAGCCTGCCTTCACCCAAGATTTTCTGGATTTTGTTGGGGTCGAGTGGAGGGCTTGTAATGGTGTCAAGCCTGGTCTCGAGCTCCAGGGCTCAGGATATCTTCCCGTCTCAGCTTCTCAGAATGCCAAGGAAAGAGGTGTGAGTCACCTGGCCATCTCCACACTCCTAAAGTTTTGAGAGTCACAACTTCCCTTTCCCTGAGGTGGCTCCTGGGAGGTGCGAGCATGCCAAACCTGGGGAACAAGACAGGCAGAGGGGTGGGCGCCCAGGTGGAGAAACACCCCTGCACCAGGCACTCACCCCAGGGTCGGCTCAATGGTCGAATCCAGCCACCTTCTCTGGGGTCTCTGGTCTTTGGAAGGGTGAGGGCCTTGCGGTTGGGCCCTGATGGGGTGTGGAGGCCAGGTATGGGGATTCACCTGTGTCATCCCAGTGCTCTGGGAGGCCAAAGTGAGAGGATGGTTTGAGCCTCAGAATTCAAGACAACCCTGGGCAACTTGACAAGAACTCATCTCTGGAAGAAGGCAAAAAATGAGTTGAGTGTGGTGGTGCATGCCTGTCATTCCACTCATTTGGGAGGCCGCTGTGGGAGGTTCAGCACAGCCCAGCAAATGGGGGCCCCGGTGGTCAAGAGCAGGCCCCTTCTCTCCAGCTTGGGTGACAGAGCAGGACTCAGACTCAGAATAATAATACCAACCACCACCAACACCACAACCACAGGCCAGGCTCAGGGGCTGAATCTGGCATCCTGACCCTTTGGAGACCCAGGTGAGTGGACGGCCTGATGCTTCGGGTTTGCACCAGCCTAGGACGCAGGGTGAGATCCCGTCTCAGCCATCAAAAATAAATCCAAAGATTAGCTGGGCATAGTGGTGCAAGCCTGTGGTTCCAGCCACTCGGGGGGCCGAGATGCGAGGATCGCCTGAGCCCTGCAGGTGGAGTCTGCCGTGGCTGTGAGCATGGCCCTGACCTCTGGCCTGCTCAACAGAGCAGGAATCTGACTCCAAATAATAAAAATCACCACCACCACCACCACCACCCCTGCAACCCAGCATGAGGAATCACCCTCAGTGATGGGAGAGGAAAAGGCACCTTTTGGCCTTTCATTTGCAGGAGGTTTCAAAGGTTGCCAAAAGGCATGTCCCTACCGCACTTTCAGCCATGTGCCCCAGAAGGCCTGCCTCCACCCTCCACATTCATGCCCTACAGAAAAGACATGTGTGATTTTGTGGAACAGAGGGCCCAGTGGTAAGGCCATCCAGAGGTAGGGCCCAGAAGTAGGGCAGACAGGCAACACAGTAGCTAACCCAGTTTCTGGTCACCTTGTCTGCCACCTTTTGGTGAAGGGAGGATCCCTCACTCTCCCAAACACTCCATTGTCCCCCGTGCATGCGGACCATTACCTGAGGAGCCATTGCCACCTGTTGTGACACTCATTGGAGGCATCTATTTTGTCTTCTGAATCCCTCAACTGGGCTGGGGGGTGCTGGCATAAATCTGAATCCCAGTGCCTCAATCTGCAGGGCTCAGAAATTTCAAACACCTTGGCACCAAGAAGTTGTGATCCGGGGGCCACCACACCTGACTCGATTTTGGGGACCTCTCACCAAGACAAGTTCTGGCCACATCTCCTGGGCTGGTCTCCAAACACTGGACTCAAGAAGCCTCCTGCCTCTGCCTCCAGGGTGCAGGGCTCACAGGCCTGGCCTGGACTCACACATTCTGTTGGTGGGGATGAAGCAAAGGAATGCCCTAGGATGGAGGCCACCACATACCATGTATCGAGGACTGCAAGAGCCACATGCACAACTCCAGTGTTTGCATTCTGGGGAGTTATGAGGTCTTGCTACGTGGCTCAGGTTGGGCTTGAACTCCTGGGCTCCAGCAGTCCCCTGCATCGGCCTCCCAAAGCCACAGTCCGATTGTCTGCCGATCCACTGTCTTTTGGGACCTCTAGGCCCAAGACTGGGGCCTCCTTCACAAATGATCTCTGTCTGTTCATGATGAATCCAACTCCATTCACAAATGGATGCTGTTCTTTTTTTTCCTTTTTCCTTTTTCTTTTAGTCAGAGTCTTACTTCTTCAAACAGGATGGAGGATGGTGGCTTGCTCCTGGGTACCATAGCCTTGGCTTGCCAGTTCCCAGTGAATCATTTCCTGGCCTCCGAGGAGCCAGCAGGACAGGCATGTGCCTTCATGCCAGGCTTATTTGGGATTGAGGGTAGAGATGAGGTCTCGCTGAGGTGCCCGGGTGGGTCACGGCCTGTGGGCTCGGGCCAGCCCCTGGTCTCAGCCTTCCAAAACAATGGGATGATGAGGTAAATCCTTGAGCCCGGTCTCAAACCTTTGTCAAAAAGGAATCTGTAGGCCTTGTGCTGTGGCTTATGCCTGGAAATCTACTATCTAGGGTGTTGAGGCAGGAGGATGGCTAGAGCCCAGGAGCCCAAGTCCAGCCTGTGCCATGCAGGGAGACCCCATCTCTGCACCCATTCAAACAGGGCATCTGGGGTGGAAATGCCCATCATCTCGGCGATTTTGAGGCTGGTGGTGAATGACAATTGTGTCCCTGGCCCCCTGCTTGGGACATAGAGACAGAACCTATCCCCAAAAACATCAGAACCATACACAGATTCTCAACTGAGCATGGTGTTTTCACAAGAGGACTGGCTTTAGAGCCAGGAATAATGGTATTGGGGGGAAAATGTCCCCGGGTGAGGGATGTGTCCCTGGCCTTTCTTGATGGAAGGTCTGGGAGGCCAATGCAAGAGGGTAGCCTGAGTCCCCATGTTTGAGACCAGCCCAGGCATCATCTCGAGACCTCATCTCTCCAAGTAGCCTTAAAAAAAGCAGAGAGTGGTTGCACATGCCTGTTGTTCCGGCCACTTGGGAGGCCATTGTGGGAGGATTGCCATAGCCCAGCCGGTGCAGGCCGCAGTGGCTGAGAGCAGACCCCTAGACCATGGACTGGGCCAAGGAGAGGTACTCCGGCTCAGAATAATAATACTAACCACAACTACCACAAACACAGTGCAGGTTCAGAGGCTCAGCCTGGCATCCCTGCTTTTCAGAGTCTCAGGCTAGTGGACGGCCAGAGCCTGCGGATTTGACACCAGCCCAGGACACCAGGAGATACCTCATCTCGGAAATGAAAAAGAAATCTAA
This sequence comes from Carlito syrichta, assembly GCF_000164805.1. Lineage (NCBI taxonomy): Eukaryota > Metazoa > Chordata > Mammalia > Primates > Tarsiidae > Carlito > Carlito syrichta. The sequence continues at coordinate 757,976 of NW_007251893.1, forward strand.
AGATTAGCCAGGCATGGTGGTGGAGACCTGTGGTTCCAGCCACTTGGGGGGCCAAGTCAGGAGCATCACCTGAGCCAGGCAGTTTGAGTCTGCAGTAACCGTAAGCATGCCCCTGTGCTCCAACATGAGTGACAGAGTGGCATTCCAACACCAAATAATAATAATCACCACCACCAACATCACCACCACCACCACTGACATCCAACGTGGAGTTACCCTCAGGGATATGAGAGGAAAAGCCACTTTACAGCCTGTCTTTCACGTGAGGTTTCAAACTTGGCCACTGGGCATGTCCATCATGTGCTTTCGGCCATGCACCCCAGAAGTCCTGCCCCAAAGCTCCACACTCGTGTCCCATGGCAAATACATGTGTGAGCTCACGGAACAGACGGTCCAGAGTTAGGACTCCAGCCAGGCACAGAGTGATCAAGGTGGTCTAGCAATGCCTTGGCCAGCCAGGTTCTGTTCGCCCTGTCTGGCATCTTCATGTGGGGCAGGGCCCCTTCCTCTCCCAGACACTCCAGCGTCCCCCACCCATGCAGACCTATAGCTGGGGAGCCATGGATGCCCATCATGATGTACGTGGGATATCTCTTTTTTGTTGCCGGAGTCTCCATCAGCCAGGATGGAGCATGGTGGCATGATTGTGGCTCCCAGGGCCACAACCTGTTGGACACAGGTGGTCTTCCCACCCCGGTCCCAAGCAGCCAAAACCCCTGGGTCCTCCACACCTGTCTCCATTTTGGGAGCCTCTTGCTGAGACGAGGTCAGGCCATGTCTCCCAGTTTGGTCTCCACCCCTGGGCTCATACAACCTCCTGCCTCAGCCTCCCAGGGCACAGGGCTGGCAGCTGTGAGCAACAATGCCCAGCCTGGACTCACATGTTCTGTCAGTGGGGAGGCACAAAGCAACTACCTGGGACAGAGGCCACCACAATCCATATGTCTGGGACCACGGACACCACCACATGTGACTCCAATATCTTTGTTCTGTGGAGCGACGAGGTCTCACTACATGGCCCAGGCTGGTCCAAACTCCTGGGTTCCAGTGGTACCCTGGCTCGGCCTCCCAAAGCAACAGTTTAATTTTTTGCTGATCCACCATCTTTCGGGAACTCTAGGCCCAAGGCTGGTGCCTCCTTTACAAATGATCTCTGTGCCTCCTTTACAAATGATCTCTGTCTATTCATGGTAATCCCAACTCCATACACAAATGAATGCTCTTTTTTCCCCTCTTTTCCTTTTGTTCTATGAGTCAGAGTCTCACTCTATCACCTAGCCTGGAGAGTGGTGGCTCACTCCTGGCCAACACAGCCTTGGCCCACTGGGCTCTGGTGAGCCTTTCCTCAGCAGTCCCAGGAGCTGGAATGACAATCGTGCACCACCACGTCCTGCTCATTTGTGATGGAATGTAGAGATGAGGTATCGCCCAGGTGCCCGCGGGCTCGGACCAGCTGCTGGCCTCCACCTAGCAAAGTGATGGGATGACGAGGCTGAGCTCCTGAGCCAAGCCTTGGCTCTTCATCGAAAACAAACAAGAATTCCTGGCACACTGGCCCACGCCTGGAATCCCAGTGCTCTGTGAGCCCAAGGCAGGAGGATGGTTTGACCACAGGAGCACAAGACCCACCTGGACCATGCAGGGAGACCCCATCTCTGCACCCATCCAAACAGGGTGTCTGAGGTCGATGTGCCCATCGTCCTGGTCACTCTGGAGACTGAGGCAGAAGGATCTCCAGAGCCTGCGAATTTGAGGCTGTCAGTGAATGACGGAGGTGTCCCTGGGTCCCAGCCAAGGTCACACAACCAGACCTTATCTCTAAAACATCAGAATCATACACATATTCTCATCTGTGAATGCTGTGTTCACAGGGCGACTGATTTTAAAACCAGGAAAATGGGATTGTGGGGGAAGAAATATCCCCAGGTGAGGGAGGCGTCCCTAGACTTTCTTGGCAGAAGGTCCTCCTTGCTGAGTCAGAGGGCTGACCTGCCTGGGGAACATTTTTCACCTTGGAGAGGAGAGCTGGCATGAACCCCACATGGGAGCCTTGGAAACTCCCACTTCAAAGCAGGAGCAGTAATTGGGGGGCTTGAGGTTGGAAGGTGCTGAGCTTGCATAACCCTCATATGTGGTAGGGTGGGAGGAAGGACTGAGAGCAGAAGGTTGGCAGGGAAACGGACTTTCTTTCTTTCCTTCTTTCTTTCTTTCCTTCCTTCCTTCCTTCCTTCCTTCCTTTCTTTCTTTCTTTCTTTCTTTCTTTCTTTCTTTCTTTCTTTCTTTCTTTTCTTTCCTGACTAGGTTGACCAGGCTGCTCTCAAATCAACTGACTTTGGCCATTCTCTTACCCTGGGCCTCCAAAACTTTTGCAATCACATGCTTTCCATTTGGATGATATCCTGGTCTTGAAATCTGGGCCGGAGGTGATCCTCACATTGAGGCCTGCCCTCACCCAAGGCTTTATGGGTTTTTTGTGAAGTCGAGGTGGGGACGTGCTATGATATCCAGTCAGGTCTCAAGCTCCCATACTCCATCCATCTTTCTGTCTTGGTCTTCCCGAGAGCTGAGGAGACAGGCATGAGTTGCCTGATTGTCCCTGCCCCCCCAAAGGTTTGAGAGTTATGCTTTCCCTTTCCCCAATGCAGCCCCTGAGAGGAGCCTGCTGGTCCACCCTGGGAATCAAGGAAGGTGAAAGTGTGGGTAACCCAGCAGAGACAGAACCCTGTGCCAGGCTCTCCCCATGGGTATGTTTTGGCAGGTGACTCCAGCTGCCCTCTCCAACATCCCGTGTTGTCATAAGGTAGCGGTCTTTGGGGTTGGCCCCCGAGAAGGGTGTGGAGACCAGGGACGGAGGCTCAGGACTGTCCTCCCAGTGCTATAGGAGCGGGAGTGAGAAGATGGCCTGAGCCATTGGATTTGAGACAAGGCTGGGCACCTTGGCAAGACCTCATCTCTACAAGAAGCCAAAAATATGAGCCAAACGTGGTGGCAGACGCTGGTCTTTACCGGCACTTGGGAGGCCATGGTGGGAGTATCGCTGGAGCCCAGCCTGTACAGACCACGGTGGCCGAGAGCTGGCCCCTGTACTATGACCTGGGTGACAATGCGGGTCTCAGAGTCAGAATATTAATACCAACCACCACCACCACCATAACCACAGGCCAGGATCAGGACTTCAGCCTAGCATCCCGGCCCTTCAGCAGCCCAGGCAAGTGGACAGCCTGAGCCTGCATGTTAGACCCCAGACCGGGACACAGGGTTAGATCACATCTCGGTCATCAAAAATTAAGCCAAAAATTAGCCAGGTGAGGTGGTGCAGGCCTGTGGTTCCACCTACACGGGGGGCCGAGGTGGGAGGATCGCCTGAGTCCTGCAGGTGGAGTTTATGGTGGCCATGAGCATTCCCCTGTACTCCAGCATGGGTGGCAGAGAAGGATTCCACCTCCAAATAATAATAATCACTACCACCTCCACTACCACTACCCCTCACACCCCGTGTGAGGAGTCTCCCTCAAGGATGGGATAGGAAAGAAACGTTCTGGACTGTCTTTCATGGGAGGTTTCAAAGGTGGCCACTGGGCATGTCCAGCACTTGCCTTCAGCCACGTGCCCCAGAAAGCCTGCCTCCACCCCCACACTCATGCCTCATGGCAAAGATGCATGTGAGTTCACGAAACAGACAGCCCTGAGCTAGGGTGGCTGTCGGTCACAGAGCGATCAAAGCAGTCTGTCAGTGCCACGGCCAGTCCAGGTTACAGTCTCCCTGTATGCCACCTTCGGGTGGAGGTAGGGCCCCTTCTTCTCCCATCATCCCCCACCCATGTGAGCATTCCTTGGGGAGCCATGGACATCAATCGTTATGCACGTGGGAGGCATCATTTTTAATACCAGACTCTCCATTGGCCGGGCTGGTACACAGAGGCATGATCGTGGCTCCAGGTGCCTCGACCTGTAGGGCTCAGGTGATCTTCCTGAGCCCTGGTTGATAATTTTGGGTCAGAGTCCCCAGGCATCAACAATTTAAGTAAACAATTATATTGTCATTTGCCATTCTGGGAAGATAAGAAGGGCTATCTGTTGCCATAGTTTTTATACGGGAGTTTAAACAACCCAAAATATCAAGGGAGCGTTCCGATTTTTTAGGTAAATTAAAACGTATTGAAGAAGAACTAGAACAACCTGAAAAAGAAAAATTATGATTAATAACAGTTTTGACTTGTGATGAAAAAAGAGTGGAGTCTCTTAGTAAAGAGTAATGATTAGTAAAAACAATAATATCACCATCCCATGTAACAGGTTGGAACACTGGAGGGTTTGGGATGCAAGCCCAATTAGATTTTTTCTGAATAAATGCAACCATCCTGGCATGCTTTAATAGCCAGCATAGCAGCAAATGTTTTAAGAGTGAGGGAAGTGTTTTCAGAGTGAACCAGATCCTTGGCGTCATGGGTGATCACCTTGATTTGCCCACATGTGGGCAGTCTGCACTGTCTAGTCAAAATACCTCGAAAGAAATGTCTGGGTTGAGGAGTGGGAGATGACAAACAATGAGATGTCTTTGGTCGAGTTGGTGGAGGAGGAAGTGATTGTTGAATGGTGAGACGTTTCAACTTTGGCACCAACACCTTCTCTTCATCATCTGCATCCAACTCAGACAGATGGAGTTATTTATGTGTCATCTGTCTGTACCTAGATGGGGGTGGGGGGCTGGAAATGTCTATTTAGACGACCTGTGCCCAAACAGATTAGGGTAAGTCCTGGGGAAAAACACAAGCATATCCTCTCCCACATGTTAAAAACATATTCGTCCCTTTCAATTGACTGGTAAGAATATCTTTCCATTTTACCGTTGGTTTAACAGTATTCTCAGGACTCCAATACTTATCATAGCTGAATGCCCTTTAGAGTCGAAACTAGATGATTAGTTGCAAACATAGAATCATTTGTGATATGATGGGGAGAACTATATCTGAATTCCCCTTCCTGCAATTTAATTATATGATTATTTAACGTTTGATGGGCTCTCTCGACTATAGCTTGATCTTAAGGATTATACGGAATTCCTGTAGAATGAGAGATGTCAAAACTGGGTACAAAACGACTGAAAAGTTTTGGATGCATAAGGAAAAGCATTATCAGTTTTTAATTGCTTAGGAATAACCGGCTGTGAAAAACAAAATAATAAATGTTGGACTGCATCTTTATAGGTTTCCCCAGTTCTGGGCAAGGCTAAAATTACATGGAATAATGTATCCACTGTCACATGTAGAAATGACAATTTTCGAAAACTTTGGAAATGAGTAAAATCCAATTGCTAAAAAACATTAGGTTTTAATCTGCGGGGGTTAACTCCTGAGGGGAGGGGTTATTAGAAGTAGGACATGAAGTACATATTTTATGATTTGTCTAGACGTTTCTTTTGAAATGTGAAACTGGAGCCTTAAAGCTGCAACATTTTGGTGATGAATTTTATGGGGTTACTGAGCTTGATAGACTAAATAATCTACAACGAGAGGGCACATGACTGATTTTGTCAGGGTATTCGCTAATTACCTTGATGTAGAAGTCCAGGGAGTCCTGTAACAGAGCGTCCCCTGGGAGGAGCAACCAAGTCCACCCTGTGGATTGAGGCACGTGGAGGGGTGGGTGTCCTGGTGAAGACATGCCCCTATGACAGGTGCTCCCTTGGCATGGGCTTGGTAGCCGACTCTGACCCCGTCTCCAGGGTGTCAGGTCGTCGGAAGGGAGTGGGCCTCATGGTGGGGCCCCGAGAAGGGTGTGGAAGTCAGATGTGGGGGCTCATGCCTGTTATCACGGCACTCTGGGAGGTTGAGGCAAGAGCACTGCCAGAGCCCCCTCGTTCAAGACCTTCTGGGCACCTTGGTGAGACCTCGTCTCAACAAGAAGCTAAAATTTGAGCTGAGCGTGGTGTTGCACACCTGTCGTTCCAGTCATTTGGGAGTTTGCAGTGGTAGGATCACCAGAGCCCAGTGAGTGGAGGATGTGGTGGCTGACAGCAGGCCCATGCACTGTGGCCTGGGTGACAGAGCAGGACTCTGACTCAGAATAATAACACCAAACACCACCAGAACAACCACAGGATGGACTCAGGGACTCAGACTGGCATTCTGGTCTTTTGGAGGCCAAAGTGAGTGGACGGCCTAAGCCTGCGGGTCTGAGACCAGCTCGGGACACTGGGTGAGACCTTGTCTCAGCCATCAAAAATAAATCCAAAGATTAGCCCGGTGTGGTGGTGCAGGCCTGTGGTTCCAGTCACTCAGGGGGCCCAGGTGGGAGGATCACCTGAGCCTGGCCTGTGGAGTCCGCAGTGGCCGTGAGTGTGTCCCTGCACTCTGGTCTGGGCAACAGAGCAGGATTCCAACTTCAAATAATAATAGTCACCACCACCACAACCACCAGCACCCCTGCCACCCAGCATGAGGAGTCACCCTCAGGGATGGGAGAGGAAAAGGGACTTTCCCACCTGTCATTCACAGGAAGTTTCAAAGATGGCAACCAGCACGCCCCTCCTGCCCCTTTGGTCACATGTCCTAGAAGTCCTGCCCACAAAAGTGCCCCAGGGCAAAGAAACGTGTGAGATTACAGAACAGAAGGCTCCGAGTTAGTGCAGTCATCAGGTACAGAGTGATCTAGGCAGTTTGGGAAACCTGCAGCCAGGCCAGGTTCCGGTTGCTGGATCTGCCACTTTCGGGTGGAGGAGGGCCCCTTCTTCTCCCAATCACTCCATCATCCCTCACCCACAGGGACCTTTTCCACAGGAGTCATTGATGCCTATTGTAATGCACATGGGAAGCCCTTTTTTGTAGCCAGAATCTCCATTGACTGGGCTGAGGTGCGATGACCCGATCATGGCTTCTGGGACCTCGACCTGAGGCACACATGGATCCTTCCACCTTGGCTCCCAATCAGCCAGGATTCCGGAGGCAACCACGTCTGGCTCAAATTTGGGGAAATATTGCCAAGACGAGGTCTGGCCACATCGCCTGAGCTGGTCTCTGACACCTGGACCTAGTCAGCCTCCTACCTCTGCCTCCCAGGGCGCAGGGCTGATGGCCGTGAGCCACAGTACCCAGCCTGGACTCAAATGTTGTGTCGGCAGGGGTGACACAAAGGAATGCCCTGAGAGAGAGGCCACTGCTTCCAGTGTAGCCAGGACCATGGGTGCCACTACACGTGACTCCAATGTTTGCATTACAGGGAGCTTTGAGGTCTTGCTAGGTGGCCCAGGCTGGTCTTGAACTCCCAGGTTCCAGTGGTCCCCTGCCTCAGCCTCCCAAAGCCACAGCCTGATTTTCTGCCAATCCACCATCTATCGGGAACTCTAGGCCCAAGTCTGCACCTCCTGCCCAAATGATCTCCGTCTGTTCACAATGATCCCAACTCATACACAAATGGATGCTCTTATTTTTTTTCTATTTTCGTTTTTTCCTTTGAGTCAGAGTCTCACTCCATCTCCCAGGATGGAGGGCACTGGTGGTGGCTCCCTCCCGGCCACTGCAGCCTCGGGCCCTCAGGGTCTATAAGATTTTCCCTGGCCCTATGAGGAGCCAGAAGGACAGACGGGAGCCACCATGCCTGGCTAATTTGGGATGGACGGTAGTGAGGAGCTGTCGCTTAGGTGCCCAGGTGGGTCTCGTCCCTTGGGCTCGGGTTAGCTGCTGGCCTTGGGCTCCCAAAGCACTGGGATGATGATAGCCTCCAATCTCGGCTATGATCCAACGTTGAAAACGAATCAGAAGGCCAGGTGTGGCAGCGCACGCCTGGAATCTCAGCACTCTGGGAGTCTGAGTGAGGAGGATATCTGGAGCACAGGAGCACAAGGTCAGCCCTGTGCAATGCAGGGAGACCCTGTATCTGCACTCACACAAACAGGGGGTCTGGGAATGAGGTGCCTGTCATGTCAGCCACTCTGGATGCTGAGGAGGGGGGATTGCCTGAGCCCACAATTCGAGGCTGGCAGTGAACGAAGGTCATGTCCACGAGCCCGAAACCGGACCACAGAGCCAGAGACTGTCCAAAAATATTCCCAACAGCGTGTTGTGTGTTCAATTGGTGACTGACTTTACAGTCAGGAAAAATTGAATTGGCAGTGAAGAAATGTCCCCAGGTGAGGGATTTGTCCCAGGACTTTCTTGGCAGAAGGTCATTGTTGCTGATTCGGAGGGTCGGTCTGCCTGGGGCACATTTCTCTCCTTGGAGAGGACAGCCAGCAGGAACCTCGCCAGGGAGCCTTGGGAACTCTTGAACCAAAGTGGGGACAGCCATTGGGAGGGGGTTGGGGCTTGAAGGTGATGAGCTTTGGGGACCCTCACCTGTGGGGGTGGGGGAGGAAGGACTGAGGGCAGAATGTTTACAGGAGAATGGATTTCTTTCTTTCTTTTGTTCTTTCTTTATTTTCCTCTCTCTCTTTTGTTTCCTTACTAGGTAGCCCAGGTTACTCTCAGACTACCCAACATGAGGCTTCCTATCAGCCTCGGCCTCCTTAACTGCTGTGACCATGGGCTTTCCATTTGATCAGCATCCTGGTCTTCCAGCCTGATCTTGAACCCTGGGCCTGAGGCAATCCTCCCACAGAGGCCTGTTCTCAAGAAAGGTTTTCTGAGTTTTGCTTGTCAAGGTGGGGGCTTGCTATGGTGTCCAGCCTGGGTCGAGCTCTTGGGCTCTGGTCATCTTCCTGTCTCAGCCTCCCAGAGTGTCGAGGAGACAGACATAACTCGCCCAGCCAACACCCTCCTGATGGCTTGAGAATCACGCCCTCCTGTTTCCCCAGGCGATGGCAGGGAGGAGCAAGCGGGTCCACCCTTGGGAACGAACCTGAAGAGGGGTGGGCACCCCGGCAGGACATGCCCTGCACCAGGTGAATTTCACAGGGCAGACTCAGCAGGTGACTCCAGCTGCCATATCAAGGGTCGTGGGTCATCTGAAGGGAGTGGGCCTCATGGTGGGGCCTGAGAGGTGTGTGAAGACCTCATGGTGGGGCCTGAGAGGTGTGTGAAGACCTGAGAGGTGTGTGAAGACCTGAGAGGCGTGTGTGGACTCATGCCTGTCACCCTGGCATTTTGGGAGGCCAAGGTGAGAGGATGACCTGAGCCCGAATTTGAAACAAGCCTGGGCACCTTGGCGAGACCTTGTCTCTACAAGAAACTAAAAAAAATGTATTGAGCATGGTGGCAAATGCCGGTTGTTCCAGCCTATCAAGAGTCCACGGTGGGAGCATTGCTGGAGACTAGCCAGAGGAGGCCGTGGTGGCCAAGAGTGGGCCCCTGTGCTCTGGCCTGGGAGACAGAGTGTGACTCTGACTCAGAATAATAATACCAACCACTACCACCACAACCACAAACCGAACTCAGACTCAGTCTGGCACCTCGGCCCTTCGGAGGCTGAGGCAAGTGGACGACCTGACCTCCAGGTTCGAGACCAGCCCAGGACATTTGGTGAGCCCTCAACTCGGCCATCAAATCTAAATCCAAAGAATGGATGAGTATGGTGGTGCAGGCCTGTAGTATGGGTATTCGGGGGACCGAGGTGGGAGGATCACCTGAGCATGGCAGGTGTTTTCCAAGGTGGCCATGAGCATGACTCCGTGCTCCGGTCTGGATGACAGAGTGGGATTCTGACTTCAAATAATAATAATAATCACCATCACTGCCACCCTTACCACCCCTGCCACTGAGCGCGAGAAGTCAATCTCAGGGATGGGAGAGCAAAAGGCAATTTCCCACTTGTCACTCATGGGAGGTTTCAAAGATGGCCACCGGACAGGTATGTCCCACGCCTTCATCCATGCGTCCCAGAAGGCCTGCCTCCACCATCCACAGTTGTGCCCTATGGCAAAGACACATGTAGGTTCATGGAAGAGATGAACATGAGATAAGGCAGCCATCGGGCACAGAGTGATCAAGGCGAAACAGCAATGTTGTGGCCAACCCAGGTTACAGTTGCCTGGTCTGCCACATTCAGGTGAGGGGAGGGTGCCTTCCTCTCCTAATTCCTCCATTGTCCTCAACCTACACGTACCTTTCTTTGGGGAGCCATGGATGCCCATGATGCACGTGGTGGGTATCATTTTATCGCCAGAGTCTCCTTTGGCTGGGTTGGGTCACGGCAACATGATTGTGGCTTCCAGGGTCTCGACCTGCGAGACTCAGGGAGTCATCCCTCCTTGATCCCCTAGCAAATGGGTCTCCAGGGGCCACCATGCCTAACATGATTTTGGGGAACTCTCTCTGAGATGAGGTCTGGCCACATCGCCCATGCTGGTCTGTGATCCCTGGGCTCAGGAAGCTTCCCACCTCAGCCTACTAGGGCATGGGAATGACAGCCATGAGCAATGGTGCACAGTCTGAACTCACATGTTATGTTGGCAGGGGTGATCCAAAGGAATGCCCCAGGATGGAGGACACTGCAACCCGTGTAGCCGCAACTGCAAGAGACACCACGCGAGACTCCAGTGTTTGTGTTCCAGGGAGCAATGAGGTCTCGCTATATGGCCCAGGCTGGTCTCAAACTACCGGGCTCCAGTGTTCCCTTGCCTTGGCCTCCCAAAGCCACAACCCGAATGTCTGCCCAATCACCATCTGTCGGGAACTCTAGGCCCAAGGATAGGGTCTCCTTCCCAAATGATCTCTGTCTGTTCACGGTGATCCCAACTCCATACACAAAGGGATGTTGTGCTTTTTTTCCCTTTTTTACTTTGATACAGAGTCTTACTTAATCACCCCAGCTGAAGAGTGGAGGCTTGCTTTTGGCCACCGCAGCCTTGCCCCACCGGGCTCTGGCATGCCTTTACCCGGCCTTCCCAGGAACCTGAATGACAAGTGCGTGCCAACAGGTCCAGCTCATTTGGGACGGAGGGTAGAGATGGGTTCTCGCCAAGGTGCCCAGGCAGGTCTCCACCTACCAGCTCAGTCTAGTTGCTGGTCTTGGCCTCCCAAAGTGCTGGGTTGATGACTATGTGCTCCCAAGCCCAGACTCGGTCCTTCGACAAAAACAAACCAGAAAGACTGGCCTGGTGACCAATATCTTGAATCCCAGCACTGAGAGGCCAAGGTGGGAGGATTGCTTGAGCCCATGAGCCCAAGGCAAGCTTGGGCCAGGAGGGGAGACCCTGGCTTCACACACATTTAAACAGGTGGTCTGGGGTTGAGGTGCCCTTTGTCCAGGCCACTCCAGAGGCTGGGGCAGTAGGATCATCAAAGTCCATGATTTCAAGACTGGCATTGAACAGTGGTCGTGTCCCTGGGCTCCAGCCTGGGACACAAAGTCAGCACTGTCTCTGAAAACATCAAAATTGTACACAGATTCTCATCTGGGAGTGTTGTGCTTACAGGGCAACTGGCTTTAGAGCCAGGAAAAATGGGATTGGGAGGAAGGAATGTCCCCAGGTGAGAGATGTGTCTGTGGACTTTCTTGGTGGAAGGTACTTGGTGCTGAGTCGGAAGGGAACATTTTTCACCTCAGAGAGGAGAGCCGACAGGATCCTGGCCAGGGAACCTCAGCATCTCCCATACCAAAGCGGGGGCAGCCATTGCAGAAGGGTGGAGCTGGAAGGTGCCGAGCTTGGGGGACCTGCATATGTGGGCAGAGCGGGGGGATGTATGACTGAGGCCAGAAAGTATGCAGGAGAATTTCTTTCTTTCTTTTTCTTTCTTTCTTTCTTTCTTTCTTTCTTTCTTTCTTTCTTTCTTTCTTTCTTTCTTTCTTTCTTTCTTTCTTTCTTTCTTTCCTTCTTTCTTTTCTTTCCTCACTAGGTTGAGCAGTCTGCTCTCAAAACTCCCGAATCTGACCATCATCTTGGCCTGAGGCTTTCAAACTGCTGTGATCACATTCTTTCAATTTTGTCGATATATTGGTCTTCCTGCCTGGTCTTTAACTCTGGGCCAGAGGTGACACTCTTGCTAACCCCTGCCCTCACCCAAGGTTTGCTGCAGTTGCTTGGCATCGAGGTGGGGAATTGCTATGTTGTCAAGACTGGTCTCGAGCTCCCAGTCTCCAGCCATCTTCCTGTCTCAGCCTCCCCAAATGCCAAGGAGACAGGTGTAAATCGCCAAGATGTCCCCGCTCCCCCAAAAGCTTGAGAGTCATGCCCTCCCTTTCCCCAAGGTGGTTTCTGGGAAGAGAGAGCAGGGACACCCTGAGGAATGAGATGGGTGGAGGTGTGGGCACCCCAGAGGAGACACCCCCTGCAATATGAGCTCCCCATGGGAAGTGCTCGGCAGGTGAATTCGGCCCTGCTCCATGGTCCTGGGTCATCAGAAGGGAGTGGGCTTCGACCTCATACCCTGAGTGAGGTTGGATGCCAGGCACGGGGGCTCACACCAGTCATCCCAGTGACCTGGGAGGCTGTGATGAGAGAATGGCCTGAGCTCCCATGTTCGAGACCAGCCCAAGCACCTTGTCGAGACCTTGTCTCTACAAAAAGTCCAAAAAAAATTAGCCAAACTTGTTGGTGCAAGCCTGGCATTGTAGACACTCGGTAGTCCACAGCAGGAAGTATGCCAGAGCCCAGCCAGTGGAGGCCGCACTGGCCGAGAGTGGGCCCCTGTGCTCCGGCCTAGGAGACAGATTGGAACTCCTACTCAGAATAATAATACCAACCACCACTACCACCACAACCACAGGCAGGGGTAAGGGGCTCAGCCTGACATCCTAGCTCTTCAGAGGTCCAGGCAAGTGAATGTCCTGAGCCTGTGGCTTTGACACCAACCTGGAACACAGTGTGAGACCTTGTCTCGGTCATGAAAAATAAATCCAAAGATTAGCCGAGGGTGGTAGTGTAGGCCTTTGTTTCCAGCCACTTGGGGGACTGAGGCAGGAGGATCACCTGAGCCCGACTGATGAAGTCCATGGTGGCCGTTTGCATGCCCCTGCATTCCATCCTGGACCACAGAGTGGGATTCCGACTCCAAATAATAATAATCCCCAGCCCCACCACCACCCCTGCCACCCAGTACGAGGAGTCACCCTCAGGAATGGGAAAAAGCACTTTACGGCCTGTTGTTCATGGGAGGTTTCAATGGTGGCCCCTGAGCACATTCGTCCTGCACCTTGGGCCACATGCCACAGAAGGCCTGCCTCCACCCTCCACTTTCATCCCCCACACAAAGAAGTGTGTGAGCTCATGGGACAGATGGGCCCAATCTAGGGCAGCCAATGGCCACGGAGCATTCAAGGCGGTACAGCAATGCAATGGCCAGCCCAGGTTCTGGTCATCATGTCTGCCACCTTCAGGTGAGGGGAGGGCCCTTTCCTCTCCTGATCACTCAATTATCACACACCCCCTGTGGACCTTTCACCAGGGAATCGTGGATGCCCATCATGATGCACATGGGATGTGTCTTTTTTTGTCACCAGAGTCTCCGTTGGTAAGGATGGAGCATGGCAGATTGATCATGACTCCCGGGGCTTCGACCTATGGGACTCAGGTGGTCCTCCTGCCTAGGTACCCGAATACCCAGGACTCCGGGGGCCACTATGCATGACTCAATTTTGGGAACCTATCACCGAGATGAGGTCAGCCCACTTTGCCCGGGCTGGTCTCTGATTCCTGTGCTCAGGCAGCCTTCCGCCTTGGCCTCCCAGGACACGGTCCTGATGGTCATTAGCCATGGTGCCCGGCCTGGACTCACACTTTCTGTTGGCAGGGGTGACACAAGGAACCCCCAGGGATGGAGACACCGCATGCCATGTAGCTGGGATCACATGTGCCACCATGTGCAACTCCAGTGTTTGTGTATGGGGAGCAACAAGGTCTCGCTACATGGTCAAAGCTGGTCTCAAATTCCCCGACTCCAGCAGTCCCCCAGATCAGCCTCCCATAGTCACAGCCCAATTGTCTGCTGATCCATCGTCTTTCAGGAACTCTAGGCCTCAGGCTGGGGCTTCCTTCCCAAATGATCACTATCTGTTCATGATAATCCCAACTTCATACACAAATGGATGTGCTTCTGTTTTACCTCTTTTTCTTTGATTCATAGTCTCACTCCATCACCCAGGCTGGACCACGGCCACCATTAGCTCGGCCCACCAAGCTTCAGTCAGTCTTTTCCTGGCCTTCCAAGGAGCTGGGCTGACAGGCATGTGCAACCACCCCCAGCTCATTTGGGATGGAGGGTAGAGACGAGGTCTTGCCATGGTGCTCAGGCAGTTGTCAGCCTGTGGACTCAGGCCAGTCCTAGGCCTCGGCCTCCCAAAGCACTGGGATGATGAGGTTCAACCCCTGAGTTCAGCCTCTATCCTTCATTGAAAAAGAACAATAAGGTCTGGCACAGTGGCCCACGCCTGGAATCCCAGTGCTCTGGGAGGACGAGGTGTGAGAATGGCAGGATGGCAGGAACACAAGACCAACCTGGGCCACACAGGGAGTCCTCGTCCAACAGGGGTTCTGGGGTGGAGATGCCCATCGTTCTGGCCACTCTGGATGCTGAGGAGGGAGGATCATTGTGATTTCATATCTGGCAGTGAACAATGGTCGTGTCCCCAGGCCACAGGCTGAGCCACAGAGCCAGATGCTGTCTCCAAAACCATTCTCAACTGTACATAGTGTGTTCACAGGGTGACTAGCTTTACAGTCAGGACAAATTGAATTGGGGGAGGAGAAATGTTCCCAGGTGAGGGATGTGTCCCTGGTCTTTCTTTGCAGAGGTCCTTGCTGCCAAGTCAGATGGTCAGCCTGCCCGGGGCACATTTCTCACCCTGGAGAGGAGAGCCAGAAGGAACCTAGTCAGGGTGCTTCAGGAACTCCTGCACCAAATAGGGGGCAGCCATTGGGGGATGGGCTGGGGTTGGTAGGTGCTGAGCTTGGTAGACACTTACATGTGGTGGGGCAGTGGTGGAAGGACTAAGAGAACAAGTGTTGCAGGAGAATGGATTTCTTTCTTTCTCTTTCTTTCTTTCTTTCTTTCTTTCTTTCTTTCTTTCTTTCTTTCTTTCTTTCTTTCTTTCTTTCCTTCTTTTCATTCCTCACTATCTTGCCCAGGCTACTCTCAAACACACCAACTCAGGTCATTCTCTCAGCCTGGGCCTCCAAAACTGCTGTGATCACAGGCTTTCCATTTGGGCATCATCTGGGTCTTCCTGCTTGTTCTTGAACTGTTGGCCAGAGACGATCCTCCCGCTGAGGCCTGCCCTTACCCAAGGTTTTCTGGGTTTTTCTTGGGGTCTATGTGCTGGCTTGCTATGGTGTCCAGCATGGTCTCGAGCTCCGAGGCTCTGGCCATCTTCCTGTCTCAGCCTCCCTGAGTGCTGTGCCATCCCCACGCCCCTGAATGTTTGAGGTCATGCCCTCCTTTTCACCAAGATGGCCCCTGGGAGGATAGAGTGGGTCCATGCTGGGGAATAAGGCATTCAGAGGGGTGGCTGCCCCTGTGAAGACACAGCCCTGCAACAGGGTCTCCTCCTGGATTGGCTTGACAGACGACTCCGGCTGCCGTCTCTGGTGTCCAGGGTCGTCTGAAGGGAGCGAGCCTCATGGTGGTGCTCCAAGAGAGGTTTGAAGGCTGAACATGGGAATTCATGTTTGTCACCTGGTGCTTTGGGAGGCCGAGGTGAGAGTATGGCCTGAGCCACCTCATTCAAGACCAGCCCAGGCACCTTGGAAATACCTCATCTTTACAAGAAATAAACACAATGAGCTGAGCATGGTGGCGCACCCCTGTCTTTCCGGCCTCTCAAGAGGCCACAGTGGGAAGACAGCCTGAGAATAGCTGGTGGAGGCTGCAGAGGCAGAGAGTGGGCCCCTGTGCTCCAGCCTGGGTGACAGAGTGGGACTACAACTCAGAATAATAATACCAACCACCACAACCACAAACACAGGCCAAGCTCAGGGGTTCAGCCTGGAATCCTGGCACTTCGAGGGCAAGGCGAGTGGATGGCCTAAGCCTGTGCGTTTGAGATCATCCAAGGACCCTGCGGTCGACCTCATCTCAGCCATCAAAAATATATCCAAACATTAGCCAGGCATGGTGTTGCAAGCCTGTCATTCCAGACAATTGGTCAGCCGAGGTGGGAGGATCACCTGAGCCTGGCAGGTGGAGTCCGTGGTGGCCATCAGCTAGCCCCTGTGTTCCAGCCTGGGTGACAGAGTGGGATTCCAACTCCAAATAATAATTCCGCCATACCACCACCCCTGCCACCCAATTCGAGTAGTCACCATCAGGGATGAGAGAGGAATAGACACGTTCCCACCTGTTGATCACGGGAGGTTTCAAAGGTGGCCATTGGGCATGTCCACCCCGTGCCTTTGGCCATACTTCCCAGAAGGCCTGCCTCCACCTTCCACTCTCATGCTCCACATCAAAGATGCGTGTGAACTCACAGAAGAGATGTCCCCAAGATAGGACAGGCTTCAGGCACTGAGTGTACAAGGTGGTCGTGCAACACTGCAGCCAGCCCAAGTTCCGGTTGCCTGGTCTGCCACTTTCAGTTGGGGAGGGCCCCTTCCTCTCCTGATCCCTCCATCATCCCCCGCCCATGTGGACCTTTCCCTGGGAAGCCATTTATCCCTTTCTTGACACACGTGGCAGGCGTCTTTTATATCACCAGAGTCTCTATCGGCCAGGCTGGGGCACACCGACATGATTGTAGATCCCAGGGCATTGACGTGCGGTGCTCAGGTGGTCCTCCTGCCTCAGCCCCTGAGCAGATGTGACTCCAGGGGCCACCACACATGGCACGATTTTGGATGCCTCTCGCTGAGATGAGATCTGCCCACTACACCTGGGCTGGTCTCCGAAACCTGGGCTCAGGTAGCCTCCTGCCATGGCCTCCCAGGGAGCTAGGCTGAGGGCCTTGGGCCAGAGTGCCTGGCCTGGACTCGCATGTTCTGTTAGCGGGGTGATGCAAAGAATGCCCCGGGATGGAGGCACCATATTCTGTGTTGCTGGGATCATGGGGGCCACACAGGTGACTCCAGTGTTTTCATACTTTGGAGCCACAAGGTCTCACTATGTGTCCCAGGCTTGTCTCAAACTCCCAGGCTCCTGCGGTCCCTGCCTTGGCCTTCCAAAGCCACAGTCCAATTGTCTGGTGCTGCACTTTTTCAGGAACTCTAGGTCTAAGTGTGGGGCCACTTTCCCAAATGATCTCTGTCTGTTCACAATGATCCTAACTCCAAAAACAAATGGATGCTCTTCTTTTTTTTCATTTCTCCTTTTTTTTCTTTGAGATGGAGTCTCACTCAATCGCCCAGGCTGGAGGGCTGTGGCTCCCTTACAGTTACAACAGCATTGGCCCTCTGGGCTCCATCAAACCATTCCCCGGTCTTCACAGGAGCCAGAATGATAGGTGCACGCCACCACACCTGCTCATTAGGAATGGATAGTACAGACGAGGTCATACCGAGGTGCTTGGGTAGGTCTTGGCCCATGGGCTCGGGCTGGCCGCTGGTTTAGCCTCCAAAAGTGCTGGGATGACGAGGCTGAGCCCCTGAGCATGGACTTGATCCTTCATCAAAAATGTACCAGAATGCCTGGCATGGAGGACCACGCCTGGAATGCCAGCACTCTAGGAGCCCGAAGAGAGAGGTTGGCTGTAGCCCCAGAGCCCAAGGCCTCCCCAGGCCACGTAGGGAGACCCCATCTCTGCACCCATACAAACAGTGTGTCAGGGGTTGAGATGCCTGTCGTCCCGTCCCCTCAGGAGGCTGAGGTGTGATGATCACTGGAGCCCTTGATTTCAAAGGTGGCAATAAAAGACGGTCATGTCCACGAACCCCAGCCTGAGCCAAAGAGCCAGACCCTGTCTCCAAAAACACCAGAAATGTACACAGATTCTCAACTACACGTGGTGTATTCACAGGGCGACTAACTTTAGAGTCACGAAAAGTGTGATTGGGGGAAGAAATGTCCCCAGGTGAGGGAAGTGTCCCTGTGCTTTCTTGGTGGAAGATCCTCATTGCCAAGTCGCAGGGTTAGCCTGCCTGGGGCACATTTTTGACCTTGGAAAACAGAGCCAGCAGGAACCTGGCCAGGGTGCCTTGGAAATTCTCACACCAAAGGAGGGGTAGACATGGAGGGGTTGTGTCTGGAATCTGCCAAGCTTGGGGGAACCTCACATGTGATGGGGACAGGTAGGGAAAGACTGAGTGCAGAATGTTTGCAAGAAAACAGATTTCTTTCTTTTGTTTTTCTTTTCTTTATTTCCTCCCTCCCTCCC